>NC_056726.1:427387209-427734936 GCF_019279795.1 Protopterus annectens | reverse complement strand
TATTTCAGTTGATTTTTCCATCTATCTTTTGACCTGGGCTGCTCTACCTTTTCCTTTCGTTTTGACTTTTGTGGTGATAGTCTGCCAGTGGCAGATAAATTCTTTTGGTCAACAGGTACACTAAAAGTTTAGGAGTAAAGCATTCATTCTGGTGCTGTGCTTTATCTGCTTGGTAGAATTTGATGGTAAATAATACAAAAACTGAAGTTATCAAATTCAGGAACCAAAAGTTGGTAATAAGTGCTCTTTAAAGTTCACAATAGACCCTCCAAAAAGATGAAACCTCATGGTTATCCAAAATAGGTACTTAGTCTTGCATAACTGAATTTAGGATGGTAGAGCCCAGAGAACAAGAGCAAATTAAGAAAGGTGTTCTACAAGAAATCAAGACAAATCTCTGTAATAGCTAGCACCCCAGCGCCAGATGACCTGAGTTGTTGGGATATAGGGTCCCACTAGCTCCTTTTGACAGGGTCATGTAGTTTGTAGAAGGAGATAGTCAAGCTTTTAACGATGCAATAAACCATGACAGGCAGCCAGCATGGATCTTGCAGACCTAGTGTAATAGGGTTAGTTTTTGAAACCTCAGACATCAATATAGTTGAGTTCTGTACCCACTGCTGGCACAAAACATCTGAAAACCCTGGGTACAGAGAAGTGCAGTAACCTAAGGGTGGTGTGATCAAAGTGTGAACTTGCTGTTAGGAATCACACCCAGATCATGCATGAGTGAAACAAATTCAAACAAGCTGTCTCTGCAAGTCACTAAGGGTAACAGTAGTGAAATATTAAACAGATGGAGAGTAGCATGATGTTGAATAGCCTTTCTGTTCACAGGGTTTAATTTCAGTTGACTTGTGCTCATCAAACCATGTATAGAATCCATGCAGTCTTCTATTGGGGTAAAATCTGTTTTGGAAACTGGAGGAGAGGTAGAGCTAGATATCATGTTTGATAGGGAGATCATTATAAGGAAGCGTATTTTCTAAGCAACAATGTTTATAGTAAGTAATAGAGCCAAGATAGAGGCCTGAGGTGCACTACATTCCAGTGAGCAAGCATCTGAAGAATTCAAATCAGACAGCACCCGATGTGTACAGTCAAAACCACACTTGTTAACCCAAAGTAGATCTTCTGGCACAATCGCTCAGTATCGCATGGTCCACAGTATTGAATGTTGCCGAGACATCAAGTAGGACATGATCGGATATTTCCTTTGATCTCTTGCCGTCAAAAAAATCATTCACCACCCATATAAGTGCCGTTTCTTTGCTATGCCTTAATCTGAAACCAGACTGGCATACGTCCAGCAGTTCGTGAAACACACATTCTTAAGGAATACAGCTGTTTGTAGACTGCCTTCTCAGTAACTTTTCCATTAAAAGTGAGGTAAGGGATGCATCAATTAGGCTCAAATGTAATGCTTTATAGTAAAAGCAATGCTTGTCTGTGGGTGAGAATAAGCTAGCTCAATACCTTTGTCCCCCTTTCCAAATCCTATTGTTTTAGGTTACAATGAAGTCAAAGTTAAAACAGCTAATGTGCACCATGTTGAATTTTGTATAAAACTAGAATTTGTTAGCTTATAAATTAATTTCTAGAAGGCATCAAGCAATAAAACTTGATGTACAGTATGAAAGCCAGAAAATCATCAGATTAATTACAATACTTCCAGGTAATATGGAAAGACATGCAACATACCAAGTGGTCAGACAAATTTCAAATTACAATCTTAATCTTTTGACCCTCTGTGGGCACCATGAAATAGTTGTGACTTCTCTTCACTCTGTTTTTGATTAGATCCACAAAATGGGGGATATTCCTTGCACTTGGAGGCTGGCTCCTCTTGTAGACTAAAGCCTCCTCTTCTCATTCCCAACATTCCCACAAGTAGTAGTAATATATTAGCACACCTCAACCATTACTTCAGTCTCACCAATGAACCCATCTTCTCACTAACTACTCAGAAATCTCTTCAAGCTTATTTCTCATAACTCCATTCCACTGTAGTAACCCTAACACACTAAAAAATGTGTCCCAATATCAAGATGATACTTCTGCCCATCTGTGCTAAAAATGTCATAATAAACCATCTATCTGATGTTATTACCCATCAGTAATAAATGAATGAATATTATCGGTTCCATCCTAGGAACCAAGTCGGCCATTATAACAAGCTCCTGCCTGCCCCAAAAAAAACTCTCGACCTAAGCTTACCCATAGTGCCCCTCTCTCTTTGCCGCATATCGCATCAAGACACGTCAGGCCAGCTCTCAACTAAGTGATTTGAAAATGTATACTTCTTTTGAGATAAATTTTCTCTACTTCTGTGAAATTTCTATCCCTTTAATAGTTGTTTAGAGTGTGTTACCCTTGCTTCCTGTTTGAATGTTTCTTTTTTGACTTTAACCAAGTTTTTTGGTATTCTTTGTACCATCGCTAGTACAGGCCTTCCCTTACCTTGTGGTAATTTTTAATACCATTACTGGTATCCCCCCCCCCTTTCTCTCATTACCCATTGGATACATCTTGTACTATTGCTGGTAACAAAAAAAAAAAATAAATCCGTCTTTTCTTTTCCTGATTGTGTGTCTCTATTTGCGATTGCTTCAGCTTCACATATTGTTATTGGACATGTTTTTTGGCTTATTCTTGACAATGGCTGATAAAAAAGGGGATGACAGGCTTTAAACAATGTGATCAGTGCAACAGAAAAATGCAGAACTCTGATGGAATTTTGTCTTGTGACTATTGTCTCAGGGTACCGCATCTAAAAGTTCAACCCCCATGCAACTTATGTAAGGGCTTTTGTGCCTGCACCTTGATAGAAAAAAAAATGAACTTATAGTAAAAGGTATCCTAAAAACTCCTTTCTCTGAGCTACATCTGAGATGGAGAGCTCAAGCCCTCATAAAAAGGAACATAAAAAGAGGAGCCTATCTCCACAGACTAGTGACTCTAAATCTGTGGAACTGAAGGCAAAACTTCCTAAGTTGATCCCTGCTATCTCGGTACCGAGTTTATGGTACCGTCCTCAGCACCAGTGCCTCAAGCACCTACAACGGTACCTCTTGTGATTATGGAACCACCCAAAATTTCAACTTCTGCTGCAGTATCAATGCTCCTCTCAGCACCAAAAATAGTATCCCCAACTCGGGTCACTACCCCTTCTCCTACACATCTTGCTGGTCCTTTGACCATGGTGCCAAAGGGCGAAATATTACCTTGGACCCAATACTCCCTGTCAGCAGACTCCTTTTTTGGACAACAGTGCAGTCCTTTTCTAGAACACCCTGATTCTCCATCGGGAATGTCAACTCGCTCCTCCAGGAGCCTTTTGGAATTCGACTGAGTGAGAGTAGTGGATCAGCTCCTGGCAGTTAGAGGAATTCCAACTCCTCCTAAATCCTCCCTCCCACCCAGAGCCGAGGAATTTTCTCCACAGACTCCAATATACATTCTTCTTCATCCTCTTTGGAGATATCGGAGCCCTTGATGCCGCCACCTATCCCCAGTATCAGCTTTTTTGATTCCATTGGTAGACCTTACCATGGCTCTGGAGTCTACCATATGGCCCTCGACTCATTTGGAGCTGAGCCATCCTCGGGATCATGACTGGTCTTTCGGCACCATGATCCCTAGTGCGATGCCTATTTTTTCTACAGCGCCTTCTACTACAGTTCCGATTGTCTTGGCGGCACAGAGTCTTCTTGTGGCTCCTTCCCTGGGTGTGACCACAGTTGTGAGGGTTTCCTTCTCTGTTCTGGGCTTTCATTCTTCATCCGTCGGGCCTGCTTTCCAGTTGATGGAGAGAGCACTTGCCTCTGCAGGCTCACAGCTGGTTCCTTCGGCACTGGAGTGCCATTTATATATGTCATTTGAACTGCAGCTGACTCAGCGCAGTACTCTGAGACTTCGGGCACAGGAACCTAGAATACCCTTCCACAAGGTACCCACTCTTCGGAGTTCTCTTCAGATGCCCCCACTGAGGAGGTACCCCGTAAGAGATCATGCAAGAAGCACATGGTTTCCCCAAGGCATCCCTTAACCGAAAATATAAACTACGATGAAGTGGAAGGGTCCCCATGGTTGCTCCCTGAGGATGTCTCCTTTGGAGACGTACTGGAAATTTTGAAGCAGTGAGGAGACGAAGCCCACCAGCCCTTCCTTTGAAGAGTCTGTATTCTTGCAGGCTTTCTCTGCTCGACCCTCTACTTCCTGGATGACCCCGCCTACAGATAACTTAGTTCAGCTCATATTACAGCACACTTGGTGGAATCCTGACACCGTTGAACCTATCCCTCGGAGACCAGGCAAAATTCTTTATCTGCCAGAGGACAACCCACACTGGTCCAAAGACTTACCAGTAGACGCTATGGTGGGTGGTGCCAGCCACTAGGAAAGAGCTCGTTGAGGAGAGCCCTACTGTCCATCCCCCAAACAGGGAGTCTCTGGTGATGGACAGGTTAGGGAAGCGGGTATATTCTTCATTGACCTTTGCTATTCAGTCCATGAATTACTTGGCACATTTTACTTGCCTCCAGAAAGACCTAATCTCAGAACTCTGGGAAGCCGTAGCAGGAGCAGTTTCTGATGAGGTACAAGAGAAAGTTGCCTCACAGTTTGTCACCCTGGAGTCAATGTATAATTTGTCCATGCAGTTGATTTCTCATACTACAGAAGGAGTAGCTAGAGAAATGGGTGCAGGCATTGTCATGAGACGTCCCGCCTGGAAGCACCTATGTGATTTTGCAGACCCTTTTAAGTCTTCCTTTCTCAACACTCCCATGGAAGTCTCTTCTCTTTTTGACCCAAAGGTAAAAAACACATTAGCCAGGTGTGAAAAGGACAATAAGACCCTGCCTGCCATGGCCATATGTTTTTCCACCCCCCGACAATCCTACTCTAGGAATCAGAGGAGTGGAAAGATGTGGTACAAGAAATCCCAGGTTCCTTAACATGACACATGTGTCGAGTTTACTCCCCAGGGCAGAAGGGGAAACTCGTCTGGAAGACACCTCTCCAGAGGCAGAGGGGGTCTGCATAATCAGGGCTCCAGAGATTTTCTCTGGACAGCCCTATCACCGCTCCTGAGAAGCGGCCAGATTGCTTACTTCTGGAAGCAGTCTGGGAGCCTTTTTCTCTGCACCACTTTTCCTGGAAATCCATAACCACAGATTATCGGGTGCAGACGATAATTAACAGAGGTTATCACATCCCTATCGGTCTTTACCCAAGGCCGCTAAGCCATATTCCCGATGTTCCACCCAGTCAACGGGAAGCAGCAGCTCAAGAAATATAAAAGCTGCTTCTAAAGAGTCATCCAAACAGTCCCGCCAGACCAGATAGAATCCGGATTTTACCCAAGGTTCTTTTTAGTGCCAAAAGACTGGACAGGAGACCAATCTTGGACCTCAGCATCCTAAACAAATTTGTCAGGCAGACAAAATTCCGGATGGTCATGGTTCAGCCTATCCTCCTGTTTCTAGAGAAAGACAATTGGATTTTCCCGATAGATCTTCCGGATGTGTATTACCACATAAAAATGGACAAACACTCCAGGAGATTCTTCCTCTTCTGGCTGGGAGCCAATCACTACCAATTCTGAGTGCTGCCCTTTGGTCTCTCTATGGCCCCCCAGAATGTTCAAATGCATGGCAATGGTAACAGCTCACTTCAGACTGCAAGGATTCCAGGTGTTTCCTGATTTACACGATTGGCTCCTTGCTTGCCCCTACCAAGCACCTACTGGTGACAGCTTTACATTACACCCTAAAGCCAGCGAAATCTTTAGGGATCTCAATAAGCAAAGAAAAATGCAAGTTAACACCTTCTCAAAATCTGGAATTCATAGGGGCAACTTTCGAGACTCAGTGTTGCCTAGTCTCCCTCCCACTTCACAGATTAGAAAGACTAAGGTGTCAGCTCCAGGTGATACTCTGTCAGGACAAGGTTTCATCTTGGGCAGTCCTTCAGTTACTAGGATCAATGGCAGCATCGATTACCATAGTTCCCCTGGCAAGGCTACACATGAAGTTTCTACATTAGCTTTTACTAACACGGTGGTCCCCTTTGACTCATCCTATGTCCTTTCAGATCCACATAACAAATCACTGCAAACAAGAGATGTACCTATGGAGTCGTCCTTTCTCCCTGTCTCAGCCCAAGGCTTGCCTTTCGACAGTGTGCGTTTCAAGCTTTCAAAGATAAACCGATTTCCCACCATCTCTGTAAAACCTTTTTGAAAGATGTCACGCACATTAGACCACCCTTCAAGGAGCCAATCGAACCCTGGAATTCGGCACTAGTTCTACAATCCTTAACTCATCCTCCTTTCGAACCTGCTGGCACTTGAGATAAAAAAATGTTTATCCTGGAAAACGTTATTCTTGGTAGCTATTACCTCAGCAAGGTGAATATCTGAACTACAGGCCTTGTGCATAAAACGTCCTTGCATGGTTTTCCATAAAGACAGAGTATCAGTCTGGACTACTCCCGCCTTCTTACCCAAAGTTATTTCGAATTTGAATATTATTCAAACGATCTTCCAATCTTCTTTCCAAATTTTTCTAACAAAGAAGAATATTCCCTACATTTACTTGATGTACATAGACAGTTGCGATTCTACTTGGAGAAGAGTAAATCACTGAAAATCTGACCAATTATTCGTATCCTCCTCAGGACCAAAACAGGGAAAATCTGTTTCCAAAGTGACTGTCTCTAAATGGTTGAGCGACTGCATTTGCATTAACTGTCAACAAAACAAAGATCTATCAACTACGGTCAAAGCGGATTCAACCAGATCAGCTGCGACATCTGTTGCAGTCCATGCAAGAGCTTCCATAAATGATATTTGTGCAGCAAGCAACATGGGCTACCCCTCATAACTTTATCACTCATTACAAATTGGATTTCGTCTCCAGGGGGAGAGCTTCCTTTGGTTCAGTGGTGCTCAGGAATATCCTTCCATAGGGTCTCCCAGGAAATAAAGAAACTATGGACTCTGGTCCCATCAGTAATGAATGAATGAAGATTAACAACATCAGATAAAGAAATTATGTTCTTACCATAACATTCCAGCTGTGTTGTTTTTCTTCATTACCTTCCATTCGGCATCCTCCTCTGAAAGATTTCTGGAGGTTCAGATTTGGCCCTACATTATGATTGGGAATTTGCTCAGATAAAGCCTTAGCTTTCTGTCTTTTTTACGGGCAAACTCGATCTGATATGATAGAGGGCACTATGGGTAAGCTTAGCTCGAGAGTTGTTTTGCTGGCGTGAGCTTGTTATAACTGCATACTCTGTTCCAAGGATGGAACCGATACCCATCATCTTTGGGAAAAACCCGGTTCCCATGAATTACCACATTGATGGTAGTCCACTGAACACAGGCGTTGTTATATCTGGGAAAACGGGTTGACAGCAACCTCTCTTTTCACCACCACATTGCCACTGTGGTCAGAAAGTCTTGTGTGGCACATCTCATTACTAAGGGTTTTCCATCCAGGAAGAAAGAGGCCATTGTCTCCCTCTTTAAGCCAGTCGAGTACAGTGCCCTATTTGATATGTACCCCACTAGACACCTGCAACAACTGGAGAGGCCGCAAAAGTACCTCACAGAGGATCATATGCCTTAAACACTTGTCCTATATGGACAGACTCAAAAAAACTCAAACAATTCTCTGTCTCGTATCGCCTACTTAGAGGGGATCTCTGCTTGTGAAATTTTCAACAAAGCAGGATTGGACATGTTAAAATGTATGGTGAGGGACTATGAGAAAAAAATGACTCTTTTGTTAAAAGATCTAGATGAGCTCAACGTAAACATGATAAAAGATGAAACTTTTAGCTCAGTTAAGAGGGATTATGACAAGTTGTTCAGTGATGTAGACCAGCATTGTTCTAGGGTACTTAATCGAAAAATCTGAAAATTAGAGAGAGACTTAACTGAATACAAGGAAGGTAGAGCCTTTCTTTACAAAAGAAAGAAACAACACCACTGAAAATGTTTTTCATGAAAGGGGTGAAACTAATAGGCAGGGTGAACCTATAGGGACAGTTAATGACAATCCCAGACGAAGTGAGAGAATAGCACAGAAAAACAGGAACCCTTCTACCCAGGATTTTTATTATCCCCAGAGGAGAGGGAGGGGGCGCAGGGAACAATACAACAGCTGGAATCATCCACCGAACTAATCTTAAGGCCTATAGTGGATGAGGACAACGGCACCACTTTATTTGAAGGGAAACAAATTGAACACAGGAAAGGTAATTTTACCATTTTCAATTACACTGATTTATTAATAACGGACAATTTTTTTAATTTACTTTCCAAGGGTTTTCATTATGTTCCCCTTAGGCCTTCCCCCATGGTTAGAACCTTAATTGATTTAAAACTTTTTATGAGGCAGCTTAACTTTAACTTACTGTTTAAGGATGAACGAAATCTAGAAAGAACTCTCACAAGAAAAAGCACCTTCAACCCACCGGTTCACCCCACCATCAAAATTTTTGAGAAGCTAGTTGAGACTGACATTAGGAAACTTAAGGACAATGATTACTGTGAAATATCTGAAAACATCACTGAGGATGAGTTGACTCTAATCAAAAATCTCAAAATGGAGGGATGTAGAGTCATGAAACCAGACAAGGGGGGAGGGGCTGTCTTGATGTACAACTGGGACTATGAGGCCGCCTTGCACACAGTGCTACAGGACACTGATCAATACGAACTTGTCTCAAGAAACGAGATCAACATAGCTCAAGCTAAAATAAATTATCTATTATATGATCATTTAATGCAGAATGTCATTAATGAGAAGTTATACAACTACTTATTAGTTAAAAGACCCAAGGTTGCCCAGATATTTGGAATTCCTAAGACACAAGAATTTGAACCCCCTTAAATACAGACCTATAGTGGCAGGAAGTGGAAGTGTTACAGAACCCCTAGCTAAATTCATCGACTTCTCCTTAAAACAATATGCAGAGAAAATTAAACATATATGTAAGGATTCATGGGACTACCTAAAAGGAGTGGATCAGAGTTTATTTTTACCTGAGATGTTTATGGTCACTGTTGATGTAGTCGACTTATTCCCTAGCATCCCACACAATACGGTCCTTGAGTGGTTAGGTACTTACTTAACTAATGAAGTCCAACTGGGGGGCCAAGTTCACTAACTAACTTAATTTTGGAATTTATGGATTTAGTTTTAGAAAATAATTTCATCCACTTTAAAGGGGAATTTTATCGTCAGAAAAAAGGTGTGGCAATGGGTGCCCCCTGTGCTTCCATCTACGCAAATTTGGTATTATACCAATGGGAAAAGAAATATATTTTTACTAGCACATGGTACCAGGATATCTTGCACTATAGGAGATTTTTGGACGATATCTCCTTTATGTGGATGGGAGACTAAGGAAGTCTTATGGAATTTATGGATTACATTAACACGACGACCACATTTTTTAGATTCACTCACAAGATCAGCAAACCCCAACTTGACTATTTAGACATTTCACTGGTTAAGGACTATCCGAACATGTGCTTTCAGTCCAAAATTTACAGGAAAAGGATTTTTTCGAACGCATACTTAAATTACCACAGTGGACATCCCTTATATCAAAAAAGGCGATAGTAAAAGGTCAACTCATTAGAGCTTCACAAATGTCCAGCACTGACAAACTTTTCAAAGAGGAAGTTTCTATTTTACGGGGATTTTTTAAGGAAAAACAATATCCAGAAGCTTTGGTAGAAGCACTGGTTGTAGAAATTTCTGAGAAGAGATCAAATAAGTATCCCCCTTTATTGGGGGTGGGGGTCAACGAGATCTCCCCAAACCCTTCAAAAGACACTTCAAAGTCTAAAAATAGCTTTTTACACACCTATTCCAACAACTCAGATCAGATTGAGAAGACTATCAAGAAATATTGGCCCATTCTCAGACTACAGGAAGATCTGAAGAATTCTATGCCCAGCTTTCCTCTTGTCAGGAAAAGGGCAAGAATTTGAAAGAACTGTTAGAAATTAGGTTGGAGGATCCACACAATCAGAATAGAAAGAAACCAGGCACTTATCCCTGTGGGATGTGTAAGCAATGCCATGCCATGCCATGCTATGCTGAATTCGGGGTCCTACTACCTCCCCTCGAGAAGATTCAGGTTCCACTCCAACAAACATTTTAACTGTGGATCTAAGGGGGTAGTCTACCTTGGATGCTGTGTTACCTGCCATGGTTTTTACATTGGGAAAACTGAAAGGGTGTTTAGGAGAAGAGTTTATGAACACTTCAATGACATCAGTGCAAGGAAGGAAACTAATGCCTTCTACAAACACTCTTTGACATGTAAGGACATGGAAATAAAGTTTATGGTGTTGGAAAAGGTACAACCAGATATAAGAGGGGGTAGTTGGGAGTCCAATTTAGAATACCGTGAGGTATTTTGGCAGCTCCGCTTAGACGCTACTAGACACCCAGGTCTGAACGACACTCTTAGCATTATTAGTGTTCTGAAATTGAGGCAAGCCCGTTTATAATGCAATTCAGCATAACATGACATCTGTTATATTACTACACTATATATTTTTTTATTTTATTTTTTTATTCACTTTGCATTCATAAGATTTTAGAATAAGACACATTGAAGGTTAAGTTGCACATTTGAAACTTAGGAAAGAAATGTTTCATAATGCTACTAAGTAGCTCTAGATTTTAACTTGGAATCTTGATTTTACCCCCGGTGTTCAAAAGGGGTTACTGCATTTATTTGTGATTACAAAAACACTTTGCAGAATTCTCTTGGTACATTGTAACATTTTGATTTAATGTTATGTTTAACATGATTATTCAGTTGCCAAGACATTTTTACAAAATGAATCATTTTTTAATGACAATAAGAATGTATTTTAGAATTTGCCTTATATGGTGATTTTTCTTTTGGGAAAGATCCACAGGAAGTCATGTGATGACTGTGGAAGTATTTAATGTGAATGAACTTCCAGTTCATGTTTTTTGCCTTGAAAAAGCTCGCAAGTGGTCGAGTGAAAGCGCTTGGAAGAGACTGTGATTTTAACTTTGCCTTGTCATATTAAAGGATCTTATTGGAGACCTAGCAGCTGATTGATTTCTTCTACTGCTTATTTTGAAAGCCTTTGTGTACCTGCTTCCGGGTCCTGTGGTGCCAAGTGGTTTGCATTCGTGGTTTGGTTTTGCTTCTAGTTTTGGTTTTTCTTGATTGCTGCTTGACTTACAAAGCCATGTTTAACCCAGCTCTGTTAAAAATGCTACATCTAAAGAAATCCCAATCCCTCTGCACTACACGCTCCAGGCATCTCAACCTCATTACCACAATCAACAGAACAAACTGGAGGGACAGGTTCATAACCCAGAGGCTGCCCATGCTATGGAAAAGACTTCCCATACATGTCAAGCGGAGCGCCTCACTGTCCCTCTTCAAGAGAAATATTGAAGAGTGGATGGGAAATAGAAAATTGACCCAGGGGATCACACCAGTGACACTGCTCGACAGAGGCATTGGAAACTAAGGTCGGATGGCACAATGCCAGGGTAATCCTATGGGCTAGGCTTGTAAAGGCTCCAGGGCCATTAGCCTAGTAAACGCCTGCGAACCTATAAACTAATGAATGAATGAAGATCAACAACACAGATGGAACGTTATTGTAAGAACATAACTTTCTCCACCATACATCACTATGCTGACATCCACTCCCACCCAGGTCCCAATCAAACCCCAAACCAAAGAAAACATCCTAAATGTTTAAAAATAGTTACTCTAAACATTAGAAGCATATGCAACAAAATCACAGATTTTTATGCCTGTATGACCAACACAACCCAAACATCCTAGCCACAACAGAGACATGGGGCTAACACCTGAAGTAAAAGATGCTGAAATACTTATTAGGATAAACAGAACACACAAAAAAGCAGGTGGAATAGCTATAATCTTCCCAAATATGCTCACAGTATCTTCCTATGCAGGCACAATCCCAATTTTTGGAAAAGCAGAAATCCTAATCTCATTCCTAAAACTTGATAGAGCCAAAAGCATATGCATTGCTGTGCTACATATCCCCCAAGGCAGAACATTCCAATACTTGAAAACATACTATCCTGGATAGCAGATAAAATCACAAGTTAAATATTCCTCCTGTGTGATGAAAACATTGACTGGCAGGCTTTATCTGCAAATTCAATAATCAACATTATGAAGCTCTTTGGATTCACTCAAGTTTAATACACCAACAGAATCTGGCAAAAATAACTCCCATCTATCTATCCAGTACTGGATTCTGTTTACCAACCCACTTAATATACCTGTTCAGGTACCCTCTCTGATACACTGTGACCATCTGTTCAGACAGCTACAAAACCAAGTCAAGAAACAAGTTATTAGAGATAAACAAATCTTGTTGTACAAGATCGCCATAAAAACAACCTTAAATTCTTGCCCTCCGTATCTTCTCTTCAACCCAGGTACAAAAAAGGATCCTAGCCCATACCCAGATATTCCTCCTCTTCAAACAGCTACCTATTTCAATACATCATAGAATGCATAGTTAACCTCAGACTCAACTAACACACCCCTTCCACACAGCTAAATTTCCCCTAGAACATTTCCTTTACAAAACTCCCCTAACTGCAACCGTTCCAATATACATAGACAACTCCACCCACTATACCTTTCAACCAATTTCAGTAATTGTCATAAAAAAGCTTTTGCATAAACTAAAACTTTGTACCTTGTCAGCCAATAACCTTCCCCTGAAATACCTAAAGCTAGCTGCAGATGCAGTAGCATACCCAATCAACATTTTAATAGATCAGTAACAGAATCCTGTGTCCCCAACTTGTAGAAAATGGTGCCTATTTTCCCCTTATGTAAAGGAGGTAATTCCTTTGACATTACAAATTTCCATCCCATAGACATCCGGTCTCCCCTGTCTAAAATCTTTAAAAGTTGTATACATCAACAATTACTCCACTATTTCTTACAAAGTAAACTAATCAACAATACACAACATGGATTTTGGACACCCCACAGCACCTCCACTGCATTACCATCATTTACAGATGCTGTGAATAAAGCTTGCAGCTCTGATAAACTTGTATCTGCAGCATTTCTAGATCAATTGACATGGTTTCTCACAGTAAACTCCTCAATCAGCTTTCCACCCTGGGTCTATTATCTCCATCTATTCAGTAGATCTGTGTAGCTACCTTGCCAACAGGCAACAAACTGTAAAATGGCAAGGATCCATCTCTGCATACGTTTCCTCTTCCACAGGAGTCGTACAAGGATCCATCCTTGGCCCTGTGTTATCTGTAGCCTATATTCATCTTCTTGTGACGGCTCCTTGTTCAAATATGCAGATCACTCTACCATTATCTGCTGTTAAAACAACTTGACTCTTCTTCAAGAAATCATTCATGCTGTCCTCTCCATTGACACCTGGCTTACACGAGCACAACTCCTCTTTACCCCTCAAAACTCTCACCCCTAACAAAGCATCTTTCAAAATCTTTGAGGCAAATGGCACTGAAAATGAATTAGTCCACCATACCAAACTATTATGAGTCATAACAGATGATAATCTTAAATTTGACCTCCACATCCAAAGCAATATCAAGAAAACCCATCAAAAACGGGGCATGCTATACAGAAACAAACATTTTCTGATCACACGTACAAAAATGACTTTAGCCAAAACCTTCCTTCTGCTCTTATTACTCTATGGAGCACCAGCTCTAACCAATTTACAATCCTCCATAAAAAAAAAATTGAAAACTGCTACAACAAAATGGTCAAGTTTATTACAAATTCATTCTCTTTTATGTATCACTGTAAAGCTCTCCATACCCTTAGCTGGCTGGACCGCCCCTCCACCTCTCCTACATACAACTTCTAACAGTCAAAGTCATACACAAACCATTAGCCTGCCTAGCTCTTACCCCGCTAATCAACCTATATTTCCATAAAATAACTCTTTGATCAGAAGACAACTTCCCACCATAAATGTACCAAATAAATCCCCTGGACAAAGCCTATACCCGTACTTGGTAGGCAAAAACAAAAAATGGAACTTCTTGCCTCTCACAAGAACTATTTCTAACCGACCCACCTTTACATGCCCCTTAAAGGAATAATTAAAATCTTGGACCTGCTTCTGTGACAATCTTGGCTAAACTTATTCATTATACTTCACTCACCCCTTTCAAACTAAATCATACTTCACAGCCCTCTCCATCCTCTGACTCTACTCCTTTTTTGTTTTTCCTATTAAGTTACCTTATCCACTTCATCTCTGCAGATCTTTCCTGTACCACTTTCCTCCCTACTCACGTAAGCTACCTGAAGACACCCTACCCTACACCCTTCTTATATTCTTCTCTCCATCCTTCATCCTTCTGTTACCATAACATGAACACCATCTCTCATACTAAGATATTGCTCATTTTCCCATCACTGTCTCTAATCATTCTCTCGGGTCTTGCTTATCACATACTAATCTATGTAACAAATATGACTATTGAGTTTTTCCTCTCATTTTCTCCATCTCATGTTGCAAATAAGAAACGTGTTGTGTTTTTCCCATTGCAGCATTTTTTCACTGTTATGTTTTGTAACATATGATACTCTGTGATTTAAAATATCTAATTGATTTTTGAAAGATTGTGGAGCTTTTCTTCCTGGGCCTCTGCTGAAAATGAGCATTTTCTGGCCCAGTCTGTTTCCCGGTAAACAAATGTCAAATACAGCCCAGTTCAATTGCAGGGAATTTTTTATTTTATTTTTATTTTTATTTATTTTACATTTGTTGACCGGGCTAGTCTGGCTGGATACATGTCCATTTTCAGCAGAGGCCCGAGGAGAAAAGCTCCACTATAAGCTAAGAAAAATTACAATAAGATATAAATCTAATTATTCTAAGATATAACTACAATCAGAGAAAATAGAAAACATTGGAGTGAGGATAAATTCAAGAAAATCAAGTTAAAAATATGCAGATAATTAAATATCACATAATTGTGCAGAAAGTACATACTTAAAAACTAACAGTAAAAGGAATAGAACTAATGAAGTGCAGAGATGAAAAAGAGTGGAGAAGACACAGGTTAGTCAGGTGTACTACAGGAACAAAGCCAATGATTTTGGAAGTATTGTTTAATTTTCTGTTTGAAAAGTGGCAAGGATGTAGTCAAAGTTATGTCACAAGGTAAGAGATTCCAAGTTCTACCTATTGTGTTACTGAAAAGGGAATCACCTGCTGTATTGTTTGCCTTTATAGTTTTTGTCATGAGTTTACTAGATGAGAAGTGAGTTAAGATTGTTGTAAGGGATTAGTAGTTGTGAGAGTATAGGGGTATAGTCAGGTTGATGTAGTATATTGTGGGCAATAGTGAGTTGAGGAATTATAATGTGGTTTTGAACTTCAAGCCAGCCTAGTTGTTTTAGGTTTATACAATGATGGGTCCTAAAGGGGTTACTAGTGGCTCGAGCTATATTGTTATAGCAAGTAGCAAGTTTTTTTAGATTGGTTTTCTTTAGGTTAGTATAAATTGGGGAAGCATATAGGAGGGTAGATAAAAGGTGAGATTGTGCAATCTTGGTTCTGGTTGTTGGGGTTAGGAAAGGTTTGATACGATATAGGGAACCAATTTTTCTGTTAACTAACCTGATGTTGTTGTTAATGTGCTGGTCAAAGAGAGATTATTGTCAATGGTTATTCCTAATAGTTTTGTAGTTGGACCAGGAGAGATGATAGTACCATTATTAGAGAGAATGGAGAAATTTAAGGGGAGACCGAGTGGTGGGGGTGAAGAGGAGAAGTTTTGTTTTTTTGGCATTTAATAGGAGAAAACGTCTAGAGAACCAAGTTTCTACAGCATTAAAGGTAGTTTGGGTTAGTGAGATCAGCTCAGTAGAGGAAGGTGCTGAGCAGATGAGGGTAGAATCATCTGCGTATTGTATGCAGGTTGCTTGTGGGATAGAAGTCTGAAGATCATTGATAAAAGGGAGAACAGGAGTGGACCAAGAATGGAGCCCTGAGGAACTCCGATGGAAATGGGTAGTAGTGATGAGATATGGTTATCCCATATTACGGCTTGCTGTCTGTTGTTAAGATAAGAACTAAACCAATTAATGGCGACTTTGTCACAAGAGAGAGATTCAAGAATGTTTAGTAGGAGAGAGTGGTTGACCATGTCGAAAGCTTTAGAGAGATCAATGAAAAGAGCGGAAGAGAGTGTATTGTTGTTTCGATTTTTGTTGATAGTGTCTACAAAGGAAAGAAGGGCAGTTGTGGTACTGTGGTGAGGTCTAAAGCCATGCTGACAGGTTGCAATTATATTGTGAAGAGAGAGGTAGTGAACGAGTTGCTGATGAATACATTTTTCCATGATTTTTGCAAGGGGTGAGAGAAGGGCAATTGGTCTGAAGTTGGAGAGGTTGAGGAGTTACCTCCTTTATGTAGTGGGATTATGTAGTGGACTCTCCAGATGTCAGGATAGTTCCCTCTTGGATAGTTCTGTTTATAAGTAAGGAAATAGGATAAGCAATTTCTTTGGCAGCTTTCTGAAGGAAGAGAGAAGGGAGCTTGTCAGCAGAAGGGGTGCAAGGTTTCAGTTTGAGAATGAGTTTGTAGATGAAAGAAGTAGGTATAGGTTTTAGAGAGAAGTTGTAGGAGGAGTTAGCTATGTTAGATGGAATATTAGGGTCGTTGGTGTTCATTTGTTTTGCTAGGGATTGGATAGTTTCAGAGAAAAAAAGAGTTAAAATCATTAGCAGTCTGGAGAGGGGTTTCAGGGTCAGCGTTAAGGGGGGAAGGAGTTTTTACAGTTCCTGGGAAAGTAGTCTGTTTACTGATGACCAGAATTGTTTGGCATTGTTATGATGGGTTTCTTGAAGTTTACAGTAGAAATGTTTCTTGTCAGAGATTATTGATTTCTTAGCCTGATTTCTGAGCTGGCGGTAATGAACTAAATCAGGGTTTTGTTTAAGGCATCTCCATTTTGTCCATGCTTTGTTTCTAATAAGAATAAGTTTTAGTGTTGTTGGTAAGCCATGGGGCTGTTTTGGTCTTTACTCTAATAGAACGTTCTGGAGCATGTCTATTCAGTATGGATAAGAAGGTAGAGTTAAAGACTGAGACTGCCTCCTGTAGGGCAGAGTGATTTTAAGCAATTCCAATTACATGCTCTCAGTTCAGCTTGAAAATGTTCTAAGTTAAAATGTTTGGTAGAACGAATTAGCCTTGTATTTGGAAGGTTTGTACATTCTGACTTTTGTCTGGTAATGTAGGTTAGGGAGTGGTCGCTGATATCATCTGGCATAGTACCTATTTTATACTTTTTGTTGTCTTTATTTGTGAGTATCCAGTCTAAGGTGCTCTCTTTCTTATTGGGCTTATTGACTCTTGTGGTTGAGGTAATAGTTTGGGAAAAACCATGTAGGTTAATATGAGATGAGGGATTATCAGCATTGATTGTGTTCCAATCAATGTTAACATCGCCTAGAATTATGGTTTCTTGGGGATAGGTAGAAGAAACCCAGCTAAGAAAGTCTTCTAATATTGGAATGTTATTACCTGGGGGAAGATACAAGCAAATAATGTAAATTGCTTTTTTGGCATTAAGTTGTAGTTTAGTAATGATGACTTCTATTTTGCTATCTTGGTTTGGATATGTTGGTTGAGTAGAGATGTTAAGTTGATTTTTGTACAGTATTGCTACTCCCCCACCCTTACGTTTTAAGCGGTCTTGTCTTACTATGTTATAACCTTGGGGTATAATCTCTGAGTCCTGGGAATACTGGTTAAATGCCCCTGGCTGGCATACTTCACTTTCCCACACTGGGGAATGGATCTACCTTCTTGGATTTGCCAGTCCCAGAGTTGGCAAGGTGCAATATCACAGGCTTTTGGTTCCTTTTCCAGAGTACAGAGAGCTATGGTGATCATTCAACAGAGCCCGTTCAGTGTTTGTTTACAAGCAGCAGAATATGTATGGGTGAAGTCTCTGGCTGACTGTTTCAAAGACTGACTGAACCAAAATGATTGACTTGAGGATAATTCCACAGCAGTATACATCTTTACAGAACGAGAGGGTTTTGGAATTTTTGTTTTGTCTCTGCAGTTGAAGTCCAGCCTTTGCCTTCCCTCTTTATCTAGGTACAAATACGCTATCTCTGATTAGCAACATATCCTGAAAGACAAGGGAATTGCAGAGATCACTTTCTTTACATGTGAGTTTATTACTACTTTCTCACCTCGTAACACCTTAATGTCCAAGAAGCAGAGTGGCATATAGTATTAGCTCCGTGATTCTTTGTGCTTATAGCTCCTTTTGAACTTTGCAAAAAGACAGGATACTCAGTTAGATGTTAGGCAGATTTTAGCAGATGGGGTCCTGTGTTTCAAACTCATTTTTATTTACATGTTTATCGAACTATCACTTGTGACACAGGCAAACTTACATTTATGTAAAAGTAAGCAAACCATGTTAACTTCACATTTACAAACATTAGACTTAACATATACTGTATAGCCTATAATCTAGGCAACATTACATAAATTCAGTTCCTGTCGTTTTTTAAACCTCATTCCTCCTACAAAACATCTTTCTTCATGTATTGTTCCCTCAATTTCCTTTTTCTTCTATGTAATTTATGGCTGCCATTTTCTAAAGAGCCACCACCTGTTATCTCTGTTACAATATTCACTGCTTCAAGAATAGTTAATCAAGATATTGATTTCCATTTCTAGTAATTGTTTTTTTAGCAGCCATCAGAAAAAAATTAACAAGGTCTTATGTCTAGGCAATTCTGATCCTGTATCCAGCTAAAATAATTCCTTAGTTGCACTCATTTGCTTGTCCATATTCCTGACCGAGTACTCTATAGGGAATTTTTAAAGTCTGCTAACTCATTACACTCCTAAACCATATGTTCGTGGTTGACCTCTTTCTTCCCTATCACTCCTCCAACATTTGCCATGTATCTGAGAAAAAATTCTTTGGAGTCTGTTTGGGGTATAAAAGTAACTATGCAAACACTTCCAGGCAAAATCCTAAATCTTCTAGACTGTTGCATATTTGGGAGCTATACATATTTTGCCCAACTGTATTCTTTGTGAATTGCATATCTAATCTCTCTTCCCAATCTTTTCTGACCACTTCTGACTGATTCCTATAGTTATTGTGCAGTATTTTCTATGTCTTAATTACCACTTTTTAACAGCTTCTGCTGTAGATCAGTTAAAAACTTAACTAGTACAGGTGTTTCATTTAGGTTTTCCCTGTTGTTTTCTATGTCAATCCCTGATATGGAAGGCAATCACTAGCCTGCTATCCAAATGTCTTTTTGGCCTCTTATTATCTTTTCATCTCTAATTAGTTGTTCCCACTACCTCAGTTCCTCTGCCAGCTTCCTTCAGTAAATTTTAGCCCCCTTTTGTCTATTATGTGCCCTAATTGCAGTCGTCCCTATTGCCAGAATGGTCTTTCTTTTTTCCCCTGTTGGCTTGGTTCTTAGCATACATTCTGCTACGTTATGAAGATAATATTCTGTATGACTTTTTTTCTCCTTAAGGATCTGCATCCAAAATCCCATGTTTTCCTTATTTCTTGAATCCCCCCCCCCTTGCTTCATCATCATCCTGCTCAACTTTGATTTGTAGCTTTCTGCTTGTGTTATGTGCAAGAACCTTAACTGTGTAGCTCTAAAATATACCTTAAATCAACTAATCATAAACCTCCTTGTTCAATTGGGAGGATCAACTGATCCCACTTGACTTTTGCCCTCTTTCCCTCCTCAGTAAAATTCTTTAACTCTTGCTGTCCACAACTTGTCCTCTGGTTGATAAAAATATGCATGACCTGTGTATAAAACTAGAGGAGTAAAACATTTTAATTACTTGCATCTTGAAGCTTCCAGTTTCTCAGTTTTTGTATTGTCTTTTGTTTTGTCTCTTCCTACACATTCTTTGCTGCCATAACCAAATTTATGTACCCATAAATACGGGCATTGCTGGATCAATTCATGTGTGGTTTCATAGTTTATAGCTATACCCTTTGTTTTATATTCATACTTTTATATCCCAAAAAAGGAACCGTCTGTAATTTTACACAACATTGGCATGCCTTTTCTGGTTCCACATGGTACAAAATATCTATAAATAAAGCCAACTTTTTTTGAACACCGTACCACTTGTATCCTTGATTCTCCTATTTTCTTTGCCAGTGGTTCTAAATGTGACATAAATAATGAAGGGGAAAGAGGGCATCCCTTCCTGGTTCCTCCATTCAGAGACAACTTAGAGAACTCTCCCACTTTGATTTTTGCCTCTGATCTCTCATATATCCTAATTAACCTTATTGTGTCAGGAAATACAAATGCTTCCATCGTCCTACTCCTGAAATCCCAGTTTACACTGTTTAATGCTCACTCTGCATCAGGACCCACCAATAACATCAGTATTTTTTACATTCTACTTCTTTCTAGATCATCACTGTTCTATTAATGCTATAAGTGTTTGCCTCCCCTCAAAAAAAACACATTGGTCCATATCTGTCAATTTTGGCATCTCCTTTGCCATTCTTTTAGCCATTCTACAGTAAACTCTTAGTTAACCGGCACCCATGGGGATTGGTAGATGTTGGATACCTAGTTTCTGGTTGCTTGAGAGTTACTATTAAAAATAGGCCTGACTAATAATGTACCCTGTACTCTTTGTTTGGTTTGACTTGTTCTTAGGTTGGAGAGAGAGGGAATTTATTCCTATCTTCCTTTTTAAAACTGTAAAAATGTAAGGTATGTTTCTGCGTCGGGGGTGAGGGTGGGGCAAAAAGTGCAACACACGAGAAATTATACTGTATTTCTTTGATATTTTTTTACCGGTTGCTTGAGTTCCGGTTAACTGACAGTTTACTTTAAACACTTTATAATCTTGGTTAGAACTGAAATGGGCCAATATGAAGCTGAATCAGATAGGGCTTTACTCTCTTTAGGCATTGCAGCCACCCCAACTTTTTCCCAGGTTGTGGTGCCTCCCCTCCTATTAAAATGCTATTAAACCTTCCAGATCACTTTTTCCCTTCAAAAGTCTATTGGAATACCACCTATTCTTTTCCTCCAAAATTCCATTGGAATAACATCTATTCTTTGAGACTTTACTATAGACTGGTTATGCGTCACCATTTTATCTTATCTCCTCCTATCTCAAGTGTTGTTGAGTCTGATCTACCCCTAACTTTGGCATATTTGTCTTCCACAAATATTTCCATTTGCATTTTTTCTTGATTTCCCAGTTTCTCTGCTTTATACAAATTTTCATACAATTTCCGAAATACCTACAAGGATCTCTGGTTATTTTTCTTGCTATGGGCTCCCTAAGTTTGGCAACAATGTTTTCTACTTTGTCACCAAAGGCATTGTTTCAAACGTTTTTGTGCTCTACAGTTGTCCCCAAAAACAGCTGCTTAACAGCAATCTTTCTGATTTCATGCATATTATTCAGGTGCTCCCTTGTTTTCTCATTAGGACTTTGCAATTGCATCTCCGCTTGTTCTCTGAGATTCCTCATATTTTGTAATCTTCCCTGAAATAATTCTTAATACTTAACCAGAAGTCTTTTTTTCTTTTATTTCTACCCTGTCTTTCAACTCACTTTCATTTTATCCTACTCACTAGCTATAATTTCTGTAGTACTTTGTCTTCTCCAGTAATTCCCGGATAATTTTCACTACCCATTCCTTGAATTCCTCTGTTTTTAACTGGTAGGTGGGGAAGTGTCACTGTCTCATCTTTACTTCATAACTGCACTTTTATCTTGGTAATTCTTTTGGGCATGATCTGAGTAGTTATTGAATGTGTATCAAAGTTCCCACTTAAATGGACATTTTCTGTGAAGTATAATTTTATTAAGTCTAGCCCCATTATTGTACCTTGAGGAATATGTGAATTCTCTTAGTTCCTACTACTGAATTCATGTTTTTTTGTACCAAATATTTTCAGAAATTTCTTCAGAAATCTAACCTCTTTTTTTTATATTTTCCCTTCTAGGCCCCCAGATGCATCCTAATTGTTGGAAATCAAATTCCCTGTCCCCATCTATAAGTAATATTCCCTGTTGAAAGCTGATTACTTCTCCCAGATTTTTTAAACTCTGAAACAATGCCAATTTGATCCTCACCCCTTACCAGTAACCCTTTAGTACTACAAATCTGCTTTCTTTTTCCATGTTCTATCACTACTGCAGCTCCTCTAGCAATTATAAGTACTCCACTTTTCCTTTGCCACTCATATTCTGAAGAATATCCATCCTGAAATTCTTTATCAAATTCACATGCTCAGTTCTTTCCAAATGTCTCCTGTACCATTGCTGTTTGCACTTGCATTTCTTGTTATACTTAAGCATTTATTCCTTTTTGTGTATACCTTTGAGAACATTCACATTCCATGATAGTATGGGAAGTGTCATTATTTTTTTAAACTAGAAACATCTTTATTATATTATCACAACATGGGCAATCATACATTTTTATAAATTAAAACAAACCATATTAATATAATCTTAGTTGCAAGCATTATACATCACAAACCATATTGACATAATTTTAGTTGCAAACATTATACAACACTTGTGTATGCATTCATTGTCAGAGATTACATAGCTTATTAAAATTCTGCCTTCTTTTAAACCTCATTCGTTGCCTCTATGTATTGTTCCTACAATTCCCATTTTTGGTTTACCTTTAAAATGTTGTTGCTTACAAGTGTGATGCACACATGTGCAAAGTAACTTTTCAAAAGTACATTGTAGTTGGGGGGGGGGTTGAAATCACAAGAGAAAATGCACATTAGCATTCGCTTTTGTGAATTTGGTATTTTGAATCAAGATTGCACTATAGTGAGGATTGGCAAATGTACCCTTTCCCTCATTGTAGTGCAATATTGGAGTTTGTATATATAAGTAGCAGGGGGTGCATGGGGGTTTGCCTCCCTGCCAAACATTCATAGGACAAATCCGGAAGTGTAGGTAGTTTCGGTCAAAGTCGACATTACTGAGCGTCAACTTTCTTAAGTGACCAGTTCACACATGTGAGTGTTCACAAGGTGGTATTTTCAGCATTTTGATTCGGGTAAGTGAACAGTCACCAATGTGTTTTGCAACACTTTAAAGGTAAACTTCCATTTTTTTCGTATTTAATTTGTTTCGACCCTTTTCTAAAGATCCCAATTACAGTTCCTTTATCACTACTTCTAATACAGTTGGTTTAAACTTTGATTTCCATTTTCTAGTAATTGCTTTTTTGGCAGCCACCATAATTAGATTCAGTAAAGCCTTACTATGTCTAGGCAATTCTGATGCTTTATTATAGCTCAGAAAAATCATTTCCCTAGATGCACCAATTTGCTCACCCAGTATCTCTGATAGAGTAGTCTGCAGGAATCTTTAAAGTCTGCCAACTCATTACACTTTCAGAAAGTATGCTCCCTCTTTCTTCCACATCACACCGCCAACATTTGCTGTCTACCTGAGGAAACATTCTCTGGAGTCTACTTGGGGTATAAAAGTACCTATGTAAAGATTTCCAAGCAAAAATCCTAAGTCTTCTAGTTTTTGTTGCATATTTGGGAGACATACATATGTCCCATCTTTGTTTCATTGTGAATTGCTTATCCAGTGTCTCTTCCCAGCCATTTCTAACTGCCTTTGATTCTTATAGTTATCATTGCAATATTTTATATGCTGTACTAATTATTCCTTTTTAACGGCATCTTCTGTTCTAGATTCTACTAAAACTCTATCAGTGCTAGTCTTTTATTTAAGACTCCCTACTTTCCCTTTGTGTGTACTTTGATATCAGTCCTTGATAAGAGAAGGCAATCTCTAACCTGCAGTCCAAATGCATTCTTGGCATCTTCCCATTCTATTACCTTTCCCTCAATAGTTTTTTTTTTGCTCCAAATACCTTGGATCCTTTGCCACTTTTCTCCAATAAATTCCAGTCCCCTCTAGCCGATTGTCTGTATCCCTAATTGCAGTCATTTCTTATCTGCCAAATCCTTTCTCCATTCCTTGTTGGCTTACATTGTGCTATTTTATAATATTCTGTATGATTATTGTTATTCTCCTTAAAGATCTGCATCCAAAATCCAACAAAATCCCAGTCTCTCCTTGTTCCTTGAGCTTCCCTGTTTCATCATCATCCCTTTCCTCTTTGAATTGTAGGTTTCTGCTTGTGCTATGTATAGGAGCCTTACCTGTGTAGCTCTGAAATACCCCTTCAAATCAGGTAATCCCAATCTGCCTTGCTATGTTGGAAAAATCTGCGTATCCCACTTGACCCTTGCCATCTTTCCCTCCCAGATAAAATCCTTCAGCTTTTTATTAATTGCTATCCACAACTTCTCCTGTTGTTGACGAAAATGTCTGACTTGTGTGTAATACTAAAGGGACTAAAAACATTTTAACTGCTTGTATCTTACTACCTATATCCATATAACAGTTTCCATTTTTTCAGTTTTTGTATTATATTTTTAGTCTCTTCCCAATTATCCGTAGCTGCCACACTGGATTTATTTTTAATCCGTGCTCCTAAATACTTAATTTTATTATGTCCCCATAAATATGGATATTGCTGAACCAGTTCATGTGTGGGTACATAATTCACTGATTGTTTTAGCTTCATTAATTTTGTATCCTGAAAAGATCTGAAACTGTCTCAAAATGCACCACAACACTGAAATGTCCCTTTTTGGTTTTGTCTGGTATGAAATAATATCTGCAAATAGAGCCAACTTTTCTTGACTACCATACCAATTATCTGAGTCACTTATTTTCTTTGCCATTGGTTTTAAATATAATGCAAGTAAAGGGGAAATAGGACACCCCTTCCTGTTTCCTCTGCTCAAGCAGAAATTATCAGAGAGGAACTCTCCCACTTTAATTTTCACCTCCAATCCCTCATACATCCTCCTCCTCAACCTCATAATTTTATCAGGGAATGGAAATGCTTCCACTGCCCTGCTAATAATGTCCCAGCTTTCTTTGTCAAATGCTTTCTCTGCATCAAGACCTACCAACAACAGTGGTATTTTCTGACATTTTGCTTCTTGCTAGATCTTCAGTGATCTGTTAATGTTGTCAAATGTTTGCCTCCCCTCCACAAAATTACATTGATCCATATCTAACAATTTTGCCATTCTTTTAGGAATTATAGACAATTTACAATCATGGCTTAGCATTGAAATGGGGCTGTACGAAACTGGATCTGATGGGTCTTTACTGTCTTTAGGTATTACAGCTACCACCGCTTTCTTCCAGGATGCTGGCACTTCTCCTGTTTAAATACTGTTAAACAAAACCTTCAGATCTTTGTCAGTTTTCCCCCTCCTAGCTTCCAAACTTCCACCAGAATACCATATGTTCTTCGGGACTTTCCTGTGGATTGGTTATACATCACCATTTTTAACTCTTCTCCTCCTGTTCTGTTAGTAACTGAGCTTCATCTACCTCTAACCATGGCTTATCCATAAACATTTCCATTTATACCTTTTCTTGATTTCCATATTTCTCTGCTTTATGCAGACTTTTTCATAGAATTTCTGAAATATTTCTCCTCTTATCTTCCTTCTTATAGGCTTCCTATGCTTGATGACAACCCTTTCTACTTTCTGTTGCCTGAGTCATCGTGCTAAAAGGTTTTGTACTCTAGAGTTATCAGAACACAATTGCTTAACAGCAATCTTTCTAAACTATTTCATATTATCGAGGTAATCCCTTATTTTCTGTTTGGCATTCTGCACTTGCTCCTTTTCTTGTTCTGTGAGATTTCCCCTATTATGCAATATTTTAGTATTTATCAGTCCCTCTAAATAATTGTTGCTTCTTAACCATATCTCCTTTTCTATTTCCACCCTATTTTTAAACTCAACTTTAATTTTATCTCACTCACTAGCTCTATTTTCAGAAGAAATTTCTATCTTCATTAATAGCTCCTGAATAATTTCCACTACCCATTCCTTAAATTCCTCTCTTTTCAACAGATAGTTGGGAAAGCACCAGTGTCTCATTTTTATTTCATTACCCTGTGTTTATATTTTAGTTATTATTGGTGCATGATCTGAACCAGTTATTGGGTGCATATGAAGAATTTGAAATCCACATGTTCCTCTGAAATGTTAATCGTCTGTCCTTGCCCAGTTTTTTAATCTTGGGGAATAATATATAAATTCACTTTGAACTCCTAGTACTGAATTCACATCTTCCATGCCAAATATTTTCATAAATTTCTTCAAATATCTACCCTCCTTTGTTATATTTTCCATTCTGAACCCCCCCCGACACATCTTCACTTGGGCAAATCAAATTTCGGTCCCCACCTGTAAGTAATACTCCTTGCTGAAAGCTGATTTCTCCCAGAATTTTCTTAATACTCCTTGCTGAAAGCTGATTATTTCTCCCAGAATTTTCTTAAGTTCCATTATAGCAGTTTTAGGTAAAATATAAATACATGCCAGTGTAATCCTCCTCCCTTGCCAGTAGCCCCTTAGTACTAAAAATCTACCATTATTATTTTTTTATCCTCTACTATCACTATTGGTGCTCCTCTTGCAATTAATGTAATTACTGTTCTTTTAATTTGACCCAAGTATTCCACTGAATAACCATTTTGAAAACCTTTCTTTATCAAATTCAGATGTTCATTTCTTTCCAAGTGCGTCTCCTGCAGCATAGCTATTTGCACTCTGTTTTTTTAATACAGTACACTACTCTTTCTGTTTTTTTGTATTTATCTGTGAGACCATTGACATTTAAAGACATTACAAAAAGCATCATTGTATTAACAAATTATTTCCACCTTTTGTGTAAAAGCTTTTTTGTTAAATGTCTAGTTCCAACTTTTGTGTTACATGCATACAAAGTTTGGCACGTAGATTTTTTATACAGTTGTTTCTTGTCATATCCATTTGAGCCTGTGTCATATCTTACAAAACGTTTTGTTTTATTGAAAGCTGTCAAAAAAAAAACAAATACATCCCCCAGTACCACCCTAAAACCTATCAACTTAATACACACAAAACTATGTACATCTACAAATGTTGACCTTTTACCCTCTTAATAAGAACAAGGGTCCCAAGCTGCCAGCCACACTCACAAACTTCAGTTAACTAAAAGAAAGATTATCCATGCCAAGATGCATGGTACAGCCTGTGCTTCTAAGTGCTGTCTGGCTTTCTCTTATCTTTATAGCTCTCCCAGCTGGGAAAACACCTGAATGCTTGCAGAAAACATCTGCTAGCCATTTCTCCATCAGATTGTCTCCATGGAGACATGAAGACCACATACAGAGTTGCTACTACGCATATATTTGCTTGAATAAAGTTTTATAATATTCAGTGTTTTTTTTCATCCAGTTATTCTCCTATGCAAGAATGAAAAAAGTACATCATTTTTGCCCTTTGGACCAGATTTTTTTTCTGTTTTTTTACATTGTATTGCCTACTTTCCTTAGAAGTGAACAAGGAGAAAGAAGGGAGAAAAAAAAAAAACAGGAGCACATTTTTACATTAGTATCCTCATTGCACTTAAAAGAACCAAGAAAACTTTACAGCATGCAAAGAAAATTATACACTAAAAATACTATTAAGAAAAAAAGTTTTTACTTAACTTTCTCCTTCCTCTTCCCTTCTAAGTATTTTTCTGAACATTAATGGCATGAAATAGGGTATATGCTTTAGAGTCCCCTACAAGTTTAACAAATTTAAAAAAAAGTCCAATATTTCCAGATTTTCCTGTTCTAACATATTTCACAAATATAATTATTGCTTTATAATCCACATTTTTCAATTTCCAAGTTACTAGTTTTATTCCTGTTCATCTCCATCTCCCAAATCCTGTATCTGCTTTATTTCCATCATGCTCTCAATTCTTTTAGTCAACCCTTGTGCTTTTTTCCTTCTCTCAAGCATTACATTGGAAAAGGTTTGACTGGCATAGTCTGTCCGTGTTCTTTATTACTGGAAGAGCGAGAAGCAGAATCTCCTCCTGTTTCACATCTCACCTTTTTGTTGGACAAACTTTTGTATTTCCTCCTTGGCATGTACTGCATCAAAGCAATGATTTTGTCCCATCAGGAAAGAATATTTTGGAGATAGTTGGGTACAGCAGTTTGCTCATGCCTGCTTCTCGACATTCCTTGAGTACTGAAATAGACTCCTCTTCTGCCTGGTGTACAGTGAGCAATCATTCTCCACAAACACTCTACTGTCTTCCACTTTTAGTACTTTTCCGTTCTGCCACAGTTTTGTCAGAATCCACTCTTGCTGGTAGGATTGCATCTTTACTATTAAAGGTCTAGGTTGCTTTCTCATAGCCATGTTTGGAGCATACACACAATGTGCCCTATCAGTTAACAACTGTTGTGGAATACCAGTCCAGTTGCTTATTTGTTATGTCATAAAATTAATACAGTCTGTTCCTTCCAGCTTCTCCAGTACAGCAGAAAATCTCCAGATGTTCTTCGTGTTTCACTGTTGCAGTCATTACATTTGGGTAATCTGCTGGCAGGTTGCCCTCAGTCTGCCTGAATTCCAAAGTCTTGGGTCCTGCTTCGGTTGCTGTCTCCTCTTCCATGATGTCAGGTCGTCAGGGGTATAAAACAAGCAGCCGACGCCATTTTCTTGTCTTTCTTGCCGCACGGTGCCCGAAGCAGAAGCATTTCGCAAGTGCCGGTGGGCCGTCTCCTGAAATATTCGAGTTTGAGTTTCAGAACTGAAGTCTTCACTAAAGCTAAGTACCCAGTTGGGGAAACTTTTTTTCTTGCTCCATACCGATGTCAGAAAAAGTTAATAACTGTATTACTTGTGGGAAGCAAATACCTCATAAAGATTTCCATTTATACTGTATTCCTTGCCTAGGCCCTGATCACAATGTGCCTGGCTGTCAGTTTTGTGCTAGATTTAACCAACTCACTATTAAGCGTCAGTATAGTTTTGCCTCAAAGTATGTTGGAAACAGATTTAACTACCCAGAAATGTCGTTGGATAGCAATCCGACTACCAGAGTACATAAAAAATGCAAGGAAAAGGACAGGCTTCTCCTAAGCCAGTCACCGGTTCGTCGGTACTCAGTGAGGCACTTTCCCAGCTCCTGATACCCGCTACATTCGAGTCATAGGCCCCTACCGACACCCATATGGAGTCCGGCATGCCGCGAGATACTCAAAGTATTGGACCCACGGATGTATCTCCCTCGGATGGGTCCGGAGCCGCTGAGCAGGCACCGTCTTCTGAGGGTGTTTTCAGGCCTCAACATTTTTATATCAAACCAACAACAGCTGCAAAACCAAAGACAAAAGCAACTTCTAAAACAAAAAGACTGACGCATGAGCCACGTGCACAGGCCTCTATGCCTAAAAAACAGATTATCAAAATGGCTGAAGACCTTATTACCTTGATCAGGGGTTCCCATCCCCCTCCAGGTAAGAGGCCTAGGCAAGACACTGATTATGAATCTTCAGATCAGGTTTCTATTCCGATTCCTCTTCTGATCAGGTATTATCTAATCCTCCCTATGAGGATTCTGATGCAGAGGAGTCTATACCATCTGCATCACCTCCTTAGGATTATTCATTTGGAGAAACCTTGCATACTCAAGATTTCTCAGAATCAAAAAAGAGGCTCAGGGATTTCCTCCTTTTCCCTCAGCACAGGCCTTTAGCCATACCCCCTATTTGAGACATTGTGGATGATGTGTTTTCAGAGTCAAGCTTGACCCCTGACTCCTTACTTCCGGCTCCCAGCAAGCTTGACAGATATTACAGGGTCCCTGACTCACTCAAATGTTTATTTACAAACCCTGCTGCTGATCCTGAGCCTATTTCACAGGGTCCAAAGGGAGTTAAGGCCTCAACAGCAAAAATTCCTACGCCCTCTGACAGAGATTCAAGGGCACTGGAAAGATGGGGAAAAAAGGTTTATACATCTGCAAATTTGGCAATTAGGGCCTTAAACTGCCAGTTTCATATGCTCAAGTATCAACAACATGTTATGGGATTGCTGAAACAGAAAATTATGTTGATTTCTGAATGTGCAGAAAATAAAGAATTGCAGGAATTATTGCATGCAGCTGAACAGGTTGGAAAGCATACTTTGCAATGTGGTTTTGATTCTTTGGAGGCCTCCTGCAGGGCCGCAGTTACTGGATCTGTGATTAGGAGGCATGCCTGGCTAAAGGAACAAAATTTGCCTGATCATGTTAAAGCTAAATTACTAGATGCACCTTTACAGCATGATACTCTGGTATTAAGGCAGAAGAGGTTTTAAAGAAAATGGAAGACAAAGCAGTCTATGCAAACTGTAAAAGACTTCTTACAAGTGCAGCCACCAAGATTCAGTAGACACTGGCCTACAAAAATTTGGTCCTTTCCTGTGTTAGAACTCAAAGGGGCAAATTCAGATGCCCTAAGGGTTCCAGATACAGGGCACAAGATTCATACAGGTCAAAGCAATGGGGTGCTTTTACCTCCAAATCTGGAGGAGATAAAGCGCAAACCTACAGAAAACAGTCCCAATGACTTCCCTCTGCCTTCACCAAGCACTTATCTTTTGGCAGCACCCTTGGGGGGAAAATTATCACTTTTTGCTCAAAATTGGCAGTTAATATCCCAGGACAAGTGGGTGCTAAACACAGTATCACAGGGATACAGATTCCATTTCCATACTCTGCCAATGACAAACAGTTGGCCAGATCTGCCAAAAAATAAATGGGCAGAGGCACAGAAACAGATTGTCCCCCATGGATATGGGGCCATTCAACCAGTACCAGAACAGGAAAAAGGACAAGGTTTTTACTCGAGACTGTTCTTGGTACCCAGAAAGGACAAGGCCTGGCAGCCAATACTGGATTTATCGATTTTGAACACATACCTGGACATTCCAAAATTCAAAATGCTGACTTTGTAGCAGCTACTGTCCATGCTGGGCAAGAATGTTGGCTGGTGACATTAGACCTAAAAGAGGCATACCTGCATGTCCCAATAAGGCAATCATGCAGAAGATACCTCAGATTCAAGGCTGGCTTAATGCATTACCAATTCTCTGCACTGCCGTTTGGCTTATCTACTGTGCCCAGTGTCTTAAGTGCCTGGCACCAGCAATTGCATTTTGCAGACAGAAGTATTCAAATATATCCTTACTTGGACAACTGTCTCATTCAAGCAGAGAACAAGGACATTCTTCTTCCAACACCTGGCATTTGTGAAAAGGCTTCTAACATGCCTAGGGTACACAATAAACGAAAAGAAATCACAAGTGGTACCCTCTCAAAAGATAACATTCCTGGGTGCAAGCTTGAATACACTTGCCCAGATGGCTTACCTCAGGCCAGATAAGCAAAGGCAACTGACTACTTACTTTAAACTGATGGCAACAAAAATCCAGTTATCTGCAAGACAAATTCTGCAGGTTTTGGGCTTCACGGCATCCTGCATCATACTGATTCCATATGCAAGACTGCATATGAGGAAACTTCAATGGTACCTAAAAAGTTTATGGAGTCAACATTGTCACAGTCTGGAAACAATGATTTCTCTCATTCCCTGTCTACAACAGGAGTTTCTATGGTGGGCAAAAGCATGTCATAAAAACATGGGATAGGCCTTCTCTCTACCCCCTACCCAACCAAACCTTGATAACAGATACATCGGATTATGCCTGGGGGGCCCACATGGCGGGAAGATACATCCAGGGCATATGGACCCCAAAACAAATGCATCTACATATCAACCAGAAATTGAAGCTAGCTGTTCAAAATGCCCTGACAGCCTTCAAAGACTTACTTCATCCAGGACAACTACTGATAAAGACGGACAACACCACGGTCATGTGGTATATAAACAAGCAGGGGGGCATGCACTCATACCCCCTTTACAGATTAGCCATGGTACTGTGGGACACAGCTTTGACTTACCAAATACATCTTCAAGCTCAATTCATGCCAGGAAAGCAAAATACTCTGGCAGACGATTTAAGCAGAAACCTTATGGATCCTCACGATTGGAAACTAGATCCACAAGTCTTCAGCATGATAACAAAGAAATGGGGGAGCCCAGATATAGATCTTTTTGCTTCCCCTCAAAATTATCAATTAAAAAGATTCTGCACAAGGACTTATCACAAACAAGCATGGAAAGTGGACGCCCTATCCTTCAGTTGGAAAAACCTATCAGTTTACACCTTTCCTCCACTGCCTCTTCTTCCCAAGGTCCTCCTAAAAGTCAGACAAGAGAAACCAATGATGATACTAATTGCCCCGGACTGGCCCCGCAAATACTGGTACCCAATCCTAAGGAACTTGTCTCAATACCCAGCTTGGACCTTACCTCAAAGACCTCAACTACTGTCCCAGCAAAACAATCAGATCCTGCACAATCAACTCCAGACAACTGAACCTGGCAACATAGCTGATCATGTAGTTCTACAAACAACACCTCTCAGTAAAGCTGTGATGGATGTCATTTTGGAAGCCAGAAGGCCTAGTACTAGAAAATCTTATGCTGATAAATGGAAGAGATTCTGTGCTTGGAATCAAGCACAAGGAACTGATACAGCAGAACCAAATATTCCTCAGATATTAAAATACTTTACTGAGATGCTTGACAAAGGCCTATCTTTCTCATCAATTAAAATCCATGCCTCTTCCATTTCGGCTCATTACAATACAGAGCCACCAATCTTTTCTCATCCTTTACTAAAGCAGTAATTCAGAGGAGCCAAAAATTTAAAGCCTCCTAGAAGATCACCAATACCTGCATGGAACCTCAATTATGTGTTGGAAAAGCTCACCCTGCCTCAATTTTAACCAGCTGCTACTGCTAATATAAAATTATTATCCTGGAAAACAGCTCTGCTACTAGCAATTACTTCAGCAAGAAGAGTCTCAGAACTACAGGCCCTCATGGCTGTATCATATTTTACCCAGACAAGGGTGTCTCTGAGGACAAATCCAACATTTATGCCTAAGGTGGTTTCCGGTGTGGCTCTTAACCAAACTATTCATCCGTCAACCTTTTATCCAAATCCGCAGAACAAGGGGAGAGAATTCTGCATTCCTTGGACGTACACAGACAGCTAAGATTCTACATGAGCAGGCCTAAAGCTCTAAAAAAAAACTGAGCAATTACTAGTAACATATGCTGCAGGATCAGAAGGAAAGGCTATTTCAAAGTGGATAAGCCACTGCATTCGTTTCTGCTACTTACACCATGGTAAACCTGTGCCCAAGGGCATTAGGTCTCATTCCACCAGAGGTGCAGCTACTTCAGCAGCCTTTCTCAGAGGAGTACCAACCAACCAAAGACGTCCTAGAGGCTGCTACTTGGAGTTCTGTTGACACCTTTACAAAGCATTATTATTTGCCTCTCTAAGTCCATGGCAGGCATTGCCACTGCAGTTCTACAGGGCCTTATAGTCACACCTAATGCTGTTTAGCTCCAGCCTCCCAACCATAGCTTTGGGATTCTACCCAAATGTAATGACTGCAACAGTGAAACACGAAGAACATAGTACAGTTGTTTACACTTACCATAAATCTACTGCGGTGGTGGTGCTGTGGTAGCGTTGTCGCCTCCCAGTAAGACGTCCTGTTAGATTCTCAGCTAGAGCGTCTTGTGTGGAGACATGCGTGAATGGGCGTACCTTCGTTGAAGGTTGTGCATCAGAGCTGGCAACTCGGCACATAAAAATCTACTGCCAATCATTAGCAGACCGGAGTTTCGCTGTGGCAACCCCTAACCAGGAAAAGCCGAAAGACACAACAACACTTACCATAAATGTAGATGTTCGAGTGTATTCACTGTTGCAGTCCAGGTTACCCGCCCACCATCCCCCTTTTCATTCTGGAGTTTCTTTCCTTCTCGATCTTCTACAACCTATGTGGTGTATTTGCTTGTAGATGAAGGTAAAGTTTATATTGATACATGTATATCTATATTTTTGCTACCTTTTTGGGGGCACCTGACATCTGGGGCAAGAAAAACTAAAGAAAATGGCGTTGGATGCTTGTTTTTATACTCGTGACGACCTGACGTCATGGAAGAGGAGTCATCTAGTTTGGCCCCTGATTCCTTGCCTCCTGCTCCCAGAAAACCTGACAGATAACTGCAGGGTCCCTGAGTCCCACAATTCTTTTTTAAAAATCCTATTGCATATCCAGAGACTATTTCACAGGGGCCCAAGGGCATTAAGGCTTCTACTGCTAAAAATCCTACCCTTTCTGATAGAGACTCCAGGGCGCTGGATGGATGGGGTAAGAAGGTTTACACTACAACCTTGGCCATTAGGGCTTTAAACTGCCAGTTTCATATGTTAAAGTATCAGCAGCATGTTATTGGACTGTTTAAACAGAAAATGATGTTGATTCCTGACTGTGTGGAAAATAAAGAATTACAGGATTTAATGCATTCTGCTGAACAAGTTGGAAAACATACTTTGCAATGTGGTTTTGATTCATTAGAGGCCTCTTGCAGGGCTTCTATTACTGGGTCTGTGCTCAGAAGGCATGCTTTGCTTAAGGAGCAATCTTTGCCTGATCATGTTAAAGCTAAATTGTTGGATGCTCCCTTAACTCAAGACTGCCTGTTTGGCAGCAAGGCTGAGGAAGTTCTTAAAGAGATGGAAGATAAAGCTAAATCTATGCAAACTGTTAAAAATTTCTTACAAGTTCAGCCTCCAAGATTTAGTAGGCACTGGCCCTCTAAGAATTGGTCCTTTCCAGCCCCTTCCAGGTCTTCTCAAGCCAAACCCAGACACAGCAAAATCCCCAGGTTTCAGTCCCATGGGACACACAGAACTAAGCAGTGGGGGGCCTCCATTTCCAAATCTGGGAATATTAAGTCCCCCCCATGGTAAACTGTCTCAATGACTTCCTTTTAAAATTTCCAAGTACTTAGCAACTGTGACTGCCCCTCTGGGGGGAAAGATTGCTCTTCATGCAAAGAATTGGGAACTCATTACCCAGGACAAATGGGTTTTAAATGTAGTTTCCCAGGGATACAGATTTCACTTCTTCATGTTGCCAACACCAAGCGGGTGGCCGGACCTACCCCCAAATCAGTGGGCAGAGGCCCAAAAACAAGTACTTTCTCTCTTAAGCATGGGGGCTATTCAGCTGCTACCAGCAGAGGAAAAGGGACAAGGTTTCTACTCGAAACTTTTCCTGGTACCCAGAAAAGACAATTCATGGCATCCTATCCTGGACCTGTCTACTCTAAACACCTTTTTGGAGATTCCAAAATTCAAGATGCTGACTCTTCACCAGTTACTTCCTATGCTAGGCAAAGATGCCTGGTTGGCAACACTAGATTTAAAAGAAGCATACCTGCATATCCCCATCAGGGAATCATGCAGAAGATACCTACACTTCAAAGCAGGCTACACGCACTATCAGTTCTCTGCACTGCCCTTTGGCTTATCTACTGCGCCCAGGGTATTCACAAAGTGTCTGGCTCCAGTTATTGCATTTTGCAGGCAAAGAAATATTCAAATATACCCATATCTGGACGATTGTCTAATTCAGGCAGAAAGCCAGGACATACTTTTGAATCATCTGGCCTTTGTACAAAGGGTTCTAACTTATCTGGGGTACACCATAAACGAAAAGAAATCACACCTGGTGCCCTGTCAACAAATTATATTCCTGGGAGCAAGCTTGAATACAACTTCCCAGATGGCTTACCTCACACCAGAGAAACAAATTCATTTGACAACCTACTTCAGTTAAATGACAACAAAACCCTGTTATCTGCAAGACAAATACTGCAAGCCTTGGGGTTCATGACCTCCTGCATTCTTCTAATTCCATATGCAAGACTGCATATGAGGAAACTACAGTGGTATCTAAAAAGCCTATGGTGTCAACATTCTCAGGATCTAGAAGCAATGATTCCTATCATACCTTACCTACGCCTAAGAGTTCCTTTGGTGGGCAGAGGCCTGCCACCAAAACAAGGGACTACCTTTCACACCATCCCCTGCTGCCCAAACCCTAACAAAAGACGCATAAGACTATGCATGTGGGTCTCACCTGGCAGGGAAGTGCATTCAGGTCAAATGGAACCTAAGTCAAGTGCACCTGCATATCAATCAAAAAGAAATGTTAGCTGTACGGAATGCTCTGACAGCCTTCAAGGACCACATTCTTCCAGGACAACCAATGGTATAAATGGACAACACCACTGATGTTCATCGTGTTTCACTGTTGCAGTCATTACTCTTGGGTTATCCTGCTGGCAGGCTACCAGCAGTCGGACAGAATTCCAAAGTCTAGGTCCAGCGTCGGTTGCTGTCGCCTCTTCCCTGACGTCAGTATGCCAGGGGTATAAAAGATGCAGCCAACATCATTTTCTTCAGTCTTTCTTGCCGCATGGTGCCCGAAGCAAAAGCAGTTCACAAGTGCCGGTCGGCCGACTCCTGAGATTTTCAAATCCGAATTTCAGAACCGAAGTCTTCATTAAAGCTAATTACCCCGTTGGGGAAACTTTTTTTCTTGCCAGACCGATGTCAGAAAAAGTTAATTGTATTTCTTGTGGGAAGCAAATACCTCATAAGGATTTTCACTCTTACTGTATTCCTTGCCTAGGCCCTGATCATAACGTTGTTAGTTGTCGGTTTTGTGCTAGATTTAACCAACGCACTATCAAGCGTCTGTTCGATTTTGCATTCCATTACTTTGGCCGAAGATTTAATTATATAATGCTGTTGGATCAGCCAACAACTGGAGTTTACAAAAAACGCAAGGATAAGGAAAAAGATAGGCATCCGAGGTCCAAAACCGATGATGAAGCCTCTGCTAGGCCAGTCGCCGGTTCTCAGTGAGGCGCTTTCGCAGCCCCTGGCGCCCGCTACCTCAGAGCCACAGGCCGCTTCCGACTCCCACGTAGAGCCGACTGGGCCTCTGGATACTCAAGGTATTGGACACTCTGAAATCATTCCCTCAGATGGGTCCGGAGCCGCTGAGCAGGCATCTGCTTCTGAGGGTGTCTTCAGACCTACACAACTATATATTAAGCCATTTTCAGCTTCAAAGGCTAAAGCAGCACTAAAGACAAAGAAACAAGTACAGCATTCTCCTACTCAGACTTCCATGCCTAAAAAACAGATGCTTAAAATGGCCAAAGACCTAATTACTTTGATCAGGGGCTCCCATCCCCCTCCTGATAAGAGGCCTAGGCAAGAGACAGAGTATGATTCTTCTGATCAGGCTTCTACTTCCTCTGATTCCTCTTCTGAACAGGATTACTCCATGCTTCCCTATGAGGATTCTGATGCTGAAGAATCCATTCCTTCAGCCTCTCCTCCTGAGGATTATTCTTTTGGGGAAACGCTGCATACCATTAGGGAACATTTCCACTGGAAGAGCCAAGATTATTCTGAATCTAAGAAAAGGCTCAAAGACTTTCTGCTACTTCTTCAGCACAGACCCCTTGCTATTCCACCTGTTCTAGACATTATGGATGATGTATTTTCAGAGTCCGGCCTGTCCCCAGACTCTTTACCCCCTGCACCTGTTAAGCCAGACAGATACTACAGGATCCCGGATTCTCATAAATTCCTGTATAAAAACCCAGCTGCTGACCCAGAAACTATATCTCAGGGTCCCAAGGGGGTTAAAGCTTCCACTGCAAAAAAACTTATCCCCTCTGATAGAGATTCCAGGTCTCTAGACAGCTGGGGGAAAAGAGTCAACACTTCTGCAACCCTGGCCATAAGGGCTTTAAATTGTCAGTTTCATATGCCTAAATATCAGCAATATTTAATGTCACTGCTTAAACAGAAAATGTTGACAAATACTGAATGTTCAGAGAACAAGGAATTACAGGATTTATTTCATGCAGCTGAACAAGTGGGAAAGCATACTTTGCATTGTGGTTATGATTCTCTGGAGGCCTCTTGCAGGGCCGCTGTTACGGGTTCTGTTATTAGAAGGCATGCTTGGGTAAAGGAACAAAATCCGCCTGATCATGTTAAAGCAAAATTATTAGATGCACTATTACAGCATGATACTTTGTTTGGTTCTAAAGCAGAAGATGTGTTGAAAAAAAATGGAGGATAAAGCAAAATCCATGCAGACAGTCCAGGATTTCTTACAGGTACAGCCACCCAGGTTTAGCAGAAACTGGCCTTCTAAAAATTGGTCCTTTCCAGCATCGGACAGACCACAAAGAGGCAGATCTCAGCCCCAAGGCTCATACAGCCCTAAACAATGGGGTGCTCCTACCTCCAAAAGCGGAGAAGACAAATCACAACCTTTCAGGAAACAGTCCCAATGACTTTCCTCTACCAGATCCAAGCACTTTTCTTTTGGCAGCCCCCTTAGGGGGAAAAATAGCACTATTTTCATCAAATTGGCAAAGGATTACCCAAGACAAATGGGTCCTGAACATAGTGTCCCAAGGCTACAGGTTCCATTTTCACACTCTACCAAGTTCAAAAGGTATGCCAGACCTGCCACACAATCAATGGGCAGAGGCACAAAAACCAATTACAGCCCTCATGGATATGAGGGCCATTCAGCATGTACCACAAGAGCAGGGGCAAGGATTTTACTCCAGACATTTCCTAGTACCCAGAAAGGACAAAACCTGGAGACCAATACTGGACCTGTCTATACTAAATAAGTTTCTGGAAATTCCAAAATTCAAGATGTTGACTCTACAGCAGCTACTGCCCATGCTGGGCAAGAAGGCTTGGCTCGTAACTTTGGACCTAAAAGAGGCATATCTTCATGTCCCAATCAGACAATCTTGCAGAAGATACCTCATATTCATAGCTGGCTCAATGCATTACCAATTTTCTGCACTGCCCTTTGGCTTATCTACTGCGCCCAGGGTCTTCACAAAATGCCTGGCACCAGTAATTGCGTTTTGCAGACAAAAAGGAATTCAAATATACCCCTACTTGGATGACTGCCTAATTCAAGCAGAGAACAAAGACATTCTACTTAAAGCATCTGGCGTTTGTAAAAAAGATTACTAATTGGCCTAGGGTACACAGTAAACGAAAATAAATCAAAACTAGTGCCCTCTCAAGAGATAATATTCCTGGGTGCAAGCCTAAATACAACTGCCCAGATGGCTTATCTCACGCCAGACAAACAAAAGCAACTAACTACTTCAAGAATTTGGCAACAAAAAACCCAATTATCTGCAAAGAAAATCCTGCAGGCCTTGGGTTTCATGGCATCCTGCATTCTACTAATTCCATATGCCAGACTGCATATGAGGAAACTACAGTGGTAGCTAAAAAGTGTTTGGACTCAACATTGCCACAGCCTGGAGACAGTAATTGCACTCATTCCCTGCCTGCAACAGGAGTTTCGATGGTGGGCAGATGCCTGTCACCACAACGAGGATCTGTTATTCAGTTTACCCCCAGCCAGACAAACACTGACAACGGATTCATCAGATTATGCCTGGGGGGGCCCATATGGTGGGAAAATGTATTCAGGGCACATGGCCTGCAAACCAGATGCATCTTCACATCAATCAAAAAGAGATGCTAGCTGTTCAAAATGCCCTGACAGCTTTCAACGACCTACTTCATCCAGGACAGTTACTGATAGACAGACAACACTACGGTCATGGGGTACATAAACAAACATGGAGGTACACGTTCCTATCTCCTCTGCAGACAAGCAATGACCTTATGGAACACAGCATTGGCTTTTCAAGTTCACCTGCAAACACAATTCCTGCCAGGAAAAACAAATACTCTGGCAGACGAACTAAGCAGAAGCCTCATGGATCCCCACGAATGGAAACTGGATCCACAAGTCTTCAGCATGATAATAAGGAAATGGGGATGCCCAGACATAGATCTATTTGCCTCCCTTCACAACTGCCAATTGCAGAGATTTTGCACAAGAATTTATCACAAGCAAGCATGGAAAATGGACGCCCTATCCTTCAGCTGGAAAAATCTAACAGTATATGCCTTTCCCCCATTGCCTCTCCTTCCCAGGGTACTCCTAAAGGTCAGACAAGAGAAGCCAAAAATGATACTGATTGCACCAGACTGGCCACGCCAGCACTGGTACCCAATCCTGAAGAGCTTGTCTCAAGGTCCAGCATGGATACTGCCTCAAACTTCTCACTTGCTGACCCAACAAAACAGTCAGATCCTGCACAGCCAACTCAGGACCTTAAATCTGGCAGCATGGCGGATAATGTAGCCATTCAGAAAGTACAATTTTGTACCTACCATAAATGTAGATGTCCGATAGATATGCAACTGCAGTCATAACATATGGGTTGTCCTGCCTCAGGCAGCCCTCGGTCGGCCGGATTACAAAGTCTGGGTCCGGCGTCGGCTGGTGTCGCCTCCTCTCCGACGTCAGAATGGCTGGAGTATAAAGGCATCGGCCGGCGCCATCTTCTTCAGTGTTTCTTGCCCCAGATGCCAGGTGCCCTCCTAGGAAGGCTAAATTTGGTGAATGGATAAACAATTCCAGACATGCACAACAGTAATAAACAGATAGACCATAGGAGAAACCCCAGCTAATAGGAATAGGGTAGTGGACCCAAAGAAAGTTGCAGAGGGGTAGGAGGGTGGGAAAATCCGACTGCAGTTGCATATCTATCGGACATCTACATTTATGGTAGGTACAAAACTGTACTATGTCCTTCAAGAATGCAACTGCAGTCATAACATATGGGTTGAATACCATAGCCAAGCTGGGGTGGATGGAACTAAGAAAGGGATGGTGTAGCTAAAATGCCCTGCAGGACTGCCGAAGCAAAGCCTGCTCGGGATCTGGAGTATAAAGGCAGGTTGTAGTGCTTGGTAAATGTATGCACGGAGCTCCATGTAGCAGCCTCTAGAATGTCCTTTGTAGCCACTCCTCTGAGGAAAGCTGTGGATGTGGCTATAGCTCTGGTGGAATGTGGCCTAATATTGGCTGGCACACCTTTTCCATGGAAAGAATAGCAGAATCTGACGCAGTGTCCAATCCATTTTGAAATTGTTTGTTTGGAGATTGCTTTTCCTTGTACTCCAGCAGCATAGGCTACAAACAGTTGGTCAGACTTTCTGGTGGCCTTAGTTCTGTCCAAGTAGTAGCGTAGTTGCCAGTGTATGTCCAAAGTATGCAGCAGTTTTTCCCCCTGTTTTGAGGATTGGGGAAGAAAGTAGGCAGGTGAATAGCTTGATTTAGAGACACCCTGGAAATTACTTTTGGCATGAATGTGGGATTGGTTCTTAGTGAAACTCTGTCCTGATGAAAAATGAGGAAAGGAGGTACTGCCATGAGTGCCTGTATCTCCGAGACTCTTCTTGCAGATGTGACTGCCAATAGAAAAACCGTTTTCCATGATAGAAATTGCATCTCTGAAGTTGCTGCTGGCTCAAAGGGAGGAAGAGTTAATTTTTCCAAAACGAAATTGAGGTCCCATGCAGGTACTGGCTGTTTTCTGGGAGGTTTGATATTCTTTATCCCTCTTAGGAACTGTCTTAGCAAAGGATGTGAAAACACTGGTGAATCACAATTGTATTTTGCTGAGATTGCTGAGGCGTGAATCTTTATAGAAGAATATGAGTCCAGTATGAAACATTTCTGCCAAGTATTCCAATATCTGAGGTATACTCAGTAATGTTGTATCCTGACCCCTGTTGGCATTCCAGATGCTGAATCTCTTCCACTTGGCTGAATAGGTTTTTCTGGTGGAAGGTCTGCGTGCTTCCAGTAAGATCTCTTGAACTTTTTTGGAAAGAGAGATAGCAGAAGGAGTCATGGTAACCTCCAGGCTGTCAGATGCAATGTTTTCAGGTTTTGATGGACAGTCCTGTAATTGTGTTGTGTTAGAAGCAGGGGCCATAGGGGCAGAGGCCATGGTTTGGTCCGAGTTATGCTCAACAGCAATGGGTACCAGTGTTGCCTTGGCCAGTCTGGAGCTATCAAAATGCCTGTTAGCTGTTCTGCTTTGATCTTCAGTATCACCTTGGTCAGCAGAGGTAGAGGAGGGAATGCATAAATTTTTAGGGAATTCCAGCTGAAGGAGAGCATCCGTTTCCAGGCTAGAGGATGGTGGGTCCTTGTGCAGAACTTTTCCAGGTGATGATTCATGTGAGAAGCAAAGAGATCTACGTCCGGTCTTCCCCATGTCTGTTATTTGTGAGAAAATGTGAGGATGCAGCATCCATTCGTGTGGATCCAAGAATTTTCTGCTCAGCTTGTCCGCCAGTACATTGTCCTTGCCCGGCACAAACTGGGATTGCAAATGTATCTTCAGACTCAGGGATTTTTCCCAGAGAATCATTGTTAGTCTGCAGAGGGGATAAGAATGAGTGCCTCCCTGCTTGTTTATATACCACATGACTGTGGTGTTGTCTGTCCTTATTAGCAAATGTCCTTGTTGTAGTGATTTTTTGAAAGTCTCGATTGCGTGTATCACTGCCAACATCTCTTTCTGGTTTATGTGCAGATGTCTTTCCCTTGGTGTCCATAGACCTTGAATGCATCTGCCCTCCATGTGTGCCCCCCCATCCATGATCTGAGGCGTCTGTTGTAATCATTTGACCTGCTTGAGGTCTGCTGAAAGACATGCCTTTGTTTAACTGACTTGCTTGAGCCCACCACAAAAATTCTTTTTGCAGACATGGAATGAGTGGGATTATGTCCTCTAGGCTTTGGCTGTGTTGGGACCATAAGCTTTTTAAATACCATTGCAGCTTTCTCATATGAAGTCTTGCCAAAGGTATCAGAAGAATGCAAGATGCCATGAACCCCAGGGCCTGCAGGATTTTCCTTGCAGTCAGCTGGGAGAGCTTTGCTAGGCCTTTGAAGTACTCTGGTAACTGCTGTTGTTTTTCCACTGTGAGGTAGGCCATTTGTGTTTCTGTGTCCAGTTTGGCTCCTAGGAAAATAATCTGTTGGGATGGCAATAGTCTTGATTTCTGAATGTTGACTGTGTATCCCAAGGCCTGCAGTAGTTGAATGACATAGTCCAAGTTTGCTATTAAGGTTTGTTTGTTGTCTGCTTGTATGAGGCAGTCGTCCAGGTAGGGGTATATTTGAATCCCCTGGAGTCTGCAGTGTGCCACTACTGATACCAGGCATTTCGTGAACACTCTGGGCGCAATAGATAAGCCAAACGGCAATGCTGAGAATTGATAATGCTCTGCCCCTGCAAGAAATCTGAGGTATCTTCTGCAGCATTGTCTGATTGGGACATGCAGGTATGCCTCCTTGAGGTCCAGAGTGACCAGCCAAGACCCCTTGCCCAGCATGGGAAGGAGTTGCTGCAACGTCAGCATTTTGAACTTTGGCACAATGAGAAAAGTATTTAGAGTAGACAAGACCAGTATAGGCCTCCATTTGTTTTCTTTTCTTGGAACAAGGAACAGTCTTGAATAAAATCCCTGGCCTTGTTCCTGAGGAGGAACCCTTTCTATTGCTTTTATACTTAACAGCTTTGAAACTTGAGTGAGTGCCTCTGCCCTTTGATGATGTGGCAGGTTTGGCATGCCTTGTCTTATTGGTAAAGTATGGAAGTGGAATCTGTAACCCTTGTCTATTAAATCCAGAATCCAGTTGTCCTTGGTTAAGATATGCCAGTTTTTTGAGAATAAGGATAATTTTCCGCCCAAAGGTGCTTCTCTTTGAGCCTTTGTTGGCAGTATGAAAGTCAAGTCGTGGTTGTCCTTGTGGTGCAGCTGGGCTGCCTGCGCCACTTCTTTGATTTGGAGGTTGCCATTGGCGGCCCCTGTAGCATCCTCGCTATTGCCCTCTACCTTGGGCACGCCTGTTTTTTCCCCTTTGAAACTTGTCAGAGTCTGGGTAGGACCAATTCTTTGAAGGCCAGTTTCTGCTGAATCTGGGTGGCTGAACCTGGAGGAAATCCTTGACTGTCTGTACTGACTTAGCTTTTTCCTCAATGGATTTCAACACATCTTGTGCATTAGCACCAAAAAGCTTCTGTTTTTCCAGAGGTGCATCAAGTAACTTTACTTTAACATGGTCTGGCAATGGCTGATCTTTTAACCAAGCATGTCTACATATCACAGCCCCAGTCATAGCTGCCCTACATGAAGCCTCCAATGCATCATAACCACACTGAAGAAAATGATTGTTAACCTGCTGAGTGTTATGTATGTGATCCTGCAATGCCTTTCTATCAATAGGCTCAGGAGAGGCTAGCTTTTTCTGTAAATCATCCAGTAAGAAATCCTGGTACTGAAACATATGAAAAAGGCAGTTAAGTGACCTCATGGCTAGGGTGGTAGAGGTATAAACTTTTTTACCCCATCTCCAGGGACCTAGCTTCCCTATCCGCTGGTAGTGGATTCTTGGCAGTGGAAGTAGCCACTCCCTTGGGGCCCTGTGAAATAGTTTCTAGATCCACAGAGTGGGCCTTAAAGAGATGTTTGTGAGTGTCAGGGACCCTATAATATCTGTCTTGCTTGACAGGAGCAGGGGGGAGAGAATCAGGGTTAGCACTGGAGCCAGAGAAAACATCATCCAAAACATCCATAGCTGGAGGAATAGCTAAAGGTCTGTGCTGGGAAGCTTGAGGAAAATGTAGCCTTTTCCTGGAATCAGAGAATTCCTGACCCTGCCATTTAAAATTTTCCCTCATGGAGTGCAGGACTTCACCAAATGAGAAATCCTCTGGAGTGGAGGCAGAGGGAATAGATTCCTCAGCATCAGAGTCCTCATAGGCCTGGAAGGATTCTTCTTGGGTATCTGAATGCTCAGAATCCCCAGAGGCTTCATCTGAAGAGAGGTTGTCAGCCTGCTCAGTTCTGGGCCTTTTCTCTGCAGGTGGCTGAGAACCTCTGTCTGGGTGAGGCTGAGACCCCCTGATAAGAGAAATAAGATCTGCAGCAAGAGACATGATCTGTTTATCAGAAGAAGGGGCCTGAGCAGCAGGTTTAGGATGGGCCTTGGCTTGGCTGGCGGCCTTAGCACATGCAAAGGCCTTGATGGACATGGATACAGGAGGCCTTGCAGCCCCACGTCCAGGAGTAACCTTGTCTACAGGAATGGTGTCGGGTAGATCCAGAACTTCGGTTTCCGGAGGAAAATCAACAACCGGCACCGGAGAGATCTCCGAGACTGAAGGATGAGTTAACGCTGTGTCATCGGCCTGGAGCGGTTGAATTACCGCTTCAGAAGGGACCGAAGCACTAGCGGAGGGTTTAGGAGTTGCATCGGTGGAGGATGCGGGCCGAGGATGTCGGTCCCGGTCCTTTCGTTTTTTGGTAGATTGAGTTGTCGGTTGATCCGACGGCATGATATACGGGAAGGATTCACCGAAACAGTCTTCGACAAATTCTGCCCGGTGCCTGAGGGTGCGCTTATTAAAGCAAGCACAGGCAGCACAGGCCGAGACGTCGTGGTCTGGGCCCAGGCAAGGAAGGCTGTAAGAATGGAAGTCCTTATGAGGTATTTGTTTACCGCAAGACAAACAATTATTAACTTTCTCAATTTGTTCTGACATTGGCTGAGGCAAGAAAAAATGTTCCCCAATGGGGTACTTAGCTTTTAGATGACTTCGGTACTGAAAACACAGGAGCAGACCGACCGGCACTTGCGAACTGCTTCTGCTTCGGGCACCGCGCGGCAAGAAAGACTGAAGAAGATGGCGTCGGCCGATGCCATTATACTCCAGCCGTTCTGACGGAGGGGAGGCGACACCGGCCGAAGCCGGACCCAGACTTTGGAATCCGGCTGACCGAGGGCTGCATGAGGCAGGACAACCCATATGTTATGACTGCAGTTGCATTCTTGAAGGACATCACTCCTCTTTCAAAAGCTGTTATGGATGTTATCTTGGAGGCCAGGAGGCCCAGTACCAGAAAATCTTATGTAGAAAAATGGAAGAGATTCTCTGCTTGGAACCAGGAACAAGACATAGACACGTGTGTACCAAATATCCCTCAGATTTTACAATACCTAACTGAGATGCTAAACAAAGGCCTTTCTTTCTCATCTATTAAGATTCATGCCTCTGCCATTTCAGCCCATTACAATACAGAACCACCTGTCTTTTCTCATCCTTTAATAAGGCAGTACCTCAGAGGGGCCAAAAACATTAGGCCTCTAAGGAGAGCACCAATTCCAGCCTGGGACCTCAATTATGTTTTGGAAAAACACTGCCTCCTTTCGAGCAAGCATCAACAGCAGATATAAAATACTTATCCTGGAAAACAGCTTTGCTCCTAGCAATAACCTCTGCAAGGTGAATCTCAGAGCTACAAGCACTCATAGCTGTGGAACCTTTCATCATTTTCCATCCAGACAGGGTTTCTCTGAGGACGAACCCTACATTTATGCCTAAGGTGGTGTCCAGTGTGGCCCTCAACCAAACTATTCACTTGCCAACCTTTTATCCTAATCCACAGAACAAGGGTGAGAAAATTCTGCATTCTTTGAGCATACACAGGCAGTTAAGATTCTACTTGGACAGAACTAAAGCTTTCAGAAAGACTGAGCAACTTTTAGTGTCATATGCTGCAGGTTCACAAGGAAAGGCCATCCCAAAACAGACTATTTCTAAATGGATAGGCCATTGCATCCATTTCTGCTATTTTCAACATGGCAAATCAGTGCCTAAGGACATTAGGCCTCATTCCACCAGAACAGCAGCCACTTCAACAGCCTTCCTCAGAGGAGTACCAACCAAAAGTATCTTAGAGGCTGCAACTTGGAGTTCAGTGCACACCTTCACAAAGCACTACTACTTTCCTCTTTACTCTAAGTCCTAAGCAGGCTTTGCCGCTGCAGTTCTGCAGGGCCTCATAGCCTCTCCTAATCCTATTTAGCCCAGCCACCCTACCTCAGCTTTGCGATTCAACCCAAGAGTAATGACTGCAACAGTGAAACACGATGAATATAGTACAGTTGTGTACCTACCATAAATGTAGATGTTAGTGTATTCACTGTTGCAGTCCAGGTTACCCACCCACCATCCCCCTTTTCCTTACTGGGGCTTATCTGCACTTCTCTATCCTATACAACCTTTTTGGTGTATTTGCTTGTAGATGCAGGACATGTTATTTTTGTGCATGTATTTTTATTGGCATATTCTTTCAACCTTCCAATTTAGGGGCACCTGACGTCTGGGGCAAGAAAAACTGAAGAAAATGGTGTCGGCTGCATCTTTTATACCCCTAGCACACTGACATCAGGGAAGAGGTGACAGCAACCGACGCCGGACCTAGACTTTGGAATACTGGCCGACTGCGGGTAGCCTGCCAGCAGGATAACCCAAGAGTAATGACTGCAACAGTGAATACACTCGAACATCTACATTTATGGTAGGTGCACAACTGTACTTTATGTGGTACATAAACAAGCAGGGGGGTACACGTTGTTACTCCCTCTGCCGACTAGCCATGGCATTGCGGAACACAGCCTTGAGCAACCAAATGCACCTACAAGCTCAATTCCTGCCAGGAAAATTAAATACACTGGCAGACGGACTAAGCAGAAACCTCATGGACCCACGAGTGGAAACTGGAACCAAGGATTTTGAACATGTTGACAAGCAAATGGAGGGAGCCCAGATATAGACCTGCTTGCCGCTACCCAAAACTACCAATTGGACACATTTTGCACAAGGACTCTCCACAAATAAGCCTGGAAATTGGATGCTCTGTCCTTCAGCTGGAAAAACCTATCAGTCTATGCCTTCCACCCTCTGCCTCTGCTCTCCAAAGTACTACTTAAAATCAAACAGGACAAACCAAGGATGATTTTGGTTGCTCCAGACTGGCCGTGCCAACACTGGTACCCCCTCCTGCACAGTGTGTCATGGTTATCCCCATGGCACCTGCCTCAGACTCCTTCCCTGTTGTCTCAGCAGGAGAACCAGATTCTGCACCCTCAGCTTCTAACACTAAACCTTGCAGCCTGGCTAATTACATAATATCTCCTTTACCATTCCTCAGTAAACCTGTGATGGATATCATTTTAGAGGCAAGGAGGCCTAGTACTAGAAAATCTTATGCTGAAAAATGGAAAAGATTCTATGCCTGGAACCAATCTCAAGGGGATGAGCACAGCAGCGCCCAATTGACCTCAGATTTTACAATACTTAACTGAGATGCTTCACAAGGGCCTGTCTTTTTCCTCCATTAAAATCCAGGCTTTAGCCATTTCAGCTCATTATAACACAGAACCTCCCCACTTCTCTCATCCACTGCTCAAGCAGTTTCTCAGAGGGGCCAAAAATTTGAGACCACCCAGGAGAGCTCCAACCCCAGCCTGGGACCTTAACTTTGTTTTGGAGAAACTCACTCTACCTACTTTTGAGCCAGCTGCTACTGCAGACTTAAAATTTATTTCTTGGAAAACAGCTTTCCTTTTAGCAGTCACTTCAGCTAGAAGGGTATCTGAATTACAGGCCCTAATGGCAGTGGAGCCTTTCATCATCTTTCATGCAGACAGGGTGTCCCTCAGAATCAGTCCATCCTTCATGCCCAAGGTGGTATCCAGTGTGGCTTTTAATCAGTCCATTCATTTGCCAACCTTCTTTCCCAATCCACAGAACAAAGGGGAATGGATACTGCATTCCTTAGATGTGCACAGACAACTTTGATTCTACTTGGACAGGACTAAACCTCAAAGGAAATCTGAACAACTGCTGGTGGCATTTGCTGCAGGGGCAGAGGGGAGCGCTATTTAAAAGCAAACCATTTCTAAATGGATAGGCCATTGCATTCATTTCTGCTATAAGCACCATGGAAAACCTATCCTCCAGGGGATCAGACCTCACTCCACCAGGGCTGCATCTACCTCTACAGCCTTTCTCAGAGGTGCCCCTACCAGGGACATCCTAGAAGCTGCTACCTGGAGTTCTGTACATACTTTCACCAAGCATTGTCATTTGCCAATTTTCTCTAAATCCAGAGCTGGCTTTGCCATTGCAGTCTTGAGAGCCTTATAGCTGGTCCTAATTCTATCTAAATTCCTCCTCCCAACCATAGCTTTAAGAATCTACTCAAAAGTAATGACTGCAACAGTGAAACACAAAGAACATAGTACAGTTATGTACACTTACCATAAATGTAGATGTTCGAGTGTATTCACTGTTGCAGTCCTGGTTACCCTCCCTCCAGCCCCCTAACTTCTTTTGGCTATACCTCTACTTTCCTTTACTATGCTTAAAAGCCTTTTTGGTTGGAGGTATATCATTGTACTTTTATATTTAATTGCTTCCCATTAGGGGGCACCTGACATCTGGGGCAAGAAAAACTGATGTAATGGTGTCGGCTGCATGTTTTGTACCCCTGACGACCTGACGTCATGGAAGAAGGGACAGCAACCGACGCCGGACCCAAGACTTTGTTAATCAGGCTGACTGAGGGCTACCTGCAAGCAGATAACCCAAATATGATGACTGCAACAGTGAATACACTCGAACATCTGCATTTATGGTAAGAGTACACAACTGTACTTTATCCATGCTAAGATGTATGATGTTCATCGTGTTTCACTGTTGCAGTCATTACTCTTGGGTTATCCTGCTGGCAGGCTACCCTCAGTCGGCCAGAATTCCAAAGTCTAGGTCCGGCGTCGGTTGCTGTCGCCTCTTCCGTGACGTCAGTGAGCCAGGGGTACAAAAGATGCAGCTGACGCCATTTACTTCAGTTTTTCTTGCCGCGCGGTGCCAGAAGCAAAAGCAGTTTGCAAGTGCCGGTCGGCCAACTCCTGAGATTTTCAAATCCAAATTTCAGAACCGAAGTCTTCATTAAAGCTAAGTACCCCGTTGGGGAAACTTTTTTCTTGCTCCAGACCGATGTCAGAAAAAGTTAACAATTGTATTTCTTGTGGGAAGCAAGTACCACATAAGGATTTTCACTCTTACTGTATTCCTTGCCTAGGCCCTGATCACAACATTGCTAGCTGTCGGTTTTGTGCTAGATTTAACCAACGCACTATCAAGCATCTGTTCGATTTTGCATTTCATTACTTTGGCCGAAGATTTAATTATATAATGCCGTTGGACCAGCCGACAACTGGAGTTTACAAAAAATGTAAGGACAAGGAAAAGGATAGGCTTCCGAGGTCCAAAACCGACAACAAAGCCTCTGCTAGGCCAGTCGTCTGTTCTCAGTGAGGTGCTTTCGCAGCCCCTGGCGCCCGCTTCTGACTCCCACGTGGAGCCGACTGGGCCTCTGGATAATCAAGGTATTGGACCCTTGGAAATCATTTCCTCAGATGGGTCTGGAGCCGCTGAGCAGGCATCGGCTTCTGAGGGTGTCTTCAGACCTACACAACTATATGTTAAGCCATCTTCAGCTTCAAAGACCAAGACTAAAGCAGCTCTAAAGACAAAGAAACAAGTACAGCATTCTCCTTTTTAGGCTTCCATGCCTAAAAAACAGATGCTCAAAATGTCCAAAGACCTAATTACTTTGATCTAGGGATCCCATCCCCTTCCTGATAAGTTGCCTAGGCAAGAGACAGAGTATGATTCTTCTGATCAGGTTTCTATTTCCTCTGATCCCTCTTCTGAACAGGATTACTCAATGCTTCCCTATGAGGATTCTGATACTGAAGAATCCATTCCTTCAGCCTCTCCTCCTGAGGATTATTCTTTTGGGGAAACCCTGCATACCATGAGGGACCATTTCCACTGGCAGAGCCAAGATTATTCTGAATCTAAGAAAAGGCTCAGAGACTTTCTGCTACTTCCTCAGCACAGACCCCTTGCTATTCCACCTGTTCTGGACATTGTAGATGTATTTTCAGAGTCCGGCCTGTCCCCTGACTCTTTACCCACTGCACCTGCTAAGCCAGACAGATACTACAGGATCCCAGATTCTCATAAATTCCTATATAAAAACCCCGCTGCTGACCCAGAAACTATATCTCAGGGTCCCAAAGGGGTTAAAGCTTCCACTGCAAAAAAACCCTGTCCCCTCTGATAGGGATTCTAGGGCTCTAGACAGATGGGGGAAAAAAGTCTACACTTCTGCTACCCTGGCTGTAAGGGCTTTAAATTGTCAGTTTCATATGCTTAAATATCAGCAATATTTAATGTCACTGCTTAAACAGAAATTGTTGACAAATACTGAATGTTCAGAGAACAAGGAATTGCAGGATTTATTGCATGCAGCTGAACAAGTGGGAAAGCATACTTTGCAATGTGGTTATGATTCACTGGAAGCCTCTTGCAGGGCCGCTGTTACAGGTTCTGTTATTAGAAGGCATGCTTGGTTAAAGGAACTCTAATCTGCCTAATCATGTTAAAGCAAAATTATTAGATGCAAGATTACAGCATGATACTTTGTTTGGTACTAAAGCAGAAGAGGCGTTGAAAAAAAATGGAGGATAAAGCAAAATCCATGCAGACAGTCAAGGATTTCTTACAGGTACAGCCACCCAGGTTTAGCAGGAACTGGCCCTCTAAAAATTGGTCCTTTCCAGTGTCAGACAGACCACAAAGAGGCAGATACAGGCATCCCAGAGGTAGATCTCAGCCCCAAGGCTCATACAGGCCTAAACAATGGGGTGCTCCTACCTCCAAAAGCGGAGAAGACAAATCACAACCTTATGGGAAACCGTCCCAATGACATTCCTCTACCAGATCCAAGCACTATTCTTTTGGCAGCCCCCTTAGGGGGGAAAACTTGAACTTTTTTCATCAAATTGGCAAATGGTTACCCAAGACAAATGGGTCCTGAACACAGTGTCCCAAGGCTACAGGTTCCATTTTCACACTCTGCCAAGGTCAAAAGGTATGCCAGACCTGCCACACAATCAATGGGCAGAGGCACAAAAACAAATTACAGCCCTCATGGACGTGAGGGTCATTCAGCAAGTACCACAACAACAGCAAGGGCAAGGACTTTACTCCAGACTTTTTCTAGTACCCAGAAAGGACAAAACCTGGAGACCAATACTGGACCTGTCTATACTAAATACATTTATGGAAGTTCCAAAATTCAAGATGTTGACTCTACAGCAGCTACTGCCCATGCTGGGTAAGAAGGCTTGGCTCATAACTTTGGACCTAAAAGCAACTTACTTACTTCAAGAAATTGGCAACAAAAACCCAATTATCTGCAAGGAAAATCCTGCAGGCCTTGGGTTTCATGGCATCCTGCATTCTACTAATTCCATATGCCAGACTGCATATGAGGAAACTACAATGGTATCTAAAAAGTGTTTGGACTCAGCATTGCCACAGCCTGGAGACAGTAATTGCACTCATTCCCTGCCTGCAACAGGAGTTTCGATGGTGGGCAGAAGCCTGTCACCACAACAAGGGTCTGCCATTCAGTTTACCCACAGCCAGACAGACACTGACAACGGATGCATCAGATTATGCCCTGGGGGGGCCCATATGGCAGGAAAATGTATTCAGGGCACATGGCCTGCAAACCAGATGCATCTTCACATCAATCAAATAGAGATGCTAGCTGTTCAGAATGCCCTGACAGCTTTCAAGGACCTGCTTCATCCAGGACAGTTACTGATAAAGACAGACAACACTACAATCATGTGGTACTTAAACAAGCAGGGAGGTACACATTCCTACTTCCTCTGCAGACAAGCAATGACCTTATGGGGCACAGCATTGGCTTATCAAGTTCACCTGCAAGCACATTTCCTGCCAGGAAAAACAAATACTCTGGCAGATGAACTAAGCAGAAACCTCATCGATCCCCACGAATGGAAACTGGATCCACAAGTCTTCAGCATGATAATAAGGAAATGGGGATGCCCAGACATAGATCTATTTGCCTCCCCTCACAAAATTGCACAGATTTTGCACAAGGATTTATCACAAGCAAGCATGGAAAGTGGATGCCTTATCCTTCAGCTGGAAAAATCTAATGGTATATGCTTTTCCCCCACTGCCTCTCCTTCCCAGGGTACTCCTAAAGGTCGGTCAAGAGAAGCCAAAAATTATACTGATTGCACCAGACTGGCCATGCCAGCACTGGTACCCAATCCTAAAGAGCTTGTCTCAAGGTCCAGCATGGATATTGCCTCAAACGTCTCAGTTGCTGACCCAACAAAACAATCAGATCCTGCACCGCCAACTCAGGACCTTAAATCTGGCAGCATGACGGATAATGTAGCTATTCAGAACACTCCTATTTCAAAAGCTGTTATGGATGTTATCTTGGAGGCTAGAAGGCCAAGTACCACAAAATCTTAAGCAGAAAAATGGAAGAGATTCTGTACTTGGAACCAGGAACAAGGCATTGACACGTGTGTACCAAATATCCCTCAGATTTTACAATACCTAACTCAGATGCTGAACAAAGGCCTTTCTTTCTCATCAATTAAGATTCATGCCTCTGCCATTTCAGCCCATTACAATACGGAACCACCTATCTTTTCTCATCCTTTAATAAGGCAGTACCTCAGAGGGGCCAAAAACATTAGGCCTCCAAGGAGAGCACCAACTCCGGCCTGGGACCTCAATTATGTTTTGGAAAAACTCACACTGCCTCCTTTCGAGCCAGCATCAACAGCAGATATAAAATTCTTATCCTGGAAAACAGCTCTGCTCCTTGCAATAACCTGCAAGGCAAGTCTCGGCGTTACAAGCACTCATGGCTGTGGAACCTTTCATCATTTTTCATCCAGACAGGGTTTCTCTGAGGACAAACCCTACATTTATGCCTAAGGTGGTGTCCAGTGTGGCCCTTAACCAAACTATTCATCTACCTACTTTTTATCCAAACCCACAGAATAAGGTGGAGAGAATTCTGCATTCTTTGGACATACACGGACAGCTACGCTTCTACTTGGACAGAACCAAAGCTTTCAGAAAGACAGAGCAACTACTAGTGGCATATGCTACAGGATCACAAGGAAAGGCTATCTCAAAGCAGACTATTTCAAAGTGGATAGGCCACTGCATTCATTTCTGCTATTCACATGGCAAGCCAGTGCCTAAGGGCATTAGGCCACATTCAACCAGAGCAGCAGCCACTTCAGCAGCCTTCCTCAGGGGAGTACCAACCAAAGACATTTTAGAGGCTGCTACCTGGAGTTCAGTGCACACCTTTACAAAGAACTATCATTTACCACTCTACTGTAAATCCAGGGCAGGCTTTGCCACTGCAGTTCTGCAGGGCCTCATAGCCACTCCTAATGCTGTTTAGCTCCAGCCTCCCAACCATAGCTTTGGGATTCAACCCAAGAGTAATGACTGCAACATTGAAACACGATGAACATAGTACAGTTGTGTACCTACAATAAATGTAGATTTTCGAGTGTATTCACTGTTGCAGTCCAGGTTACCCCACCCACCATCTCCCTTTTCTTTGCTGGGACTTATCTGCACTTCTCTATCCTATACAACCTATTTGGTGTATTTGCTTGTAGATGAAGGTATTATATATTTTGGTGCATGCATGTTTTATTGGCATATTTTTAGCCTACCCTTTTGGGGGCACCTGACATCTGGGGCAAGAAAAACTGAGGAAAATGGTGTTGGCTGCATCTTTTATACCCCTGGTGCACTGATGTCAGGGAAGAGGCAGCAGCAACCGATGCCGGACCTAGACTTTGGAATTCAGGCCGACTGAGGGTAGCCTGCCAGCAGGATAACAGAAGTGTAATGACTGCAACAGTAAATACACTCAAACATCTACATTTATGGTAAGTGTACACAACTGTACTTTGTATGACCATGACTCTGTGATGTGAAAAGTACAGGTCACAGCAACGTACTGCTCATGTACAAGTAAACTCAGTTGCTCACAGTGTTGTTTAAATACTTTTCAGGGTTATTTTTTCAGATATTCAGCATATCATTTTTAGGGTGCTTTTTTTGGTCACTGAGAGATAGGCAACTGGAAAAAAAAGACGTGATGTTCTTCGTGTTTCACTGTTGCAGTCATCACACTTGGGTTATCTGCCTGCAGGTAGCCCTCAGTCGGCTCGAATACCAGAGTCTTGGGATTTCTGCATCGGATGCTGTTGCCTCTTCCATGACGTCAGGGGTATAAAACATGCAGCTGATGCCATTACATCAGCTTTTCTTGCCATACAGGTGCCTGAAGCAGAAGCAGTTTGTAGGTGCCGGTCAGCCACAAGCTGAAATTTTCATTTTTCGAGATTCAAGCCTGAAGTCTTCTAAAGCTAAGTACCCTATTGGGGATCCTTTTTTCTTGCTCTAACCGATGTCAGAAAAAGTTAACAATTGTCTTGCCTGTGGAAAGCAAATACCTCACAGAGATTTTCATTCTTACTGCATCACCTGTTTAGGCCCAGACCATGACGTTCCTCACTGTCGGTTTTGTGCCTTGTTTAATGCCTGAACTATTCATTGTCGCTAAATTCTTTCGCTGTCATTCTCCGTATTCCGAAATGGCTTTGATAAGCCATCTGACTACCGATCTTCCGAAAAAACGTAAGGATAAAGACAGAGACAGACCGCATAGGCCGGTACTCAGAGAGGCGCCTTCGCAGCCCATGATACCCCCTTCTACAGATTCGCAGGCCTCTGCTGAGACCCTTTCGGAGTCCGGTATGCCACGCGTTGCTTCTTCGACTATGGAATCTGTGGATGTTTCTACCTTGGATGGGTCCGGAGCCACTGTGCAAGCACCGGCTTCTGATGTTCGTATTAAACCGACATCTTTGTTTTTGGCTAAAACTACCAAGTTTCTCAGGCCCAGAGTTCGTACTACACCTTTAAAACCGACGACCAAAGCGCATGCTCAAGCTCCCATAACACGGAAACAAATGCTTAGAATGGCTGAAGACCTTATAACTTTAATTAGGGAAAGCCAGCCTTCCCCCTCTATAAGACAAAGGATTGATTTTCCTTCTGATTCTACAGACCACGAGTCCGATGACTCTGATCCCTCTGATTACCAGGACAGTCCCTTATCTACCTGTGAGGATTCAGATGCAGAGGATTCCATTCCCTCTGCCTCCCCTCCAGAGGACTTTTCTTTTGGTGAAACCTTGCATACCTTAAGAGAGCATTTCCGCTGGGAATGCCAGGACTACCCACAGTCCAAAAAGAGACTCGGAGAATCATTAGACTTGCCTCAGCACATGCCTCTAACTATACCCCCTGTCCTGGATATTGTAGATGATGTCTTCGTGGAGTCCAGTCTCACTCCTGATTCTTTACCACCTGGCTCCTAGAAAGCGTGACAGGTACTACAGAGTACCTGACTCTCACAAATTTCTCTTTAAGTATCCCATTGCGGATCCATAGACTATTTCCCAGGGACCTAAAGGTATTAAGTCCACTACGGCCAAAAGCCCTACCTCTTCAGACAGGGATTCTAGAGCTTCAGACAGATGTGGTAAGAAGATATACACCTCTGCAACTCTTGCCATAAGGGCTTGAAATTGCCAGTTTCACATGTTGAAGTATCAGCAGCATATCATGGAACTAATTAAACAGAAAATGTTGCTTCCAGATTGTGCAGAGAATAAAGATTTACAAGAGTTAATGCATTCTGCAAACCAAGTTAGTAAATATACTTTGCAGGGTGGTTTTGATGCCTTAGAAGCATCTTGCAGGGCTGCTGTCACTGGGTCTGTACTGAGAAGGAATGCTTGGCTGAAGGAACAAATCTTGCCAGACCATGTCAAAGCAAAATTGCTAGATGCTCCATTAAAACAGGAACACTTGTTTGGCAGGAAAGCAGAAGTTGTTCTTAAAAAGATGGAGGAAAAAGCTAAATCTATGCAAACTGTTACAGATTTCTTGCAGGTACAGCCACCTAGATTCAGTAGGCATTGGCCTTCTAAACACTGGTCCTTTCCAGTCCCTCCCAGGCCTTCTCAGTCCAAGCCCAGGGGCAACAGACCACCAAGACTACAGTCTCAGGGTATGCAGAGATATAAGCAATGGAGTGCTCCCACCTCTAAAACCGGGAGTGGGAAGCCACCCCCTTATGGAAAAAGTTCACAATGACTTGTCTGTCATTCTTCCCAGCCATACCCAAGTACTTGCACCCCTAGGAGGAAAACTCGTCCTGCATGCTAGAAAATGGGATATCCATTACCCAGGATCAGTGGGTCCTAAGCATTGTATCCCAGGGATACAGATTCTACACTCACTGCCAACCCCAAGCGGGGTGCCAGGCCTTCCTCCAAACCAGTGGGCAGAGGCTTTTGAGCAAGTACTTTCTCTTCTCAGTATCAGGGTTATTCAACCTGTTCCTATCCAGACTGTTCCTGGTGCCCAGAAAAGAGAGCTCATGACACCCTATCCTGGATCTGTCCATTCTCAACACCTCCCTGGTGGTCCCAAAATTCAAAAGGCAAACACTACAAGAGCTGCTTCCTATGCTAGCCAAGGACTCCTGGCTAGCCACCCTAGGCTTAAAAGAGGCTTATCTGCACATCCCCATAAGGGAATCTTGCAGGAAATATCTACGTTTCAAGGCAGGGTCTATGCACTATCAGTTCTCTACACTTCCCTTTGGCTTATCTACTGCACCCAGGGTATTCACGAAGTGCCTGGCTCCAGCCATTGCACACTGCAGGCAGAGAAATATTCAAATTTACCCATACTTGGACGAATGCTTGATTCAGGCGAATAGTCAGGAATTGCTACTTCAGCACCTGGCATTCGTAGAGAGACTTCTATCTTCTCTAGGTTATACTATCAGCGAAAAGAAATCACATCAGTTGCCCAGCCAAAAGATTGTATTCCTGGGAGCAAGCTTGAACACAACTTCCCAGATGGCATCCGTCACTCCAGAAAAGCAGGTTCATTTGACAAACTACTTCAAACTAATGACCTTCAGGACCCAGCTATCTGCAAGAAAAATACAGCAAGCCCTAGGGTTCATGGCCTCATACATTCTACTAATTCCATATGCAAGACTGCATATCAGGAAACTTCAATGGTAATTAAAACGTCTCTGGTGTCAACACTCGCAGGACTTGGAAACACTGATTCCTATCATTCCTTGTCTAAGGGCAGAGGCTTGCAACCACAACAAGGGACTTCCTTTCACTCAACCCCTTGTCACCCAAATCCTGTCAACAGGAACATCAGACTATGCATGGGGGGCTCTCATACCATACCATACATTCACATACCATTTTTCACCAATGGTTATTGATTATCTTGATGTGAAGTTAGAGAAGAATGTTTTTCTTAACATTTTTCAGTCTTCTATTTATAGGAAGTCCACCTATTGTAATTCCTTTTTGAATTTTTCTAGCCACCACCCATATAAACAAAGACGGTCCATTGTCAAACGCCAATTGGTCAGTTATGCATTCCAACAAGAATGTCTCTTTTTGAAATTTGTTCATGACCTGCTTGATTGATGAGCTTATAGAGGAAATTGATCAAAAACCAAGGGAACACTGATGCGGGTGTATTTAATTCATTTAATGTCTCTGTTTTTAATTCTTCTTCTTTTTGTCTAGCATTGAACATGTTCGTAACTTCAATTTAAGTTTTATTACAACTTTTAATAAAAATTCTAGACAAATCTGGGAGATTATTTGTAAGAATTGGCATTTTATTTCGTCTAACTCCTTATTGGAGAAACTTGGCCCTAGACCTTTTGTTGTTTACAAAAGAGGTAAGAATTTGAAAGAACTCCTGCAGAGGAATAATGGTAGTTGCCCTTTTAGTAAATTAAAGGGCACCTGTGGGTCCTGTAATTGGTGTTATATGTTAAGAACAGGGAGTTCTTTTGTTATTAGGAATAGAAAATATCAAATCAATCACAAAATAAATTGTGAAACCAAATCGGTTGTTTATTTGGCATTGTGTGATTGCTGTGCGGCATTTTATGTTGGTAAGATGGATCGCAAGTTCCGCGAATGGATTTACCAACATGTTTATGCCATTAGAAATAAAAAAAAGTGACAATTCTTTAGCTAAACATATTGTTTGTTTTCCAGGTCACAGCTTTCACTTCATGGGAATAGACCATATCCCACCTAGTATTAGGGGTGGCCCTACTTCACTAATGTTCGAGAATAGTGAAATTGAATGGCAACTTAGGTTAGATGCTTTTTCTTACCCTGGGCTTAATGAAAGTTGTAATATCTCCTGTATCTTGAAGTTGAAAAGTTATTTAAGATGACCAATTTATTTTAGTCATTTTTCATTACTCAGTATATACAATTTTATACATTAATATCTTTTCAGTATTCTAGTTCCCTTGGTCCCTTGTGCAGTTTTGATGTATTGGTCTTGTATATATTTTTTACATCCAGGTATATCTTAAAATGAAAATGGAATAATTTTTATTGGGTATATATATACCTGTTTAGTTACCTAGTTGAGTCAGGATTTGTGCATGGTGTGATTCCCTTTATGAAGGATTTTACGTATATGTTTACATTGACTTTTTTGATATACAATGGTTTGTGGTATAATTTATGCAATGTTTTTAGGGTTTTTATACCCATTGTTTTTATTTATGGTTGTACTTTTTTATTTTTAAACTGGTTACGCTTTAGTAATACGTGTCTTGTTGGAGAAACTCAGTTATGATGTCATTACGTTACACATATACTATTTAAGAGTCTCCACCACTTGGCGCGTTTTTTAAATCTATTCTGAGGAAGCCACTGAAGGTTCAGTGGCGAAAACGCATTTGTTTTAAAGTGAATAAAAGTTGCGTTAAGCTAATTCTTTTTGGAGAATATTTTTTCCGTTGGGCTTAAGGTTACCAGTTCGCTTGTCTTTTTCATGGGGGGGCTCTCATGGCAGACAAAGGCATTCTAGGCAAATGGAGCCCAGGACAAATTCACCTGCATATCAGTCTAAAAGAAATGTTAGCTGTACAGAATGCTCTGACAGCCTTCAAATACCTTTTCCTTCCAGGACAACTCTTGGTAAAGACAGACAACACCACAGTTATGTGGCACATAAACAAGCAGGGGGGAACTCATTCCTGCCCACTCTGCAGGTTAGCCATTGTCCTGTGGAACACAGCCTTGAGCAACCAAGTGCACCTGCAAGCTCAATTCCTGCCAGGCAAACAAAATACACTGGCTGTATTAAGTGACTTAAGCAGAAAGCTACTGGACCCATATGAGTAGAAACTGGAACACAACTCATTCAAACCTCTAATCAACAAGTGGGGGACACCAGAGGTGTCCTCTTTGCCTCCTCCCAAAACCATCAATTGAGCAAACTTTGCACCAAAAATCACCACAGCCAGGCATGGCAAGTGGATGCCCTATCCTTTACATGGGAAAACCTCTCAATTTATACCTTTCCCCCTCTGCCCCTCCTCTCACAAATACTACTCAGGATCAAGCAGGACAGACCAAGGACAATCCTTATTGCACCAGACTGGCCATGCCAGCACTGGTACCCACTGCTACGCAGTCTGACAGCAGTGCCATACTGGCACCTACATCAGACCCCCTCCCTGCTGTCCCAGCAGGAGAGACAGATTTTGCATCCTCAGCTGCAAACACTGAACCTTGCAGCCTGGCTTCTTCCCCGAACACAACACAGCAACCCTCAACAAACAGGTGCTGGACATCATCCTTGAGGCTAGAAGGCCTAGTACTAGGAAATCCTATTCAGAAAAGTGGAAAAGATATGTTCTTGGAGCCAGTCTCTAGGAAAGGGCAAAGCAGTACCCTCCTTACCTCAAATTCTAGATTACCTAGCAGAGTTGCTCCACAAAGGCCTTCCTTCTCATCAATTAAGATTCATGCCTCGGCCATCTCAGCTCATTACAATACGGAGCCACCTCTCTTTTCTCACCCTCTGATCAAACAGTTCCTGAGAGAACCTAACAATTTAAGACCCCCCAAGGAGAGCTCCCACCCCTGCCTAGGACCTTTTTTTTGTATTAGAGAAGCTCACACTTCCCCCTTTTGAACCTGCTGCTACAGCAGAGTTAAAATTCCTCTCTTGGAAAACCGTCTTACTTCTAGCCATCACTTCAGCAAGAAGAGTGTCTGAGCTTCAGGCACTAATGGCTGTGGAACCCTTCATTATTTTCCAGGCTGACAGGGTCTCCATCTGGACTAACCCATCATTTATGTCCAAGGTGGTATCCAGTGTGGCCTTGAACCAATCCATCCATTTACCAACCTTTTTCCCCTAATCCTCAGAATAAAGGGAAGAGGATCCTGCACTTCTTGGACGTGCACAGACAGTTCAGGTTCTACCTTGACAGGACTAAGCCTTTCAGAAAATCTGACCAGCTGCTGGTCAGCTTTGCTACAGGAGCAGAGAGCTAGGCCATTTCAAAGCAAACCATTTCAAAATGGATAGCACACGGCATCCATCTCTGCTACAAACACCATGGAAAACCCTACCCCACTGGGGATCAGAACTCATTCCACTAGGGCTACCTCAACTTCTACAGCATTTATCAGGTGAGTCCCTACCAGGGACATCCTGGAAGCTGCAATCTGGAGTTAGGTACACATCTTCACCAAGCATTACCACCTACCTGTCCTTTCTAAATCCAGAGCTGGATTTGCCACAGCAGTCATACAAGGCCCTGATAGTCAGCCCTAATACATCTTGACTGCCCCTTACTCAGCTTTGGGAATCAACCCATGTGATGACTGGAAGAGTGAAACATGAAGAACATAGAACAGTTGTGTACACTTACCATAAATGTAGATGTTGGAGTGTATTCATTGTTGCAGTCCTGGTTACCCTCCCTCCAGCCCTCTGACCTTTCTAGACTTTCTACCCATCATCTTTCTTCCCATATCTTGTGGCTATGGTATTTACTTTTTACTGGAGGTGTTCCACACCATGTAATTGCTTCCTGTTTTGGGGGATCCTGACATCTGGGGCAAGAAAAACTGATGTAATGGCATCGGCTGCATGTTTAATACCCCTGGAGTCATGGAAGAGGCGACAGCATCCGACGCAGAAATCCCAAGACTCTGGTATTCGGGCCGACTGAGTTACTACCTGTAGTCAGATAACCCAAGTGTGATGACTGCAAAAGTGAATACACTCGAACATCTACATTTATGCTAAGTGTACACAACTGTACTTTCCTGGCTGTCTTTTGCAATTGTACAAATTGAAGATATTATTGTAAAAGTGCACCAGGAGTGCAGCTCCAAAGCCTGCAAAGGTATAAGTCCTAAACTTTTTAAATATTGTTGTTTTGTAATTCACTTAATACGTTAATAGAACATAAGATTTTGCATCAATGTACATTTTCTGAATGATAGAAGTATGAAACTCTGGGTCTATATCAGCATTTTGAAAATTTAATAGTTTGAATCACTAAATATCAAACTGAAATGATCGAACTATTACATTTTCGAATGCCGATATAAAAAAAAAAATCTAAAGAGTGTAGGCAGGGGGGCTGCTCCCCTCACACCCCCCGCTACTTAAGTAAATCAACTCAGAGACCGCACTACACTGTAGTAAACGGAAATCTCCCCTTACAGAGACTTCCGTTTACCCATTCGATGTTCTACACTTTCGGCATTCTTGTATCGACAATATCGTATACGATATTGTCAATGTTCGAGATGCTGATAAAAACCCAAAACTCTGTCTGGCATTACTGACTATATTCCTCAGTGACATTTAAATCAAACATTTTATAAGGGACAGTACAACAATATAATGCAGAATCAGGGGCATCTGCAAAAATACTGGAGTGAGAGCTGAGAGACCTAATGTTTGTATATTTGTCTGAATGTGTATTTATGTATGAATGCAAGTCTACATTGAAACAAAGTACTCAAGCAAATATGTTTGAAATTCATGCAGTTGAACTCCATTCAAAAAATAAATTGAAAAAAAAAAAGATTAAAACATTTGTTTTTGGAGGGGGGGGGGCAAGCTCCCTGAATCTTCCACACTCCCTGATACTTATGTATATCAACTCCAAGATCACAACTCAGTGTAGAAAAAGGCAGTTTTTCATTCCTCACTGTAGTCTGATCTTGCACGTGAAAAGTCAGCAAGTTGTAATCTTTCTAGTTTTAATTGCTTTTGCCAGTCTTTTCATCATTCCACCAGGTGAGTATTCAAAAGCATGAAATACACCAGTGTGAGTATATATATTTGTACACGTGTTCATAACTTCTTTGCTCAAGAATTTTGGACAAGGCTAAAAATAATGGGGTGCAAAATTACAAATGCAGGGACAAGTTTTATATATTACACCACTTAAAAAGTGAATATAACAACATGTTTTGCCCAAGTATGCATTTCCTGAACAACAGAAAGTATAAACCTCTACTGTCTGGCATTGTTGACTTACTGTAATCCTTAGTGATTGATTAGAAAATCATGTATGAAAGTGAAAAAAAGCTAAATCAGAGACTTTCTGCAAAATTCTGGAGGTTGAGAGGCATTGTGTGTGCGCGTGTGTGTATACAGCAATGTGCCTGTGTATGTAAGTGCATTTGTATGTGTAATTGTATGTGTACAATAGTGATCAGTCATTTGCTGGACAGCAGAGAGGTATGGTGTGTGTGCGTGCATGTGTTTATACGGGAATGTGCCTGTGTGTGTGTAATTGTACATGAACATTGGTACTAAGTCATTTGATGCAGGTACATTTTTATTAGGAGGCAGGTTTTGAAAATTAAGGAATAGCAAAAGAAAATAAGATTGCACTACAAGTATTCTAATTATACTTTTGTAGGTTCATGCTAGACTGCTGATCCAGTGGACCATTTGTTGCCAACAATTCCACCTATTTATCAAGGCAATAATTAATACCAGGCCCTTACCTAGGTTTGGCTGCTTTTTCTAATGGCTAGAGGGGCCACACACCTAGGGCTCATCAATCATCCAGGTTACACTTAAAAAGGGTCGTGGAGCTACTCTGCTTAACCTCTAAGGGGAATCTTTTCTATAAACAGGTAATCAATGTGAAAGATATCTATCCTGCCAGTGTGTTCTGTTTATGTTTTGGTGGAAGCTTAGATCTCTTGAGTTCATGTTTAGGGTGGTATTAGTTTTGTGCATGTGCAGGAGGTTACAAAGGACCAGACCTTTCAAGGCTTTGTAGGCAAGGCAGAGATATCCTCTCAACAGTTGGTAGGAAACGGAAAAGGTTTAAGGCAGTCAGGGTTACTCAAGGTCATGCCCTTGATTTTTTTTTTCTTTTGTAGTAAGGAAATGCTGCAGTCTGAGATGGGTCATATGCCTAGCCAAGTACATACCAAAGAGGGCATTATATTCTATTATTGGTTTGATAAAGGAGGAGTAGAGGGGACAATAACTTCTTTGGATCTGAAAGATGACAGTGGGCATTATAGACATATGATTTATTTGGAAGAAGCTGATTAGGGAAACTTGGAAACAAGAAAAAGGAAGGGAATTGAATAGTTGATACTTATCAAATAATGTAATTTAGAACAATAAGATAGGTGGGTGTATGGTTACCTGCCCCCACACCCCCGTAAATTAAATATACCAACTCCAAGGTCGCACTACAGTAGGGTTAGGAAATTAACTTTTTCCCCACTGTAGTGCAACCTTGGAGTTGGTATATATAATTTACGGGGGATGTGGAGGATGCAGGGGGGCTTGCCCCCCTACATAAACATAGCAAACAGTGTGGGATGTTATTTATAGCTGCTTTGTAGTTTTCAATGTTTTGAGATTCGATCTTATGAATTTTAGATGTTTTGAAGTTTAAATGTTATGGTCTTGATGTTTTGAGTTTAGATGTTATGAAGAGTAGATGTTTTGATAGGTAACGGGGCGTTTAAACTACAGTAAGGAAGGAACATGAATTCAAAAGAAAATGTGCATTTCTGCAAGATACTTGTGATGATTATTTGTTTTATAAAACTTAAATCCATGAGGACACCACCAATGAAGCTGTAAATCTTTAATTAGAGCAGTAAGTGCTTTCGTCCAACATATGGATAGACTAGTTAAAAGGTTTACAGCTTCATTGGTGGTGTCCTCATGGATTTGTTTTCTATTTTTCGTTGCTATCATAGCTTGTGTTGTACCTTGATTATTTGTTTTATATTACTGCTGCTCTTCAAATGAAAACAACAAATTTTGACCATTTGCAGTCTAGCTCTGTGCTGCTAGGGATAGATTCCTAACTGCTTCCTAGACTATCAGAATTTGCCTGGCAGCCTCAGCACTGTAGTAGCCAGGGAAGGGGTGAAGGAATGAAGGTGTGTGGCCCTCTCACCTTTCCAGGGAGGGAAGGATTGTGTGCACTTGGGGGCACAATGGATGATGTAGTCTTCCTGGTGAATACGGATAAGCTCACCATTTGTGCCTTAGTGGTGGAGTAGGGCTATCTGGAGGTAACGCCACCTGTGGAAGTGAGGGGGTGTTTTCCACTGTCATTCCATTGCATGTCCCTCCCCTGTGCTCGACTAGGTGTATGCATTAGAGAAAAGGAAAATGCAGAGAAAAGACCGAACCTCTCCTTTTAACTGTATGAATGATGACCCAAACCAGCTGACTCTTGCCCTGCTGATGGGGAATCAGTGGATTAATGGATGAGAAGGTGAGTGAGAAAAGAATGCGACTGTGTGCTCTGTCATTTTGTATTGTCTTAAATCACTGAGTTTTTGTGATGTCATGCATCTTGCATTATTTGACGTTCTTCGTGTTTCACTGTTGCAGTCATCACGCTTGGGTTATCCTGCCAGCGGTAGCCCTCAGTCGGCCCGAATACCAGAGGCTTAGTATTTCTGCGTCGGTTGCTGTCGCTCCAGGACTGACGTCAGGTCGTCAGTGGTATAAAAACAGGCAGCCGAGGAGCCCGAAGCAGAAGCAGTTCACATGAGTGCTGGTCGGCCGCTACCTGAGTTTTCTTTTCCAAAATTGAAGTTGAAGTCTTCTAAAACTAAGTATTCCATTGGGGATCCTTTTTTCTTGCTCTAACCGATGTCAGAAAACATTAACAATTGTCTCGCCTGTGGAAAGCAAATACCACACTGAGATTTCCATTCTTACTACGTCACCTGTTTAGGCCCAGACAACGACATTCCTCGCTGTTAGTTTTGTGCTTTGTTCAACGCTAGAACTATATGTCGTTGGGCCCTTATCATAGCTAAATATTTCCAGTCTCGATCTCTGTATTCCGAAATGGCTTTGGTAACCCATCAGACTACCGATCTTCCAAAAAACCATAAGGATAAAGAAAGAGACAGACCGCACAGGTCCAAAGCTGCCGACTACACTTCCATTAAGCTAGTCGCCAGTTTGCTGGTACTGAGTGAGGCGCTTTCGCAGCCCATAATGCCCACTTCTATGGATTCTCAGGCCGCTACTGAGACCCATTCAGAGTCCGGTATGCCATGAGACTCTTCTTTGACTACAGAACCTGTGGATGTCTCTACCTTGGATGGGTCCGGAGATGCTGTGCAGGTACTGGCTTCCGAGGAAATTCTTCGCACTACCGATATTCGACACAAACCGATGTCTTTTTTTGCGTCTTCAGTTCTTTCTAAAGCTACCAAGTTTCTAAGGCCCAGGGTATGAACTACACCTAAAAAACTGATGACCCAAGCTCAAGCACCCGCTTCAATGCCAGCGTAACAGTGCACAATTTACTTTATTAATTAAAAGGTAGCAAGTGCACGTTTTCTTATCTCTAAAAGTTAATGTTCACTGAAAACATGCAAGCTGTTTTTTTCTCATTTGGTAGAAATAGAGATATGAAAAAACAGATGGTAATTCATATAACTAGAAACACGATGTGTAGCATGTGTTTTAGCAAATGCTTCTGCCTGGATGAGTAAACCTCATTTGTTGAAAATGTATACAGTTGTGTGTGTTTGGTCTAAGTTATAAGGGGATGGGTTCTGAAATGTTATTTTTTTAATGTTTTCATTGAAAGAAAAAATCTTGAAAAGTGTGACAAGTTCAAATGGAGCCAAGAAGCAGCTACATGAGAGGTCAGTTTGCCAAGCATTACAGTGTGCATACAAGTACAAAGTTGGAAGTATACATTTAAGGGAACAATAGTAACAGCTTTCTGTCATAATGACTACTCTGTTTATATTACCATGGAATATAAATCAACCAACAACAATGTAAGAAAACACACAAAACTGCTGGAGCAGGAAGGCAAGATGTACCAGTTCCTATGATAAAGCCAAAGCTCGGACCGGAGTGGTAAAAAAATTTAATTTATTAAATCAAAATGGTGCAGCACATCCTCGTTTAGTGCTTTCATCCACATACTAGTGGACTTCATCAGGAGATTCTGATGAAGTCCACTATTATGTGGATGAAAGCGCTAAATGAGGATGTGTTGCACCATTTTGATTTAATAAATTAAGATTTTTACTACTCCAGTCCGAGCTTTGGCTTTTTCCATAGGAACTGGTACATCTTGCCTTCCTGCTCCAGCAGTTTCATATGTTTTCTTACATTATTGTTGGGTGTTTGCTGGATGTCCTTCAAGGATGCATCTGCAGTCCTTACAAATGGGTTGTCCTGTCGTCAGGCAGCCCTTTGGTCGGCCGGATTCCAAAGTCTGGGTCTGGCCTCGGCTGGTGTCGCACTTCACCCGACGTCATAGCTGCAGTTATCCGGGTATAAAGGCATCAGCCGACGCCATTTTCCCCAGTCTTTCTTGCCGCGGCTCAAGCAGAAGCTGTTCGCAAGTGCCGGTCGGTCAGAACCAGAGATTACTACTATCGAATACTTCTACTACTACCGAAGACTTCTAAAAAGCTAAGTACCCCGTTGGGGCCTCTTTCTTGCCTCAGCCGATGTCAGAAAAAGTGAATAACTGTTTAACTTGTGGGAAACAAATACCTCATAAAGATTTCCACTCTTACTGCTTACCTTGTTTAGGCCCAGACCACGACGTAGCAGCTTGTCTAGCCTGTGCTACTTTTAACCGACGGACGCTTAGACGCCGGTCGGAATTTCCTGAGCAGTTTTTCGCTCTGATTTTGCTTATATTATGCCGCCGGATCCTCCGACTTCACAAATATCCAAAACGCGGGAAAAGGACCGACACCGCGGTCCGCAGTTTCAGCGAAACCGCGGTTAAGACAACCGAGTGTCACCGGTTTCGGCTGAAACCGAGCAAGCGGTTCTTCCTTCAGCCGAAAGCTTACCTTCTACCGAGGCCTCTTCCAACCTGGTGGAATCGGCTTCTGAAATCCAACCTGCAGTTGTAGTTTCTCAGGAATTATCTGACACTATTCCCTTGGATATTTCAACACCTGCACGTGGCCTCCTGCAGCCATGTCTATTAAGGCCTTTGCCAGAGCTAAAGCTACTAAATCTGTGCCTGTTAAGACCCCCTCTCACAGGCCTAGCTCCAGTTCCCAAATGCTTAGTTTAGCAGAGGATCTCATTTCTTTAATCCGGGGATCCCAACCTCTCCCAGACAGGGCCTCTCACCCACCTCCAGAGAAGAGGCCTAGAGCAGAGCCCCCTGAGCCAGTTTCCACAGATGATTCCTCTGATGATTCAGATAATACAGACCCTCCAGAGGCTTCTTTTTCTCCTTATGAAGACTCCGATGCTGAAGAGTCCATCCCTTCTGCCTCTCCACCTGAGGAATTTTCCTTTGGGGAAACCTTGCATGCTATGAGGGAACAATTTCAGTGGCAGGGCCAAGATTTTTCAGACTCCAGAAAAAGGCTTAGAACCTTTTTGCATTTACCACAACATAGGCCTTTAGCTATACCTACAGTTCTGTCTGTTGTAGATGATGCATTTAATGATGCTTGTACTGCTCCTGATTCATTACCTCCGGCCCCTGCTAAGCCCGATAGGTTCTACAGGGTCCCGGACACACATCACCATTTATACAAGGCTCCTTTTGCAGATCCCGAGACTATCTCCCAGGGGCCTAAGGCTGTAGCATCTACCTCTACCAAAATCCCTCCCTCTGAAAGGGAATCCAGGTCCTTAGAGATGGGGTAAAAAAGTTTACACTTCTGCTACTCTGTCAGCTAGGGCCTTGAACTGTCAATTTCATATGATCCAGTATCAAGAATTTATGTTAGACCAGTTAACCAAAAACTGTCCTCTGATGAACCTTTAGACAAGAAATATGTTCAGGAAATGGTACATAACATTCAGCAAGTTAGTAACCATTCTTTAAAATGCGGCTATGATGCACTGGAGGCTTCCTTTAGATCAGCCATGACTGGCACAGTTATCAGAAGGCATGCATGGTTAAAAGAGCAGGCCTTACCGGACCATGTCAAATCAAAACTATTAGATGCTCCCATGGACAAGGTCAATTTGTTTGGCTCTCCTGCACAACAGGTGCTGAAGAAAATGGAAGAGAAGGCAAAATCTGTCCAAACAGTGAAAGATTTCTTACAGGTCCAACCTCCAAGGTTTAGCAGGAATTGGCCCTCCAAGAATTGGTCCTTTCCAGACTCCTCCAAATCACAGAGAGGCAGGAATAGGCGTTCAAGAGGCAGAAACCAATCCAGAGGTGCCTACAGGGGACGCCAGTGGCAGGGTAACAACCAGCGAGGCACAGACACAGCCACCACCACCACTACTACAGGACAATCACAGTGACTTGGCTCTGGCACCACCTACCAGGGAACAACTAGAAGCACCCTTAGGCCGGAAGCTAGCTTTATTTACAAAGAACTGGCATTACATCACAAGGGACAAGTGGATTTTGCAGACAATAGACCAAGGTTACAGGTTTCATTTCCATACTCTACCAGGAAAGAGAGGAATGCCAAACCTACCTCCAAATCAAAAGGCAGAAGCTCTGCAACAAGTAAATCAATTATTAAAGATGAGAGCTGTGGAAAAGGTACCACATATGGAGCAAGGAAAGGGCTTTTACTCCAGACTCTTCCTAGTACCAAGGAAAGAAGGCAAATGGAGACCTATTCTCGATCTCTCCGCTTTAAACACATTCCTCATTGTTCCAAAATTCAAAATGCTGACCCTACAGCAGCTTCTTCCCATGCTGGGCAAGGAGTCTTGGCTGGTAACTCTGGATCTCAAGGAGGCATACCTGCACGTCCCCATACGACCAAATTGCAGAAGATACCTCAGATTTCTTGCAGGATCAGAACATTATCAATTCTCAGCATTGCCCTTTGGCTTATCTACTGCGCCCAGAGTGTTCACGAAATGCCTGGCATCAGTAATCGCTCATTGCAGGCTTCAGGGGATCCAAATCTACCCTTACCTGGATGACTGCCTAATACAAGCGGACAACAAAAGCAAGCTAGCAGAAGACTTACAAAGGGTCATTTACTTGCTACAAGCCCTGGGATACACGGTCAATTTAAAAAAGTCAAAACTGATACCATCCCAGAGAATAACCTTTTTGGGTGCAGAGTTGGACACATCAAAGCAAATGGCATTCCTAACAGTAGAAAAACAGGAGCAGCTACCTCTCTATTTCTTGGCATTAACAAAGCAGAACCATCTGACAGCAAGAAAAGTGCTGCAAGCCTTGGGCTTCATGGCATCCTGCATAATATTGGTTCCTCATGCCAGACTGCATATGAGAAAACTACAGTGGTACCTAAGGAATTTATGGTCTCAACACAAGCACAGCTTAGAAACCCAAATTCCAATTATTCCATGCCTGAAGCAAGAATTCCTATGGTGGGCTCAGGCTTGTCAATCAAACACAAGATTGCCCTTCCACAATACGCAACCAAGCCAAACCATCACAACGGATGCCTCAGACCTCGGTTGGGGGGGCACACATGCTGGACAAGTGCATACAAGGCTTATGGACTCAAGACCAGCTGCACCTACACATAAATCTAAAGGAAATGCTGGCAGTAAAACTGGCAATTCAGGCATTCAGACCATTTCTCCAACAAGGTCTATTGATGATAAGGACAGACAACACCACAGTTATGTGGTACATCAACAAGCAGGGAGGCACACATTCGTATCCTCTTTGCAGGATGGCACTAGACCTCTGGAATGTGGCCCTGAGCTACAACATTCAGTTAAAAGCAATTTTTGTACCAGGAAAAGAAAACATTCTAGCAGACATATTAAGCAGGACTACCACGGATGCCCACGAATGGATGCTGCATCCGGATATCTTCAAAACCATTACAAGAAAATGGGGGCTTCCAAAAATAGATTTATTTGCATCCCCACTCAATCACCAGCTAAAGAAATTCTGCACAAGGATGTACCACCCACTTGCTTGGAAGGTGGACTCCCTATCCTTCAGTTGGAAAAACCTGACAGCATATGCATTCCCACCGCTTCCTTTGATGCACAAGGTGCTATTGAAGATCAAAGAGGACCGTCCAAGGATCATTCTGATAGCTCCAGACTGGCCAAGGCAACATTGGTACCCATTACTGAGGAGCATGTCTCGGGAACAAATATGGCCACTGCCCCTGGTTCCCTTGCTGTTAACACAGAACAACTACAACAATCTGCATCCAAACCTGAAAACTCTGCAGCTGACTGCCTGGAACATTGCATAAGACCAATTAACCCTAATTTATCCCAAAGGGTTAAAGACATTATCCTTGAGGCTCGCAGACCCTCAACAAGAAAAAAATATTCAGTGAAATGGAAAAGATATCTCATTTGGAGTACTGCAAAAGGAGATGATGTCACTGGTAAACATAGCCAACATCCTGGAATACTTGGCAGAGCTCTTCCACACAGGCCTGTCCTATTCCTCCATCAAGATTCATGCATCAGCTATTTCAGCAAAATACGACTTGGATCCTCCTGTCTTCTCACATCCTCTGCTCAGACAGTTTCTGAGAGGAATTAAAAATGTAAAGCCTCCTAGGAAGCCACCATTACCAGCATGGGACTTGAACTTTGTGCTAGAAAAATTGACACTTCCTCCTTTCGAACCAGCAGCAACAGCAGAACTACAATACTTATCATGGAAGACTGCCTTCCTGCTGGCAATCACTTCAGCAAGAAGGGTATCTGAACTTTAGGCATTAATGGCAGTACAACCCTTCCTGATCTTCCATCAAGACAGAGTGTCCATGAGAACAAATCCTTCCTTTATGCCTAAGGTGGTCTCCAGAGTTTCTTTGAATCAGGCTATCCACCTACCTACATTCTTCCCCAACCCACAGAACAGGGGAGAAAGACTGCTGCATACCTTGGATGTACATAGACAATTACGCTACTATCTGGACAGGACCAAGGGCAATAGAAAAACTGACCAGCTACTGGTAGCATATGCAACAGGAAGGGAAGGAAAAGCAATTTCAAAACAGACAATCTCCAAGTGGATAGGAAATTGCATTAGATTTTGTTACTCCTACCATGGAAAGAAAACTCCAGAGAACATCAGGCCTCACTCTACAAGGGCTACAGCCACTACCACAGCCTTCTTACGAGGAGTGGCTACCAAGGACATTTTAGAGGCTGCCACTTGGAGCTCCGTGCATACATTTGCCAAGCATTATAATTTACCTTTATACTCTAGATCCCGAGCAGGTTTTGCCACTGCTGTTTTGCAAGGGATCCTAACTACACCATAACTTTATTTTTCCACCTCCCCCAATTTGGCTATGGTATTCTACCCATTTGTAAGGACTGCAGATGCATCCTTGAAGGACATAGTACAGTTTTGTACCTACCATAAATGTAGATGTCTGATAGGAATGCATCTGCAGTCAGGATTACCCACCCGCCTTCCCCTCTGTGGTGCTCCTAGGGTATTTGCCCATCTTATAGCTAGCTGGGGGATTCTATTATGGTGTATTTGTTTGTATATATGTACATACATGCTTATTTTTTGTGTTTGCTCTCTAGTATTTGGAATCATTGGCATTTATCCAAATTTAGCCTTCCAAGAGGGCACCTGGCATCTGGGGCAAGAAACACTGAGGAAAATGGCGTCGGCTGATGCCGTTATACCCGGATAACTGCAGCTATGACGTCGGGTGAAGTGCGACACCAGCCGAGGCCAGACCCAGACTTTGGAATCCGGCCGACCGAAGGGCTGCCTGACGACAGGACAACCCATTTGTAAGGACTGCAGATGCATTCCTATCGGACATCTACATTTATGGTAGGTACAAAACTGTACTTTTTGTGTATTAATGTAAATCAACCAGGCTGAGCCTAATATTGATCAGTGGACTACACCAGTAAATATAAGTAAATAAATAAATATCCTTACAGTATCAACAAAAAGCAGTGATTATTGAACTATATTAAGAAGCATAGGGAGCAAATAGCAATGTTGCATGAGACACAACTGGATATAAATGAGCTTGTGAATTTGACCAAAGAAAGGATTTCCAGGGTGGACATTCAGCAGAATATCCGGGACAAAAAAAGGGGGAGTAATAATACTAAGTGCTAGTGAGGCTTCAATAGTGATAGAAGAGGAAAAATACAATAATGGTAGAGTTGCAGATTTGTGGTAATAAGGAGTTAGCAGGGGAGGAGGAACACCCTGGCATGCATTTATGTTCCACTTAAAACTTATTATGAGAGAATTTTGGGAGAGATAATAAGGTTTCTGCAGGGAATATTATTTATGGTTAGGGACTGGAATCTTATTTGCAATAGTCAGGATTTATTAGGGGACCTAGAAGGAAAAACATAATGAGAGTAGATGTCTGAAGGAATGTATGAGAATGTTTGGTCTGGAAGATATGAATTCAGTAGTAGGAGTCCAGATAGAAATTACATATTATTCCCCAAGGTACAATTACTGGGATAGAGTGGATAGAAATTATATTTCACAGGTGCATTTGTATTTAATTGAAAGGTTTGAGACGTATTGAATAAGTATTTCAGATCATGCACCGATAAAACTACAATAGCAATGTAGCATAATGGTGACCACCAAGATGGCTGTACACTGATTAACAGCTTAATTTCAGTGCTCCCAGTGTGAAAACAGAAAGTCAGAAAAGCCAGCCAGTGAATTTGACTTTTTGGGTAAATTTCAGTTACTGGCTAGTAAGTGCATGGCCTAGATGCCAGCAATGAAGAAATTTAGAGAAAGTAAAAGAAAATCGACCACAAAAGGTTTGAAGAAAACACTGGCTGCAAAGAATCCTGCAGCTGTTCAGCAAAAAGCAGTTTCAAGCTCCAGCTCTGGTACAAGATGTGACTTCCAGTAATACAGAGGAAAAAATAAGTCAGATGTGCTCAGAGTTGATTAAAATAAATGAAACTGAAGGGAGTATATCAACTCAAATGAAAGGCTGGAAAAATTGGAAGAAGCTTTAAACAGATATTCAGATGAGCTGATAAAACTTCAAAAATCAGAGGTTAAAATTAAGAAAAGGCTGGCCGAGTATGAGACTGCTCAAGAAGAGATGTTTAAAAAATGGTAGAATTAGAGAACAGAGCACATAGGGAAAACTAAGGGATTTTCTGCTGTACCAGAGAAACTGGAAGGAACAGACTGTTAATTTTATGAAAGCATAAATAAGCAACTGGACTGGTATTCCACAGCAGAAGTTATTAATTGAAAAGGCAAATCATGTGTATGCTCCAAATATCCACAACCCTGTGTCACTGTAATAAGCCATCAGTGATCTTATTACAATTAGATCTATGCACTCCCAGATCAAAGAAAAAAAAAATGGAAGTTCCTTTTACTGACACACCAATCAGGTGGCCAAATGCATGACACCCATCACTCCCCCTACCTCAGCTATTTAGGTCCTGTTTCTGTGTATTACCCCCAACCCTCCTTTAACATATTAAAAAAAAAAAATCTTCTTTTAAACTGTAGCAAACTGTTTGCCACAAATGTGGCAAACAGTTGCTACAGTTTATACCCACCTGCATGGAGTCCTTCAATGCTCATGTGTTAGTTTAAAAAAAATTAAACTGTAGCAAACTACTTGCTACAAATACAACATACAGTTGCTACAGTTTATACCCTGCCCATACTGAACAATGTAACACTCTGGTTTTAGTTAAAAAAAAATACTTTTTTTTTTTTTTTTTTACACTGTAGCAAACTGATTGCTATAGCTTGTACCAAGCAGTTGCTACAGTTTAGACCATACACAGAGCACTACACTGCCCAGGTTTGACTGCAAATGCAATACTAGCTTTGCATTAAGGAGCAATCAGGATCAGCTAATTGCATCCCCCCAACACTTTGCAAGTTGCCCACTCACACTGCCCTAGCTATGCTACTGATGTGGGTGTTCTGGGTGTTTTTTTTTTCTAGGGTTTTCAATAAAAATCTTGTAAGATGCTCAAATGGATATGACAAGAAACAATTGTATTAATGATAAACCTGTCAAATATTAGCACAAAAGCTTAAACTAGACATTTAAAAACAGAACAGCTGGGAATAATAACTTCTTATCATAATAGCAACACTTTCCATATTATCTTTCAACGTGAATGGTTGCACAAGTATATACAAAAAAAATGAGAGAGTAGTGAATTATATTAAGAAATGCAGAGCGCAAATAGCTATGCTACAGGAGATGCATCTGGGGAGAACTGAGCATGTGAATTTCTTAAAGAAGGGATTTCAGGATGGTTATTCAGCTGAATATCTGGGACAAAGTAAAAGGGCAGTACTTGTATTAATTGCTAGTTGAGCTCCAGTAGTAACAGAAGAGTAGAATTGTAATACTAAAGGGTTACTGGCAAGGGAGGAAGGTTACGCTGGCATGTTATTTACATTCCACCTAATACAGCTACAATGGAGCTTAAGAAAATTGTGGGAGAATTAATCAGCTTTCAGCACGGAATATTACTTACAGGTGGTGACTGGAATTTGATTTGCATCAGTACGGATGTATTTAGGGGGCCTAGAAAGGAAAGTACAACAAAAGAGGGTAGATTTTTGAAGATATTTATGAAAATATTTGGTATGTAAGATGTACACTTTATTCAACTGCTTTTACTTTAATTGTGTTTTTCATACTTTATCTTATTTTTCATGTATGCTCTTAAGTGTTCAGGTGCTTTTATTCTGGTGCATTTATTACTGCTTGTTAGTAGCCTAATTACATTTATCTGTTATTCTAAGCATTGTTAGCTTTGGTCTTAGCACTTTTGCTTAAGCCCAGTTACTTTACATTTAAGAAGGTTCTTGTGGTCTACACTCTTGTGGACAAACCCCTCTCTCTGTAAGTTTGCCCAAGCATTTGGAACACTATGTCTGGACAATCTGCATTACTTTCTCCTGGCAACCTGGCCAACATGGGCATACTTACAGTGTAGCAACTGCCTCATGTTTACTGACAACTCTCTTCTCCTAGCACACAATTCTTCCACCTGCGAGAAATGTATATACATCAGTAACCTGGAGTCCGTGCTCTTTCTTGCCACATTCAGTAATCCTGACAAAGAGGAGATTGCCAGCAGAAACACCACTCACATCGCACAACACACACACGCCTATGTAAAGGTCCTCAATAAAAACTTACCTAAACAGCAGAGACCTTCAAAACACATTCACAGACATTCCATATACAATACCAAACACTTCATACACAGCAGACAACACACCCGTGTCTCACAAACACAGCCCATAATGCAAAACAATAAACCATCACAGCCCACAAGACATAACAATAAACCAAACACACTAGTCATTGGTGACTCACTTGTGAGACACACCAATGTCCCCCTCAACAGACTTGACAAGGAGAAGGTCACGGTCAGTTGTCTGTCTTGTGCCAGAATCCCCCACATCATGCAAGGACATAAGGCTCTACACAACAAGTATAAGTATGACTCTGTCATTTTACATGTTGGTATGAATGACATGAGACGTACCTGCCTGGACTATATGAACAGAGACATGATTGAACTCTCAAAGTATGTGTTCCAGGCAGGTATGACCCTAGCCCTAAGCAGCATCCTACCTTCACCAAGAATGATAGCAGAATGCCAACAAAAAATGATTGACTTCAGCAGTTGGCTTATTTTCTGGTGCCCTTCCAAGGATCCAGTATCTGTCTGCCTGGGATGACATGGTCGACAGGCCTCGATGCTTTGCCAGAGATGGGCTTCGCCTGTCACCACTGGGTTTCCAGATCCTGGCCAAGGCTCTCGCCTCCTCCATTGTGCCTTTTTTTAGACAATATCCCAAAGACAAACCTCAAATCAAAAAGCACTTGAAGGAAATAAGGCTGCAGGCTGTAGTTCGATGTAGTGCTTTTTGATTTGAGTTAAAGTATTGTTTGGCACTTGGTCCATATTCTTTTTGTTCCCAAAGATAAACCTCCCAACTTAAAAGATCTGTCAGAAAGCAAATTGAAGGTCATGCTGCTTAATGCTAGGAGCCTTAACCTGAAAATGGACTCACTGAGTCCCTCCTTACACTGGAAGATGCTGATGTCTGTGCAGTCACAGAAAATTGGTTCAGGGCTGTGGAGAGCACCCCTGCCTTACCAGGCTATACCTCATTCCACACATTCCTACCCCAAAATGAGGTTGGAAAGACTAAAGATAGTGGTGTCTCTATCTTCATTAAGGACAGGCACACCTCCTGACTGGCTGGCCAGCATGACACACTGGAACTACTCCAGGTATAACTGACAGTTGGCAAGACACCAGCTAGCTATAGACCCCCCTCTATGACTCAGGACACTCACTCCTCTTACCTGGATCTACTTGACTCCATCAAGGTGTAACCACTAAAACCCAGATGCTTGATGACTTCAAATACCCCACCATAGACTGGGTGAACTATTCTTACACTAATGCACTCTCTCAGTGATTCCTCAACTTCATCAGTTCTAACACACTAGACCAGCTCATCTCATCCCCCACAAGGGGAGGTAACATTCTGGACTTGGGTCTTACCAATATGGGTGACTGCTGCACCACTCCCATAGTATGTTCTTCTCTTGTGAAATCAGATCATCAGACTGTCTCATTCAAAGTTTCCCTCCCACCCAAACTCCACCCAGCCATAATCGAGCTAAAAAACATCTCAAAAGCTGACTACAACCTCCTAAGGGAGGGTATTTGTGGCTTCACACCACCACCACCCTCAGAGGATGCAGACTACTATGCTAAACAGTATGCCAATGCAGTATACAAGCATCTATAGAACTGCAGGACCCAGCCATACCCAATAGAACTAAAACCTGCTCCTCAAGGAAATGCAAACCTTTTTTGTGGATATCCTCTATCAACAGGCTTTACAAAAGAAGGAAGAAACTGTTGTCCAAGGGTAAAAGGGAACAAATTCCAAATTGGAAAAACTTCCCTCCGTAGCCTCAACAAGCAAATTAGATCACTAATGAAAACCTCCAAGACCAATTATGAATTTAAACTAGGCTCCGTAACAAAGAGAAACCATAAAGCCATCTTCAGTTATGTCAGGAACCTCCATGGTAAAGCCCAGGTTTGTTCTGAATTAGTACTTAACAGTATCACTTACACTGATCCTGTTGACTTAGCCAACCTGCTAGCAGACCAGTTCAGTGCAAACTTCACCCCCCATGTCCCCTCCAAAGGCCCTTTCCACATCCCTGATACTTGTCCCGCACCTCACATCTCCATAGATCAAGTGTTAAAAGCCCTATCTAAGGCAAAGAACACAGCTTCTATGGGACCTGATAGTATCCCATGATGTATTCTGCACCATCTCCAGCAAGAACTGGCTTCTCCGTTGAACAGCCTATTCAACCACAGCCTAAGTACTGACTTCATTCCAGCAGAGTGGAGAACTGCCATTGTCACCCCTTGCACAAAGGTGGTGCCACTACTGACCCTGGAAACTGTCACCCCATTAGCTTGACAAGTCTGGTCTGTAAAGCCATGGAGCGTATTATTATGGATCTCAAAAACCAGGACATAGGCAGTCTCCAAACACTTGACCCCACCCCAGTTCAAATTTGTCAAGGGCAGATCTTGTCTGTTGAACCTGGCTGACTTCTTTGAGACTGTCACCAAAGCCCTGGATGAGGGAATGGTAGTACATACAGCTTACCTTGACTTGGCCAAGGCCTTTGACACAATCCCCCATTTGGGCATCATCGAAAAGCTAACACAACTTGCCGTAAATCCCTATCTCATCAGGTGGGTGGCCAACTGTCTCACTGACAGGCCCCTCAAAGTCAAAATGGGCACCTCCATCTCCAGTAGTAGACCGGTCACTAGTGGAGTTCCCCAGGGATCTGAATGACTGGTGCCAAAGTCATGGCCTCAAGCTAAATGCAAAAAATATACCATCATACCATTCGGCAAAAACACGACCCCTGTTGATTACCACCAATAGCAACCCCCTAAGCACACAATCTGTGGTGAGAGACCTGGGCAGTCAGGTTGATAACCTCACATTCGACTATCATGTAGTGGCAGTGATCAGAAAAGTCTTTTACTTGCATCATCTCATAAGTAAAGGGATTGCATCTAGGAAAAAGGAGGTTATTACCGCTCTATACTCTTCCCCTCATTAGACCAATAATTGAATGTAATGACCGGTTTGGATTGTGCCTCTCCAAACATCTGCACCAACTGGAAAGGCCACTGAAATATCTCACAAAGAGAATTTTTGGTCTCCAACATCTGTCCTGTGCAGACAGGCTCAAATCACTTTCACAATACTCTGTATCATACAGATTGCTGAGGGGTGACCTGAGTCTCGCCTACAAGGCAATCTCGGACCCTGCCTACTAGAGATACGCCATATCTGTAAGTCTAACTCCTCACACACTACCCACTCAAAAGGCCTGAATCTAATATGCAACATCAACAAAACCCACTGGAGAGACAGGTTTGTCTCCCAGAGGCTGCTTCTTCTCTGGAATACACTTCCAATACACGTCAAACAGAGCACCTCTTTGACCCTCTTCAAGTGCAACCTTGATGAGTGGATGGGAAACCACAAATTTGTCCCAGGGATTCCACCTGTGTCCCTCATTGACAGGGGTGGCAGGTGCTGACTGAGGTTTATTTAAAACTCTTGGTTAGGCTTGGAAGGGCCCCATGGCCATTAGCCTAGTAACCTCCTATGATCCTATGAATTCAGTAGTACGAGCTCAGAGAGAATTTACATGTTATTCCCCAAGGTACAAAAACTGGACTAGAGTAGACAGAAAATATATTTCACAGGAACTTGTGAATTTAACTGAAAAGTTTTGATATGCATCCAATAACTATTTCAAATTATGCACCAATAATAACTAAAATAAAATTGTAAAGTGATGAAATAAAAGTTAGTTACTAGTGCTTCACCACTTATATGTTAAGCAGAGAGGAATTTAAGGAACGAGTGCTGAAAATTATTTGGAGTTATTAGGGACGATAGAAATGTGCTTGGAGAGTGGGATAAAATGAAAGTGGAGTTTAAAAAAGCTAGAAATGAAAGAAAAAAGAGGTATGGTTAAGAAGTAACAAGAATTATTTAGAGGGACTGATGAAGGTTAAAGTATTCAGAATAAATGGAATCTCACAGAACAAGAAAAGGTGCAACTGCAGAATGCTAAAGAGAAAATAAGGGGCTACCTAGATAATATGCATGACTTTAGAAAGCTTGCTGTTAAGCAATTGTTTTTGATAGTAACTCCAGAGCACAAATACTTTTAGCACAACAACTCAGGCAACAGAATGTAGAAGGGTTGCTGCCAAACAGCCTATAACAAGAAAAATAAGCAGAGATACTGTAGAGGTATTAAAAATATTTTGGAAATTTTACCAAAATCTGTATAAACCAGAGAAATATGGAAATCAAGTTCAAATGTAAATATTTATGGAAGAATTAAACATGCCAAGGTTAGAGGTTTAATTATTAACAGTTAGGATGGGAGGAGATGAGATAAAAATGGCGATATATAACCAATCTACAGGAAAGTCTCCAGGAATAGCTTGTATTCTTGTGGAAGTTCAGAAGATTGGAAGGAAGAAAATGAGAATGATCTGGAAGGTTTTGTGTAACAGTATTTTAAAGGGAGAAGAAGCACCAACACCCTAGAAGAAAGCTGTGGGGGCTGTAATTGTAAAAAGGGGGTAAAACTCCATCAGAGCCAGCTTCATATAGGCCCAATTCAATTCTAAACAATGATTATAAAGTGTTTGTCTATATTGGCTTCAAGAATAGTAAAGGTGTTGCCAACATTGATAGAGATGGATCAGTGTTGTTTTTGTGGAGGGGAGGCAAACATTTGACAACATCAATAGAACAATAATCAAAAATAGAGCAATCCACAGACCATGGAGTTAGTATAAAAAGTCCACCATGAAAAGTGTAAAATCCTTTTATTTCACAACTGGTAAGCGCTTTCACATGGGAGCTTCTTCAGACCATCAAACAAATACTGGTCTAAAAACATTTAAATAGTCCTTTTGAACCAATCAGTTCATACTAAGCAATAGCTGTGTGTTAATTTAAAGTGACAGTGCAACTTCATTCAATATAATGCCTTTTAAAATAGCATATTAAACACATCTATACATAGGTTGGCCACGGTGGTGCAGCGGTTAGCATTGCCGCCTCACAGCAAGGGGTTCTCTGGTTCGATCCTCAGCTGGGGTGCCTTCTGTTATGGTATCTAAGAATATGTGGAACAAGAGTAAGCATAAGATACACCAAACAATGAGAAATTGGAAGCTATGTTTTATGATGAGTAGTTTTTTTTTTTACACAGGTCAGGCATACTTTTATCAACCACAGAAGATGTGGATAGCAATCAATAAGGAGTTGAAGGATTTTATCTGGAAAGGAAAGAGGGCAGGAGTCAAGTGGGATAAGTTGATCCTTCTAGCAGAACAAGGTGGTTTAGGATTACCTAATTTGATGATCTATTTTATATATTCGAAGCTTCAAAATTTCGAACCTCATATGTTTGACAACATATGAGCGAAACTTGAAACCTCAAATATATAATAAAAAAGTTAAAAAAAACCCACTTTGAGCAGGTGGGCAAGCCCCCTTGCACCCGCCTACTTAAATATACCAACTCCAAGACTGTACTTCAGTGCAGAAAAGGGAAATTTTCCCATTCTGCGGTGTACAGAGCTGTTGCCTTTCACCTTTGAGCTTTTCAAAGTTCGATCATATGGTGTCAACCATATGACATTCACACTTTGAAACATTCGGCAATTTAATAGGGACCCAATTTGAAGGGATATTTCGGAGCTACACAGTTAAGGCTTCTATACATAGCACAATCAGAAAACTATAATTCAAAGTGGAAAGGGATGATGATGGTGGAAGCTCAATAAATAATAAGAGACTGGGATTTTGGATGCAGATCCTTAATGAGAATAACAATAGCCATACAGAATATTATATTCATAAATAGAAAGTATTTTAACAGTTCCAGGAAAAGAGATTCTCTTGATAGGGATGACTGCAATTAGGGGTAAAGGGAATACACAAGAGGGGACTAGAATTTATGGAGAAAATTGGCAAAGGAACCAAGGTATTGGGAGCAAATAATTAGAGAGGAAAAAGTAATAAAATGGCAAGAGACCAAGAATACATATGGACTGCTGCAGGGTGGTGACTGCCTTCCCTATCAAGTTACTGATATCATAGTATGGGCAAAGAGAAAGAAATATGGGGATCCCAAGTAGATGGCCAGCACTGGCAGAGTTTGAATCTAGAATAGAAGCCTCCCTTAAAAAGTGGATAATTAGTACGGCACATAAAATATTGCATGATAACTATAGAAATCAATCAGAGGAAGTTAGAAAGGATTGGGAAAAGAGATTGGATAAGCAATTCACAAAGAAACAATGGGAGGATATATGTATGGCTCCCAAATATGCAACAAATTCTAGAAGATTTAGGATTTTTGCTTGGAAGCATTTATATATGCAGTTTTATACCCCAGGCAGACTCTGAAGATTTCTTTCCACAGGTAGATTGCAAATGGAGGTGAGACGGGGAAGAAAGAAATAATTGGAACATATTTTTGGGGAATGTAATGAGTTGGCAGAGTTTAAAAATTCCCTGCAAACTATTCCATCAGAAATACTGGGTGAGCAAATTGGTGTAACTAAGATTAGCTGTGATATAGGATTTGAATTGCCTAGACATAGTAAGGCCTTGCTGAATTTAATTCTAGTAGCTGCCAAAAAATCAGTTACTAGAGAATGGAAATCAAAGTCTTAACCAACTATATTCAAGGTAATGAATATTATAATAGAGATAAAAGAAATGGAAGTGGAATCTTTAGAAAGGGGTAGGGCAGACTGCATAGAAAAAAAACTGGAATTGTGGAAGCAATACATGCAGAAAAAAGTATTTTGATGTAAGAATGATGTTTAAGGGAAGGCAGGAATTGAATGAGCTATGTAATGTTTGAATGACAATAAAAAATATATGTGATATATAGTATTTGCAACCACAAATATGTCAGTATAGTATGTTTTCATTTATACAACTGTATGCCTGTGTCATAAGTGATAATTCAATGAAGATGTTTTTGTTAAAAATGTAGTGTGGGGAAGTAAAAATAAGACACTGGAACTTTCTTATCTATTAAACAGAATGCAATTTAAGGAATGGAGAGTGGAAATTATTTAAGGGTTATTACAGAAGATAAAAATTTCTTCAGAGGGATCGTTAATGAGTGGGATAAAATGAAAATGGAGTTTAGCAACATGGTAAAAATAAGAGAGAAAAAGATATGGAGAAAAGTAATGGGAATTATTTTGACAGACTGACAATGGGTGAAGTATTTCAGAATAAGGGGATCTCACAGAAAAAGAAGTGGAGCAAATGCAAAGTGCTAAAATGAAAATAAGGGAGTATTTGGATAACATGCACGAGTTTGAAAAGGTTGCTCCTAAGCAACTGTCTTTTGATAATTTTGGAGCACAAAAACATTTAGCTCAATGATTTAGACAGCAAAACAATAGAAAGGGATGTTGCCAAAACTTAAGGTACCTGTAAAAAATAAAATAACTAGAGATGCTGTAGAGATATAACAGAAAGTTCAAACATTTTATAAAGCAGAGTAATATGGAAACCAAGAACAGGCAAAAATGGAGACATTTATGGAAGATTTAATTATGCCAAGGTTAGAGGCAGATGATTCTCAACAATTAATTGCTAAAATAGGAAGAGATGGAATAAAATCATGATGTATAATCAATCAATGGGTAAGTCTCCAGGAACAGATACTATTCATTTGGAAATTTGGGTGGAAGAAAGTGATAAAGATATGGAAAGTTTTGTTTAACAATATTTTAAGAGAGAGAGTATTTGCATCCTGTTAGAAAGCTGTGATGGCTATATTATCCAAGTGAGTGAAGATGCTTCAGGCCTAGCTTCATGTAGTCCCATTTCAACTGTGATTACAAAGTGTTTATATCTATACAAGTGAAGAGAATGTCAAAGGTGTTGACAAAACTGATAGCTATGGATCAGTGTGTGATTTTGCAAACATTTGACAGCATTAGTAGAACAATGATGATCCAGATGGAAGCAGAGTGAAAGAAAATGCTGCTTCTGCTGCTGTTGGTTGGTCTTGATGACAGAAAGGCATTTGATACAGACAGATGAGATTTTTTTGAGTATAGCAATAGTAGCACTTTCTTTTCCTGATAGCATATTAAGATTAATAAGGAGAATATATGAAAAGTGGGAGGTTATCTCACCAGCACGCATTATTTGAACAGAGGAACCAGGTAAGGGGTGATCTCTTTCTCCTTTATTTGCTTTCTATTTAGATCCACTATCAAAGAAAATAAGGGACTCAAAAAGTCAAGGAAACTATTTTCCCCGAATTCTGGACTGGATTTCCTCTTTCATAATGTTTCTTGTGACCTGATTAAAGACTTCCAAAATAAGAAACAGGTGTTTGCAGCTTTTGAGGATCTCTATGGCTGTGTCTGGATCCATCCTCTTCATCAAGGCTCACCCAGTTCATGAAAAATGGCCCTTGGAGAAGGATGATTGGCGAAAGACTCATTATGTTTACCCTCTTTTGGAGAGAGATATTTTCTTTTGGGTTCAGCCATGTATTGCAGCTGATTTCTACTACAAATGGGGCTTTTAAAAGGAGCCAGATTGTTTTTGCAGATCTTCTGTAGCAGGCACATACTTTGTTCTTAAAAGATGCCTTGGATACTTTTCCATCTTCTTTAAGAAGTTGTTTTTTTTGTTCTTCCTTTAATCTCAAGGGGAATCCTTTGCCTTGGCAATTTCAGTAAGTACATAGATATGTTAGTTTTTAGATGATGACTCTCCAGGTAATCATGCCCACCACACAGATGGTGTCAATGGATAGGATGGGCACATTTTGGCAGACTGAAGATTCCTTCCGTATGCCCTGAAATTGTATCCCCTTTCAGTAAAAATTGTTCTCATTTGTTTCTTCCTCTGCATCCATAATATTACCACAGGACTAGGCTTTGCAGCTGTGGCCTTGTAGAAGAATATCTTCTGTTCCCTTATCTAGAAGACTGGCTGCTGGTGGTCCCATCTAGGGAGTTCCTGCTAATTGCAATTACTTTTCTCCTCTTATGAGTGCAGACCCTGGGATTAAAATAAACTGGGAGAAGTCCCCCCTAACTTAAGCAAAGAGGATTGATGTAACTGAGCATTCTATGTTGTCTGTCACTGCTGCCTAGAGAGAAGACTGAGGACATCAATCTTGCCAACTTAGGAGATGTAGCGCAGGGTGCAAACATAGATTCTCTTGCTCCTGTTAAGTATTACAACCATTATGTTTACAGTCCTTTTTAAACTTAAGTGGACAATAAGTTGCTGTTGACTAAAGAGTTATACATTCAGAGACATGGTATTGCCAGACTCTTTTCATCAGTCTGTAGAATTATATGACTAGAAAATAAAGATTAAACCAAGGTGGAATGGACCAACGAATCAGTCAAATCTGTAAAAACACTTCTTTATTCCAACAAACGATCCAGCCAATAACTGCCCACAGAACAGAATAAAATAAACGTTGAGCGAGCTTTCCCTTTGTCAAATACAAAGCTTCCTCAGAACAACCGTAGTTCAAAAATAAAATACTTATATACACTGTTAACAAATTAATTCATTGAATAATTGAATAATTATTTCAACAATTGTGATATTAAAGTTGCATTACGCCAAATCTCATAATCAAGATGTATCTAATCTAATACATACCAGTATTCTACTCTTTTAAAACAATTAATTTTAAAATATATAAATATATACATATTGTCAGCCTTGATAATTCTGATCAACCTCACAATCCAACTTAACTACCTCATAACACAAATATTACTGTTATTAAAAGCCCTGACCCTTTATATGCAGTACACAAACAGCTGAACCAAAATAAATGAATGTGCACAGTATGTTGTACAATCTAATTAACTCGCCTACCTACTCTATGTTGAAATGTATTAAAGATCCATATAAAAATATATATATATGTTATCTAATATATGATATATGTGTTGTTGCAATGTTAATAAAGTTATCCACTCATAAAATATGTTAAATTGTAATAAAAAAGTCTATAGCAGCTGAAGGGAATTGTTGTTATAAAATGCCTCATTACTATGAACATTTCAAAAACCCTTTTTAAATGGAACTAAAAAATACATATAAAATAGATACCTACATCTGTATTATAATCTACCTTACAATTTCGCCTGTCTTAATTTCAGTACATTACCTATACTAATATTATCGTTGAGACCCGGGGGTCTGCTGGCATCAGTTTTAAGCTGCCAAAATAATTCACAGAACTCCACTCTAGATTCCCAATTACCCCCACGTGGATCCGTAATTACTTGTTCTACAACAGCAAATTTTATATTCATACTACTGCAACTTAAGGAATGTTTATAAAAAGCATTCAACTCTTTTTCTTTACTGATATCGTACATATGTTCATAAATTCTTTTCCTTAAAGTGCGTGTAGATTTCCCTATGTAAAAACTATTACAGCTTATGCATATACCTATGTACACAATTCCTTTTGTGCCACAATTGTAGTATCTTGATGCTGTAAGCTTAATACCTCTAGAGGGAATATGAATCTCACGCTGTTGTAGAATATATTCACACTGCCGGCACGCCCCACATTTATAGGTGCCCTTTTTGGAATTGCTATTGCTAGCCATTTGGATCTCCTTCCTATGAAATGTGTCTTTTAGGTTCATACCTCTTCTCCTAATGAAGGATGGTTTGGTATGGATATAATTTCCTGTATCATTATTCACTTTCAATAAGGGCCAGTATTTCTTAATAATCTCTTCCACTTTTCTAGATGTAGCAGAAAAAGTATGTATAAATGCTTGCTGCAAACTGTTGACATTATCTCCCTGTGGGGGCCTAACAATTTACATTTAGCCCTAAAAGTAGAAAAAACTTGCTCTCTCTATTATCCATTACCTCCTTCACTACACTTTGTATCAAGGAATTGGGATACCCCCTTTCCAAAAAAAGAGAACAAATATACTGGACTTCCTCTACAAATACCACATCATCACTAGTCATTCTAGAGGCCCTTATTAACTGCCCCTTAATAATTCCTTTTTTCTGGTAAAAGGGGTGACCACTTTCAAAATGTAGATACATGTTTGAAAAAGTAGGTTTCCTATATAACTTAGAATGGAAACAATGATTTGAAGAATCCTTGTATGGAGTTACATCTAAGTAATTGATGCTCACATCATCAAAAGTGTAAGTAAACTTAAGGAAATCTGCACAATTATTTAAATAATTAAAAAATTCCATAAACAAATCTCTTGACCCTCTCCATAATATACAGATGTCATCCAAGAACCGGGTATAAAAAGAAATATATTTATGCCAATCAGTGTTAAAGATGAACTTTTGTTCCCAAAAGTATAAAACACAGTTGGCATAAATTGGGGCACACGCTGCCCCCATAGCAGCTCCCTTCTTTTTCTGAAAATGATCACCATTAACCTACACAAAATTGTTTTTTTAAACAGTCTCCATGAAATCCACTACTAAATTAATTATATTTCCATCTAAACCAGAATCAGAGCATAAGATTTCATGAAACCATTCCAACCCTGTAGTGTGTGGAATACTAGGAAATAACTCAACTACATCTATGGTAACAAAGCATATTCCTATTTCATATTTATCTTTAGTGATACTACTCAAAAAATCCCAAGAATCTTTAGTGATGTGTGGTACAGAGTTCATAAACTGCTTCAATTGAGCATCAACAAATACAGCTAGAGGTTCCATGATGCTCCCAGCCCCTGCCACACTGGGTCTAAATTTGAGTACCTCTATCCCTTTATGTACCTTTGGTATTCCAAATATAACAGGGAGCTTTGGGTTCTCAACATGCAAAAAATTGTATAGTTTTTCGTTTATACTTCCTTGAAGTAGGTGGTCAGTTAAATAATACTTTATCTTTGAGTGGGCAATATTAATTTCATTCCATGATACTACCATGTAATGATCTGTAGTTTGTAAAATATTGTGTATATATATATATATATATATATATATATATATATATATATGCATCATACTTATCACTATACATCAATACCACACCACCTCCTTTGTCTGGTTCATCACTCTTATTTTTTCAGCTCTTAATTTTTCCACCAATATTTTTTCCTCTTCTGACCAGTTCTCAAAAGGAGCATTTTCATAATATTTAATTTGCTTCACCTCTCTCTCGACCATCTCTTCAAATGCTTTTAAGGAAGGATTAATAAGTGGATTGAACACACTTTTCCTATGTAAATAATTTTGAATAGAGTGTTTACCTTTAAAATAAATTTGTAAATTTAATTGTCTTATAAACAACTTAATGTCAAATTAAAGTATTAACCATAGAACCTGTCTTTATAGGTACAAAATGAAAACCTTTTGTAAATAAATTAAACTACGCACGATTGTATTATTACTGTCTGAAGCAGGTCCAAGAACATCATCGTAACTGGGGGTGGGGGGGGGGGTAGGATGAAAAAATCATTCCAATCTAATACATCTGCCCCCCCCCGTATGGCTGAGGGTTCTGATATGAGTATTTTCTCTGCTTCTCCGCTATTCTTTCGCTCCTCCTCACAGTTTCCTGTTCTAAAGGGAGCTCATTATGTTCATTTGAATAAAATCCATCCATCTGACCTGCTTTACTCGTATTGTCCACCGCATTATTCTTGGAATCCCTGGAATTATTAAATATAGGATACGCCCTTCCATTTTTGTAGTCATTTAAATCCCTATCTAGTTTTTTTCATTTTCCTAAAAATCACTATCACAATAATTATCAATTTCTTTAAATAAATTTAAATATTTTCTATTATCAAAATTGTCTTTACTAAAATCAAAAATCTTTTTATGTAAATCATTTGTTTCAGTTAACAAAACTTTATTCTGAAATTCATAGTCTTTAACCATACATTTCAAGATCTCAATCCCAGTTTTGTTGAATAGATCAGTAAGCTGTTTATACAATGCAGAATTATAGTTTACATTATTCGGGTATTTAAATAATCTAAGCCCCTTTGGTACCCTTTCAGTTACAATACATTCATTTAGGTAATCGATTTCCAGTTGATTAGTTTTCAAAGCATATAATTTGTCTTTGAATTTTTTGAAAGTCTCATCAAAAGACTCATAGTCATTCTTGAAAATAACTTTATTAAAATTAAAATGCCTGCTAGACCAGATGTCAAAATTGAAATTCACAGTACCTGAATTTTGTTGTTATTGTCCTTTTTATTCATAAGTCTCTGCTGCTTGTCACTACTAGGGCTATTGCGTCCTTCTCCCCTACGCGGTGCTTCCATTCTGGAGAACGCCAGCCCTTGCCCATTCACATAATGCTCTTTAAATAAATTTTGATTGCCTGGTAACGCGCCTAAACCTGACGACAAGTTTTTAGAGTTCTCTACAAGTTGAGATAATAGCACAATCACCTGTTGGAACTCTTTCCTGGTTACAGGCGTGCTATCTTCCCCAGCCGACTCCTTTAAGACTGCTGGTGTATCTAAAAAAAGGTCCAGTTCCGCCCGTTCCACCATGGATATCCACAAACCAAGAAATAGAAAAAAGAACAGTATCACCAGAAAATAAAGATCAAACCAAGGTGGAATGGACCAACGAACCAGCCAAATCTGTAAAAACACTTCTTTATTCCAACAAAAGATCCAGCCAATAACGGCCCACAGAACAGAATAAAATAAACGTTGAGCACGCTTTCCCTTTGTCAAATGCAAAGCTTCCTCATACCAACCACAGTTCAAACAGAAAATACGTATATACACTGTTAACAAATTAATTCATTGAATAATTGAATAATTATTTCAAGAGTGATGATTATTTCAAGAGTGATGAAACCAGACAAAGGAGGTGGTGTGGTATTGATGTACAGTGATATGTATGATGCATATATACACAATATTTTACAAAATACAGATCATTACATGGTAGTATCACGGAATGAAATTAATATTGCCCACTCAAAGATAAAGTATTATTTAACTGACCACCTACTTCAAGGAAGTATAAATGAAAAACTATACAATTTTTTGCATGTTGAGAACCCAAAGCTCCCTGTTATATTTGGAATGCCAAAGGTACATAAAGGGATAGAGGTACTCAAATTTAGACCCATTGTGGCAGGGGCTGGGAGCATCACGGAACCTCTAGCTGTATTTCTGATGCTGAATTGAAGCAGTTTATGAACTCTGTACCGCCTGCTAGACCAGATCATATAATTTTGAGTATTGGTATTTTTTGAGTAGTATCACTACAGATAAATATGAAATAGGAATATGCTTTGTTACCATAGATGTAGTTGAGTTATTTCCTAGTATTCCACACACTACATGGTTGGAATGGTTTCGTGAAATCTTATGCTCTGATTCTGGTTTAGATGGAAATATAATTAATTTAGTAGTGGATTTCATGGAGACTGTTTTAAAAAACAATTTTGTGTATGTTAATGGTGATCATTTTCAGCAAAAGAAGGGAGTTACTATGGGGGCAGCGTGTGCCCCAATTTATGCCAACTGTGTTTTATACTTTTGGGAACGAAAGTTCATCTTTAACACTGATTGGCATAAATATATTTCTTTTTATACCCGGTTCTTGGATGACATCTGTATATTATGGAGAGGGTCAAGAGATTTGTTTATGGAATTTTTTAATTATTTAAATAATTGTACAGATTTCCTGAAGTTTACGTACACTTTTGATGATGTGAGCATCAATTACTTAGATGTAACTCTATGCAGGGATTCTTCAAATCATTGTTTCCATTCTAAGTTATATAGGAAACCTACTTTTTCAAATATGTATCTGCATTTTGAAAGTGGTCACCCCTTTTACCAGAAAAAAAGAATTATTAAGGGGCAGTTAATAAGGGCCTCTAGAATAACTAGTGATGATGTGGTATTTGTAGAGGAAGTCCAGTATATTTGTTCTCTTTTTTTGGAAAGGGGGCATCCCAATTCCTTGATACAAAGTGTAGTGAAGGAGGTAATGGACAATAGAGAGAGGACGTTTTTTCCACGTTTAGGGCTAAATTAAATTGTTAGGCCCCCAGAGGGAGATAATGTCAACAGTTTGCAGCAAGCATTTATGCATAAATTTTCTGCTACATCTAGAAAAGTGAAGAGATTATTAAGAAATACTGGCCCTTACTGAAAGTGAATAATGATACGGGAAATTATATCCCTACCAAACCATCCTTCATTAGGAGAAGAGGTATGAACCTAAAAGACATATTTGATAGGAAGGAGATCCAAATGGCTAGCAATAGCAATTCCAAAAAGGGCACCTATAAATGTGGGGTGTGCCGGCAGTGTGAATATATTCTACAACAGCGTGAGATTCATATTCCCTCTAGAGGTATTAAGCTTACAGCATCAAGATACTACAATTGTGGCACAAAGGAATTGTGTACATAGGTATATGCATAAGCTGTAATAGCTTTTACATAGGGAAATCTACACGCACTTTAAGGAAAAGAATTTATGAACACATGTACGACATCAGTAAAGAAAAAGAGTCGAATGCTTTTTATAAACATTCCTTAAGTTGCAGTAGTATGAATATAAAATTTGCTGTTGTAGAGCAAGTAATTACAGATCCATGTGGGGGTAATTGGGAATCTAGAGTGGAGTTCCGTGAATTACTTTGGCAGCTTACAACTGATGCCAGCAGACCCCCGGGTCTCAATGATAATATTAGTATAGGTAGTGTACTGAAATTAAGACAGGCAAAATTGTAAGGTAGATTATAATACGCATGGGGTATTGTTATACAGATGTAGGTATCTATTTTATATGTATGTTTTGTTCCATTTAAAATGGGTTTTTGAAATGTTCATAGTAATGAGGCATTTTATAACAACAATTCCCTTCAGCTGCTATAAACTTATTTATTACAATTTAACATATTTTATGAGTGGATAACTTTATTAACATTGCAACAACACATATATCATATATTAAACAACATATATATATATATATATTTTTTTTTTTTATGTGGATCTTTAATACATTTCAACATAGAGTAGGTAGGCGAGTTAATTAGATTGTACAACATACTGTGCACATTCATTTATTTTGTTTCAGCTGTTTGTTTACTGCATATAAAGGGTCAGGGCTTTTAATAACAGTAATATTTGTGTTATGAGGTAGTTAAGTTGGATTGTGAGGTTGATCAGAATTATCAAGGCTGACAATATGTATGTATTTATATATTTTAATATTAATTGTTTTAAAAGAGTAGAATACTGGTATGAATTAGATTAGATATATCACGATTATGAGATCTGGCGTAATGCAACTTTAATATCACAATTGTTGAAATAATTATTCAGTTAATTAATTTGTTAACAGTGTATATAAGTATTTTATGTTTGAACTACGGTTGTTCTGAGGAAGCTTTGTATTTGACAAAGGGAAAGCACGCTCAACGTTTATTTTATTCTGTTCTGCGGGCAGTTATTGGCTGGATCGTTTGTTGGAATAAAGAAGTGTTTTAACAGATTTGGCTGGTTCATTGGTCCATTCCACCTTGGTTTGATCTTTATTTTCTAGAATTATATGACTCCCATCAATCTTCTTTTTGGACCTTTCCATTCCTACAGCTGAAAATAATGTATCTGACAGATACTTCACTAGGCACTTGCAGAGCCCACCTTTTCTTATATGGGGATATAGTTTTATGACTAAACTACCTGCAATGATTTTGCATATCAAATGGAGTTCCATGCTTCTAAAAAATTCAGTTGAAATATATACCTCACAGACATTAGACCACATCTCATATTTCTTATTTATTAAGCCTACAGCATGACATGGCACCAAAATGATGAAATATTTGAAATAAGTGAAGAAATATCTTTTCTTCAAACTAAAGAAATATAAGGCCTACTGAAAGCATAACTCCATTGCAATTACTTTTAATGCAGTTTTTTTTTTGTGACCATAAGCATTTCCCTTTGCATGTTTAATTGACTTGTTAATTTCCCCAGGAAGCAAGACCCATAAGTCACAACTGTTCCTCCTGGAGTGAGAGCTGGAAGTGGTATCATTATCCATTACTAGGAGTGAGAAATAGAAGTGGTATTATTGTCTGTCACCAGGGGTTGGCTTTTTCTGCTTAAGCCATAACCCTACCAGGTAAAACTAGGGGAATGCTACAGATTTGGTATGCAGTGGGCCTCAACTAGGTCTCATCTGCTTCCATGAGTGATGTAATTTTTTAGAAGGCCTTGCCCCTTTGACACAAATGCTGTCATGAGGTCTCCCACCCCCCTGGGTATCCCAGCATGGAACATGCACCCCTCACTCTCCTCTTCCAGCACCTAGGCTTCTGATCAAACCTTGATTATGTGGACAGTGTTCATGGCTTTAGTACTGTATACCAAGGAGCAGGTGCTTCCAGGACATTTGGCTGAAACTGCAAACTTTGGATCCAGAAATTTGATTTATTCCTCATTGTAAGTGGACTAGTTGAGAACTCTGAAAAGCTTCAGTGTGTTGCATTCCTGTGCCTTGCCGTGGAGGATGTCATAAATGTATTTCTTGCTTTTACTTTTCTTGAAGAAAAGAAAGCCAAAATAGCAACACTTAGAAATTAATTCAGTATTTGCTGCCAGTGTAGAAAGAATCTATCATTAATCAACTATTAACTGTTTACAAGGGAGAATTAGTAGAGCATAAAAAATATTGAATGATTATATAGGGATTGATCAGTAGAGGTTGGGAAGAGAGATTGGATAAGCAATTTACATAGAAACAATAGGAGGTTGTATGTATGGTCATACATATAAATGCTTACGTTACTGAGGCTAAATAATACAGAGATTGTGAAGATGGTAAGTTGCATGATTTTGTAATAAAAGGCTACATATTTGTGAATCAATCTGCAGGCTTTAAGTGAAAGAAACCTGCCCTTATCAAATGCTGTGGATGTGTACAAGTGCACAGTTGAAATAATTAATGCATGCAAAATAAAACAGGACTCAAATAATAAGGCAGAATGAGAAATTAAATCAGTGTGTTGCTAATGTAACTGACTTAGAAAAAAAATAAAGCTACAAAATAATCCAGGATTTTTGTTGTAATTAAACATGCATTTTTTTCTAGCACAGGTTCTAAGTATTAGACAGTGCTTGCTTTAAGCTTGTAGCCACACCTGCTGCAACTCATAATTAAATAATGCAATAATTGTAAGATATATAAAAGCAAAACAAGTATGAGTATTAGACAAATATGAAAAGCTGATACTGTAAAAATGCATTGGAAAGATGTGCATACATGGTAGATTTTCAGAAAGAAATATACCGAGATCTCATAACCAGAGTATAGAAGTTAAACTCGACGTGGGCTCAGAGTATAGTACATTGGCAGACAATGCCTTTCAACAACCGGGATCGGAAAATACCCAGTAAGAACTTGTGTGCAGATTATTTAACATAATATGGCTACTGGATGGCAGCATTAAGTAATAGATTTGTGATGTAAATACAGAAATAAAAAGTCCAGTCTTATTTTCCAGATAGTTTCATTTAAGGAAGTAAATTCTAATGTCTGTGAGACATGGTTTGTAGGATGCAAGAAATGGTAAAATTAATTCACAATATAAAAGCAAACCTGCATATTCAAAATTAATCATACTATCACAGAAACATCTCAAATATTGTGCAGACCAGATCAGTAATTGTATGATTGTCCTGATTTGTTTCCAGGATAAAGAAGTTTTCCAGGAGAATAATACATACAATTAAAACTTAAAGCATTACCTGTGGCATATGCAGCCAGAAAGGTACTCAAAAAACAAAGAAGTAGAACAGGAACTACAGAAAATGGAGATCATGTGTGTCATTAAGAATCGGAGACAACAGAATGAGTGAATAGTATAGTAACTGTTCTGAATAAAGTATTTGCAGTGTTAAGCAAAACTGAATAAAGCGAATATGAGCATTATTCACTGCCTACTATGAAGGACAGGATCTCAAGACTACCAGATTCTGTCCAGCTCTCTGGTGCCAAGGCATAAAGATCTGACCATGTTCGCAGTTGATCTACATTCAGCTATGGGCATAACGTGCTGGGCAGGGGACCTATAGGATGCAGGTGGTATCACTGGCAGCAGGTAGCGGCTAGTGTGCTGCTTGTTCAGGAGTTTGCTCATGAATGAAACTTGCACTCGATCACATAGATTGCAAGCTGCCAAAGGGATGGGAATACAGTCTGGCCTGATTACAGAGAATCTGCTGCATCTAAAGCCACCACTGATAAAAGAATGAAAATAAGTATCATTTTGCACTTCTGCTGCTACTAAGTGTTACATTTCTTGCACTTTAGTAGAGTCCCAAAGCTGAACTTTTTCCACTGCTGCTGTAGTACTAAATGATATTGTGCCCAGATTGTGTGGTTTCCCTGCACTTGAGCTCTATAAACAGCATTTTTACATTGAGGGTTTTCTGATTGCACTCTTGTAGCAGAAGTGTGCTGTAGTAAATCTGTCTAAGCTGGGACTGCTGACTGAAAGCTTATGACATGTTTTCCTGATTGTTCTGCAGTCTTTGCTGTTGCAAATCTTGATGTTCTTCATGTTACACTGTTACATTTGGGTAATCTGCTGGCAGGTTGCCCTCAGCTGGCCTGATTAACAAAGTCTCGGGTCATCCGTCTGTTGCTGTCCCTTCTTCCATGACGTCAGGTTGTCAGGGGTATAGAACATGCAGCCGACGCCATTACATCAGCCTTTCTTGCTGCGAGGTGCCCGAAGCAGAAGCAGTTCACAAGTGCCGGTCGGCTGACACCTGTAATTTTCGTGTTCGTGTTTCAGAACCGAAATCTTCAACTAAAAGCTAAGTACCCAGTTGGGAAACTTTTTCTGCTCCTTACCAATGTCAGTAAAAGTTAATAATTGCATTACTTGTAGGAAGCAAATACCTCATAAGGATTTTCATTTGTACTGTATTCCTTGCCTGGGCCCTGATCATAATGTACCTTGTTGTCAGTTTTGTGCTAGATTTAATCAACACACTATTAAACGTCGGTACATTTTTGCTTCTAAATATTTTGGCTCACGATTTAACTATCCAGAAATTATGTTGGTTAGCAATCCAACTACCAGAATGCCTAAAAAAAAAATGCAAAGGAAAAGGCAGAGACAGGCCATCAAGGTCCAAAACTGGCGATGATGCTTCTCCTAAGCCAGTCGCTAGTTCCCCGGTACTCAGTGAGGAGCTTTCGCAGCCCCTGATGCCCGCTACTTTTGATTCGTAGGCCTCTACTGAGACCCATTTGGAGTCTGGTATGCCGCAAGATGCTTTAAGTATTGAACCCATGGATGTCTCTACCTTAGATGGGTCTGGACCTGCTGTGCAGGCACCGGCTTCTGAGGGTTTTTTCAGGCCTAAAGATTTGTATATTAAACAGACGCCATCTTCAAAATGAAGGCCAAAATCTACTTCTCTGTCTAAAAAAATGATGCTTGGGCAGAGTGTGCAGGCCCTTATGCCTAAAAAGCAAATGATCAAAATGGCTGAATATTTAATTACCTTGATCAGGGTTAGCCAACCCCCTCCTGCTAAGAGGCATAGGCAAGACATTGATTATGAATCTTCTGAGTCTTCTACTAAACAGATGGATTTATCTATACCTACTTATGAGGACTCTTGACGCAGATGATTCCATTCTTTCTGCTTCTTCCCCTGAGGATTTCTCTTTTGGAGAAACGTTACTTACCTTAAGGGAACATTTCCACTGAGAAAGTCAGGATTTCTCTGAATCTAAAACGAGACTTAAGGATTTTCTTCTTCTTCCTCAGCATAGGCGTTTGACTATACCTCCTGTTCTAGACATTGTCGATGATGCTTTTCCAGAATCTATTATGACTCCTGATTCTCTGCTCCAGCTCCTACTAAGCCAGACAGATACTACAGGGTTCCTGACTCCCACAAATTCCTTTTCAAAAATCCTACTGCTGATCCTGAAACCATTTCTCAGGGTCCCAAGGGCATTACCTACTGCTAAAAATCCTACCCCTTCTGATAGAGATTCCAGGGCGCTGGATAGATGGGGTAAGAAGGTTTACACATCTGCAACCTTGGCAATCAGGGCTTTAAACTGTCAATTTCATATGCTTAAATATCAACAGCATATCATGGGATTACTTAAACAGAAAATGATGTTAATCTCTGATTGTGTGGAAAATAAAGATTTGCAGGATTTATTACATTCAGCCGAACAAGTTGGAAAATATACTTTGCAATGTGGTTTTGATTCCTTGTAGGCCTCTTGCAAGGCTGCTGTAACTGGATCTGTACTAAGAAGGCATGCTTGGCTCAAAGAGCAAACTCAACCTGACCATGTTAAAGCAAAATTGTTGATGCTCCTTTACAACAGGACCGTCTCTTTGGTATTAAGGCTGAAGAAGTGTTAAAAAAGATGAAAGATGAAGCTAAATCTATGCAAACTGTGAAAGATTTCTTACAAGTGCAACCTCCAAGATTTAGTAGGCACTGACCTACTAAGATCTAGTCCTTTCCAGTCCCTTCAAGAGCCGCTCAAGTCAAATCCAGACATTCCAAAGGCTCCAGGTTTCAGTCACAAGGAACTTTTAGAACAAAACAATGGGGTGCCTCCACCTCCAAATCTGGAAACAGCAAGGCACCTCCCTATGGTAAACAGTCTCAATGACTTCCCTCTACAATCACCAAGCACTTACCTTTTAGCCACCCCTTTGGGGGGAAAACTGGCACTTCATGCACGAAACTGGCAACTTATTGCCCAAAACAAATGGGTTTTAAATATAGTATCCCAGGGATACAGATTTCATTGCCACATGTTGCCAATCCCAAATGGATGGCCAGATCTGCCCCCAAATCAGGGGGCAGAGGCCCAGAAACAAGTTCTGTCCCCTATGAACATGGGGGCTATTCAACCAGTACCAGGAGAGGAAAAGGGACAAGGTTTCTATTCAAGCCTTTTCCTGGTACCCAGAAAAGACAAATTATGGTATCCAATTCTGGACTTATCCATTCTAAACACATTTCTGGACATTCCAAAATTCAAGATACCGACTCTTCAACAGTTACTACCTATGCTAGGCAAAGATACCTGGTTGGAAACTCTAGACTTAAAAGAGGCTTACCTACATATCCCAATCAGAGAATCTTGCAGAAGATACCTCCGCTTCAAAGCAGGCTACTTGCATTACTAGTTCTCTGCATCACCCTTTGGCTTATCTACTGTGCCCAGGGTCTTCACAAAGTGCCTGACTCCAGTAATTGCATTTTGTAGGCAAAGAAATCTTCAAATATATCCATACCTGGATGATTGTCTAATTCAGGCAGAAAACAAGGACATTCTTCTAAAGCATCTGGTGTTTGTAAAAAGGGTTCTAACCTGTCTAGGGTACACCATAAAGGAAAAGAAATCACAACTGGTACCCTCTCAAAAAATTACATTCCTGTGTGCAAGCTTGAATACAACTGCCCAGATGACTTACCTTATGCCAGAAAATCAAATTCAATTGGTGACTTACTTCAAACAGGTGGCCACAAAAACCCTGCTATCTGCAAGACAAATTCTACAAGCCTTGGGGTTCATGGCCTCCTGCATTCTTCTAATTCCATATGCAAGACTGCATATGAGGAAACTTCAGTGGTATTTAAAAAGTTCATGGAGGCAACATTGTCACAGCCTGGATACAATGATTCCTATCATACCTTGCCTGCAACTAGAGTTCCTATGGTGGGCAGAGGCCTGCCACCAAAACAAGGGACTGCCATTCACTCCACCCCCTGCTGCCCAAACCCTAACTACAGATGCATCAGACTATGCTTGGGGGTCTCATCTGGCAGGAAAGTGCATTCAGGGCAAATGGAGCCCAAATCAAATGCACCTACATATCAGTCAGAAAGAGATGCTAGCTGTACAGAATGCACTGTCAGCCTTCAAGGACTACCTTTATCCAGGACAACTAATGATAAAGACAGACAACACCACAGTTAGGTAGTACATAAACAAGCAGGGGGGTACACATTCTTACCCCCTTTGCAGACGAGCCATGGCATTGTGGAACACGGCCTTGAACTTACAAATACAACTACAAGCTCAATTCCTGCCAGGAAAGCTAAATACTTTGGCAGGCAAACTAAGCAGAAATCTTATGGACCCACACAAATGGAAACTTTAACCACAAGTTTTCAACATGTTGACATGCAAATGGGGGAGTCCAGACATAGATCATTTTGCCTCACCCCAGAACTATCAGTTGGACAAATTCTGCACAAGAATTCATCACAAAAAAAGCTTGGAAAGTGGATGCTGTATCATTCAGCTGAAAAAACCTATCAGTCTATGCTTTTCCCCCTCTGCCTCTGCTCTCCAATGTTCTACTAAAAGTCAGACAGGACAAACCAAAAATGATTCTAATTGTTTCAGACTGGCCTCGCCAACACTGGTACCCACTCCTGCGCAATGTGTCGCACCTTCCTCAGTGGCACCTGTCTCAGACACATTACCTACTGTCTCAGCAGAACTACCAAATTCTGCACACTCGGCTCCAAACGTTGAATCTTGCAGTGTGGTTAATCAACTAATTTCACCCTTGGCATCCCTCAGCAAACCTGTGATGGATGTCATTTTGGAGGCTAGAAGGCCTACTACTAGAAAATCTTATGCTGACAAACGGAAAAGATTCTGTGCCTGAAACCAATCACAATGAATAAGCACAGCAATGCCCAATATTCCTCAGATTCTACAATACTTAACTGAGACGCTTCACAAGGGCCTATCTTTTTCTTCCATAAAAATCCATGCCTCTGCCATTTCAGCTCATTACAACACAGAACCTCCCCTCTTCTCTCATCCTCTGTTAAAGCAGTATCTCAGAGGGGCCAAAAATGTAAGACCTCCCAGGAGAGCACCAACTCCTGCATGGGACCTCAATTTTGTTTTGGAAAAACTCACTCTGCCTCCTTTTGAGCCAGCTGCTACTGCAGACCTAAAATTTCTCTCCTGGAAAACAGCATTCTTTTAAGCAGTCACTTCAGCTAGAAGGATTTCAGAATTGCAGGCTCTTATGGCAGTGGAGCCTTTCATTATTTTTCATCCGGACAGGGTGGCTCTCAGGACCAATCCATCTTTCATGCCTAAGGTGGTATCCAGTGTGGCTCTTAATCAGACCATTCATCTGCCAACTTTCTTTCCCAATCCACAGAACAAGGGTCAGCAGATTCTGCATTCATTGGATGTACACAGACAACTTAGATTCTACTTAAACAGGACAAAATCAAAATCAGAACAACTGTTGGTGGCATTTGCTGCAGGGGCAGAGGGAAAGGCTATTTCAGAGCAGTCTATTTCCAAATGGATAAGCCATTGTATTAATTTCTGCTATATGCACCATGGTAAACCTATCCCCAAGGGGATCAGATCTCATTCCACCAGGGCTGCATCTACTTCTGCAGCCTTTCTCAGAGGGGTTCCTACCAGAGACATTCTAGAAGCTGCTACCTGGAGCTCGATTCATACATTCACCAAGCATTACCGTTTACCTCTCTTCTCTAAATCCAGAGCTTGCTTTGCCACTGCTGTCCTGCAGGGCCTTATAGCTGCTCCTAATGCTGTATAAATCCATCCTCCCAACCATAGCTTTGGGATTCTACCCAAATGTAATGACTGCAGCAGTGAAACACAAAGAACATAGTACAGTTGTGTACACTTACCATAAATGTAGATGTTCGAGTGTATTCACTGTTGCAGTCATGGTTACCCACCCTCCAGCCCCCTGTTTTTCTCTTACTATACCTCTACTTTCTTTTACTATGCTTAAAAGCCTTTGTGGTGCATTTGCTTTTGTTTGGAGGTATATTTTTTGTGTTTTAAATTATATATATATATATATATTTATATTTTGCTCCCCATTCGGGGGACACCTGACATCTGGGGCAAGAAAAACTGATGTAATGGCGTTAGCTGCATGTTTTATACCCCTGACATCATGGAAGAAGGGACAGTAACTGAAGCAGGACCCAATACTTTATCAGGCCGACTGAGGGCAACCTGCCAGCAGATTACCCAAATGTAGACTGCAACAGTGAATACACTTGAACATCTACATTTATGGTACACCAGTGTACTTTTTTCTGAGTCCAGTGTTTGTGCTAGGCTGCACTTTGTGCAGTGGCAGTTACCATTGGCCTATATACATCAAACACTTTCAAATTAAAATTTCCCTGAGAATAATTATCTCTGCAACCTTCTCCAGTCCCCTGCTACTCTAGGAGCATCTGAGCTCCACCACCTTGTTGGATCACTGCAGTTCACACACAGTATAGAGCCCATTCTTTGTCTATGTGCTATCATTCCAGTCCAGTTAAATCCATAGTAAAAAACCTGAAACCATGGCTAGTCACTTTCCTGCTATCTCTATGCCAGCCTGGTGGACATGGGCATCCTGAGGCAGTGCAGTGATTGCCTCATGTATATTGACAACCACATCTCTCAGTTTGTGACTGATGAAGTTGCACTATGAAATTTGAGACATGACTCTCACATACTAAATATCAAATGACAAAACAGGTTTTCATCACATGCATATCAATTCCCTCACTAAATAGGGTCTCCCCACAAATTTGGAGGTACTCAATTTATCAAAACCTCAGAGGTCCTCCCATACACTGCCATACATACAAAACCAAATCAACACCAACCAGTACACATAAACACACATCACAGCATCTTCACAAGCAAATGCTTAAGGTGAAACTCCACACATTCAAATATCTTGGTCATAGCAGACCCCATCAGGAAACACATGGACAGCCCCACCACCAGGCTGAATAAAGAGAGGGTTACAGTCAGTTGCCTGTCAGGGGCCAGGATTTGCCAGATTACACAGGCACTCAAGCACCAGTATAGCTCATTCATAGTCCATGTGGGTGTGAATGGCCTGAGATGTACCTCCCTGAACTATATGAAGAGACATAATAGACATCTCTGAATACATGTCGCAGGCTGGAATGAGCCTCACATGATTAAAGGAAGACATTTGTTTTTTGGAAAGTGAACTTAAAACTATATGCCTTGACAAAAATAGACAAGCAGAATTATTCGATAAAATGGCTGATGATGTGGAAAAGCATGCTGAAGAGGTTATTAACAGAAAACACTCCAAACTGTTAAGAGACATTACAGCTTACGAGTCTAAATCTGCTTTTAACCACTTTGTTCCAGGGCATAGAGAAAATAATTTTAAAAGGCAAGTGCCTGAAAGGGGCAATATGCGTAACTATCATGCAATGCAGGGCCCGAAGATGAAAAGCGTTGGTCGCAACGCAAGTTATGCAACTGGACAATCAAGTGGACTTATCAAACTCACTAATACGGATATGGTTTTGAATTCTGCTACTAATGACAACGTCGTCCATTCTGATGACGCTGAATTAGTTGACAGTATTGTAGTGAATGAGTCTAATGAAGATAACAGCACAGGGGGAAAAACAGGCTGTGTTAATAAAGTTTCTGGTACCAAAACATCAAAAACATCTAATTTTTTTGGGAAAAAAATGCCCCTGGAGAAAAGAACAATGTCAACCAGGAGCCGGACGTTCCTGGGATCAAGTTCTTCAGCGGACGAAACTTAAATTTACAAACCAGCGATTTTGAAATTATTAATTTAACTGATGTTGTTTTTAATGAGCATGAAACAAATGTTTTAAAATTTGGCTTCAATTTTGTGCCAACAAAAAGAGCTGATTATAGCAAAACTGTAGTGGATGTCAAGAAATATGTGAGAAAATTAAATTTACATTATTTGATGCATGATATTCCCACAACAGAAAAAAGTTTAATTAAACCTTCTACTTTTAATCCACAATTAAATCATACTATGAAAGTTTTTGAGGACATTTGTATACAGGAATTAGAAAACATTTTAGACAAGAACATCAAAGTCAATCATAATTTGTCATTTAAAGATAGAAAGGCATTTAATGAGTTATGCAAGAAAAATGACACTATTAGGTTTATGAGAAGTGATAAAGGTGGGAATTTGGTCATAATGACACAGGAGTCATACAAACAGAAAATGTTTGAAATATTAAACAATACTGATGAGTATGAGGTAGTTCCACTTTATGAAATAAACAAGAAATTTAAGACCATTCATTCTCTTTTGTATGACGCCCTCATGTCAAGTGAGATAAATTTAGAAGTGTACGAATTTTGTGTAATTGATAAACCTAGAATAGGTATTTTCTTCGGAATACCGAAGATACACAAAAATCCAGTGGACCCACCTTTTAGACCAATAGTGTCCTCACCCCATTCAGTTACAGAGGGAATTTCTTTAGTTATAGATGCCACCTTAGGACCATTGGTTTCACAACAAGATTAATTTATCAAAGATTCTTGGCATTTTCTAGAAAAACTTAAAGAATTTGATGATAGTAACATATTTGATCCCACTCAACACATCATTTTTAGTTTGGATGTTGTTTCCTTATATACATGTATCCCACATGAAGAAGGGGTTGAAGCCATACGACAGTTCTTAAGTAGAAATAAAAAATACGAAACGGGACAAATTTCTACTATTTGTAGGTTTCTGGATATTTTACTACATCATAATTATTTCATTTTTGGTGACACCTATTATAGACAAAGAAGAGGGGTGGCCATGGGGTCCCCAGCAGCTCCCTCATATGCCAATCTTGTAATGTCATGGTGGGAAGAAGAATTTCTTAAACCCATAAAAAACATTTTTAATATCTTATTATATTATAGATTTGTGGATGATTTGGTATTCATCATAAAAGGAAATAATGACACAGTTCTCCAATTTCTTAATGTTATCAACAATACTGTTGATTTTTTGAAATTTACTAAGGGAGAAACAGGTTTGAAAATAAATTTCCTAGATATTTTCTTCTGGTGGGACTTGTCAGAATCAAGATTTCATAGTGGCATTTTTAGAAAAGAAACTTTTACAAATAGTTACTTGCATTTTCGAAGTGGACATCCAACTCATATAATAAAGAATATACCAAAAGGACAATTTATAAGAGCAAGTCGAATGACCACAAAGGACAGTGACTTTTATGAGGAAGTTGAATTTATTACAAAAATGTTCAAAAACAGGGGATATAACACCTCGTTTTTGGAAGACATAAAAAAAGAAGTGTTAGAAAAACGTAATACTCATTACCAGGCCATATTAAACAGCAAGGACAGTTCTTTTAGTTCAAGTTCTTCAAATAAGGTAGCATGTAATAAAGTGGTTTGTTCTTTAGACATGACCACAGATAGTACAAACATTAAACAAGTTTTGAGAAAAAACTGGAGAATTCTACAGGGGAATTTTGATATTAGTAAAATAGTTGGGGAACAGCCCAATTTTGTATTGAGGAATACTTATAACATCAAGAAAGCTTTAGAAAGCAATAACCACAGTAAAATTTCAGAAGTTAATACCACCCGAATGAAGGGTATGTTTCCTTGCCTTGGATGTAACGTGTAGATTTATTCTGCAAGGACCTTATGTAGTGATAGATACTATGGACAGAACTTTTGAGGTGCCACAGTATGTTAATTGTAACACCAAAGGTGTTATATACATCAGTTTTTGTAGTAGTTGCACTTCATTTTATGTAGGTATGACAACTAGATGTTTAAAGACAAGAATTTGCGAACATCTTTATAGTATTAAATGTAGGGATACAAACAATGCCTTATTTAAGCATTCCCTAGTTTGTCATAATTTTAAAAAATTTCTTTTTTCAGTACTTGAAGTTTGTCAATCAGATTTGAGGGGGGGTGATTTTAAAAATTATGTCGAACAGAGGGAGACTCTGTGGCAAATAAGATTAAAATCAGACAAACCCCCCTGTCTAAATGATTCCATCAATATCAAATGTTTTTTAAAAAACAACAAACTATCCATTGACAAAAATGTAGTAATGAGATTTTTTAAGTAGTATATCTTTTTAAGAGAATGTTTGTATTCATTGAATGATTGGATGTTAATTAATGACGATACTATTTAAATAGTGATGATGAATTTTTAAATGTATTCTGAAGAAGTCCTTGACGAAAGCGTTTATTGAGTAAAGTTTATTACGCTAACTGCTGTCTTTTCAGTGTTGTCTCACTATTGAATTAACAGTGCATCGTGTTTGTGCTTTTGCATTTATTTTTGGCAACTGCAAGCTGCCCGTATCATTTCCTTCTTCGACCGGTATCTTTGTATCTCTGAATACATGTCGCAGGCTGGAATGAGCCTCACATTTAGCAGGATAGATTAATAACACAATACAAACAGAAAATAATTGGCTTAGCTACTGGTGTCATTCCAAGGGGATCCAGTATTTGTCAGCCTGGGATGACATAATTGACTGATCACACTGCTTTGCCAGAGATAGTCTGCACCTATCACCATTGGGCTTTCCAATACTGGCCAAGACATTAAGCCACTCCCATAGTGCATTTTTTTAGGCAGTGCCAAAAGTACAGTTGTATACACTTACTATAAATGTAGATGTTCAAGTGTATTCACTGTTGCAGTCATTACATTTGGGTAATCTGCTGGCAGGTCGGCCTGAATTCCAAAGTCTTGGGTCCTGCGTCGGTTGCTGTCTCCTCTTCCATCACATCAGGGGTATAAAACAAGCAGCCGACACAATTTTCTTTAGTTTTTCTTGCCCCAGATGTCAGGTGCCCCCAAAAAGGTAGCAAAAAAAAAAAAATTATATATATATATATATATACTATATATACATGCAATAATACAAACTTTACCTTCATCTACAAGCAAATACACCACATAGGTTGTAGAAGAAAGTGAAGGAAAGAGAAACTCCAGACTAAAAGGGGGATGGCAGGCGGGTAACCTGGACTGCAACAGTGAATACACTCAAACATCTACATTTATGGTAAGTGTACACAACTGTACTATGTTCTTAGTGTTTCATTGTTGCAGTCATTACATTTGGGTAGAATCCCAAAGCTATGGATGGGAGGCAGGAGCTAAACAGCATTAGGGGCGTCTATAAGACCCTGCAGAACTGCAGTGGCAAAGCCTGCCCTGAACTTAGAGTAGAAAGGCAAATGATAATGCTTTGTAAAAGTGTGAACAGAACTCCAAGTAGCAGCCTCTAGAATGTCTTTGGTTGGTACTCCTCTGAGAAAGGCTGCTGATGTAGCTGCAGCTGTGGTGGAATGAGACCTAATGCCCTTGGTCACAGGTTTGCCATGGTGTAAGTAGCAGAAACGAATGCAGTGGCTTATTCACTTTGAAATAGCCTTTCCTTCTGATCCTGCAGCATATGCCACTAGTAACTGCTCAGTTTTTCTTAGAGCTTTAGTCCTGCTAAAGTAGAATCTTAGCTATCTGTGCACATCCAATGAATGCAGAATCCTCTCCCCCTTGTTCTGCAGTTTTGGATAAAAGGTTGGCAGATGAAGTTTGGCTAAGAGCCACACTGGAAACCACCTTAGACATAAATGAAGGATTGGTCCTCAGAGACACCCTGTCTGGGTAAAATATCATAAAAGGCTCCACAGCCACGAGGGCCTGTAGCTCTGAGACTCTTCTTGCTGAAGTAATTGCTAGGAGCAGAGCTGTTTTCCGTGATAAGAACTTTAGATCTGCAGTAGCAGCTGGTTCAAATGGAGGCAGGGTGAGCTTTTCCAACACATAATTGAGGTCCCATGCAGGCATTGGTGATCTTCTGGGAGGCCTTAAATATTTGGCTCCTCTAAGATACTGCTTTAGTAAAGGATGAGAAAAGATTGGTGGCTCTGTATTGTAATGAGCCGAAATGGCAGAGGCATGGATTTTTATTGATGAGAAAGATAGGCCTTTGTCAAGCATCTCAGTCAAGTATTGTAATATCTGAGGAATATTTGGTTCTGCTGTATCAGTTCCTTGTGCTTGATTCCAAGCACAGAATCTCTTCCATTTATCAGCATAAGATTTTCTAGTACTAGGCCTTCTGGCTTCCAAAATTACATCCATCACAGCTTTACTGAGAGGTGTTGTTTGCATAACTACATGATCAGCCATGCTGCCAGGTTCAGTGTTTGGAGCTGATTGTGCAGGATCTGATTGTTTTGCTGGGACAGTAATTGAGGTCTTTGAGGTAAGGTCCAAGCTGGGTATTGCGACAAGTTCCTTAGGATTGAGTACCAGTATTGGCATGGCCAGTCTGGGGCAATTAGTATCACCTTTGGTTTCTCTTGTCTGACTTTTAGTAGGACCTTGAGAAGAAGAGGCAGAGGAGGAAAGGCGTAAACTGATAGGTTTTTCCAACTGAAGGACAGGGCGTCCACTTTCCATGCTTGTCTGTTAAGTCCTTGTGCAGAATCTTTTCAATTGATCATTTTGAGGAGAGGCAAATAGATCTATGTCTGGGCTCCCCCATTTCTTTGTTATCATGCTGAAGACTTGTGGATCTAGTTTCCACTCGTGAGGGTCCATAAGGCTTCTGCTTAAGTCATCTGCCAAAGTATTTTGTTTTCCTGGCAGGAATTGAGCTTGTAGATGTACTTGGTAAGTCAAAGCTGTGTCCCACAGTGCTATGGATAGTCTGCAAAGGAGGTATGAATGCGTGCCCCCCTGCTTGTTTATATACCCCATAACCGTGGTGTTGTCCATCTTTATCAGTAGTTGTCCTGGATGAAGTAAGTCCTTGAAGGCTGTCAGGGCATTTTGAACAGCTAACATCTCTTTTTGGTTGATATACAGATGCATTTGTTTTGTTGTCCATATGCCCTGAATACATCTTCCCACAAGGTGGATCCTCCATGCATAATCTGATGCATCTGTTAAGGTTTGGCTGGCAGGGGGTAGAGTGATGGGCCGTCCCATGTTTTGGTGACATGCCTTTGCCCACCATAGAAACTCCTGTTGCAGGCAGGGAATGAGAGGAATCATTGTTTCCAGACTGTGACAATGTTGACTCCATAAACTTTTTAGGTACCATTGAAGTTTCCTCATATGCAGTCTTCCGTATGGAATCAGTAGAATGCAGGATGCCATGAACCCCAAAGTCTGCAGAGTTTGTCTAGAAGATAGTTTAACTGTGTTTTTGTTGCCATCAGTTTGAAGTATGTAGTCAGTTGCCTTTGTTTGGAGTGAGGAAAGCCATCTGGGCAGTTGTATTCAAGCTTGCGCCCAGGAATGTTATCTTTTGAGAGCGTACCAGTTATGATTTCTTTTCATTTATTGTGTATCCTAGGCATGTTAGAAGCCTCTTCACAAATGCCAGGTGCTGAAGGAGAATGTCCTTGTTCTCTGCTTGAATGAGACAGTCGTCCAAGTAAGGATATATTTCTATACTTCTTTGTCTGCAAAATGCAATTACTGGTGCCAGGCACTTTGTAAAGACCCTGGGCGCAGTAGATAAGCTAAAGGGCAGTGCAGAGAATTGGTAATGCATTAAGCCAGCCTTGAAACGGAGGTATCTTCTGCATGATTCCCCTTTGGTTTTGCAGCTGTCATCGGTTTTATATAAAAATATTGAGGCCTGAATACACCCTCAGAAGCCGGTGCCTGCTCAGTGGCTCCAGACCCATCCAAGGGAGAGACATCCATGGGTGCAATACTTTGAGTATCTCGTGGCATGCCAGACTCCACATGGGTCTCGGTAGGGGCCTGTGACTCGAAAGTAGCGGACATCAGGGGCAGCGAAAGTGCCTCACTGAGTACAGGCGAACCGGCGACTGGCTTAGGAGAAGCTTTGTCGTCGGTTTTGGACCTCGACAGTCTGTCTCTGTCCTTTTCTTTGCGTTTTTTGTGTACTCCGGTAGTCGGATTGCTATCCGATGACATTTCAGGGTAGTTAAATCTGTTTCCAAAATATTTTGAGGCAGAAATATACCGATATTTAATAGTGCATTGGTTAAATCTAGCACAAAACCAACAGCCAGGCATGCTGTGATCAGGGCCTAGGCAAGGAATACAGTATAAATGGAAATCCTTATGAGGCATTTGCTTCCCACAAGTAATACAATTATTAACTTTTTCTGACATTGGTGTGGAGCAAGAAAAAAGTTTTCCCAATGGGGTACTTGGCTTTAGTGAAGACTTTGGTTCTGAAACTCAAACTCGAAAATTTCAGGAGTCGGCCGACTGGCACTTGCGAACTGCTTCTGGCACCGCGCGGCAAGAAAGACTAAAGAAAATGGCATCGGCTGCTTCTTTTATACCCCTGACGACCTGATGTCATGGAAGAGGAGACAGCAACCAATGCAGGACCCAAGACTTTGGAATTCAGGCCGACTGCGGGCAATCTGCATGCAGATTACCCAAATGTAATGACTGCAACAGTGAAACACGAAGAACATCCAATAGACCTAACAACATAAATTCTTCTAATGCCAAGCTGAAGGTACTACTGTTCAGTACTAGGAGTCTTAATTTAAAACTGCACTCTGTAGAAGCACTCCTCACGCTGGAGAATGCTGACATCTATGCAGTTACAGAGATGTGGTTCAAGGCTGCAGAAGCACCCCAGCAGTACAAGGCTACAGTGCTTATCACATATTCAGACCATCCTCTGAAAAGGAGAAAAAAAAAATGAAAGGATGAGGTGTTTCCATTTACATAAAAAATAGTCACACCTCTAGATTGGTCAAGCAGGATGACTTGTTTGAGCTACTCCATGTCCAGCTGACCATAGGCAAAATACCCCATCATATCATTGCTATCTAGAAGGCCCTAACCAAGAACCATAAAAAACACACTCGGCATATCTGAAATTACTAGAATCGCTTATCATTCATCCCAAAATACAGCTCATGGGCAATTTTCATTACCCCTCAATAAACTGGGAAACATACAAGGCCACTAACATGCAGGTACAGAGATTTGTGGACATTGTCAATGCAAGTGCTCTGAAATACCTGGTCTGCAGTCCCGTCAGGGTTTCAAATATCCTTGACATGGTAAGGGAGCATTGCATCACTTCAGTGTAATGTCCTTATTGGTAAGATCGGATCATAAATCAGTTTTCTTTGAAATAAATGTAATGGTAGAACCCCCATCAAAGCCTAAAACCCTAAAGAATTTTTCCAAAGTAAATTGCCTTCTATTAAGTGATAGCATAGATAATTTTAAAGCTCCCAAAAACACAGTGGCCTATGCAGAAGTATACATGAATGCCCTGTACAACCACTTAAACTACATAGATATGGCAGTACCTGATTGAACTAAACCCAGGTCTAGCCAAAAAAAAACAAGCCAACCTGGTGGACCCCTGGCGTAAGTAGACTATACAGCAGAATGAATAAATTCCTGTCTAGAAGTAAATGGGAGGGTGCACAACAGAAAAAAATCCCTCATTAGTCTCAAGAGGCAAATCAGGGAACTAGACAAGTCTTCAGAAGTTAAATACAAGACTAAAATAGCCTCTCAAGCAAAGGATAACCACAAAGCATTTTTAGTTATGTCCAAAATGTTTAGGGAAACACTCAACAATGTGCTGAGTTGTCTGTAGATGGCACTACCTATACTTAGCCAGAAGAAATAGCAAACCTGCTGGCTGATAAATTCAGCTCAAATTTCACCCCATCATCACCTCTGGTCACTCCCCATGAAATACCCCCTATCATTCCTTCACCAGTTATCGCAAGAGAACAGGATGTCACTGTGCTCTCTAAAGCTAAAAACATGGCATCAATGGAACCTGACAGAATTCCATTGAAACATGACCTAGCAGACCCACTCGTATCTCTATTTAACCACATTCTCCAGACAGACTTTGTCCCAGTAGAGTGGAACACAGCAACAGTCATTCCTCTGCACAAAGGGGACCATGAACAGACTCAGAAAACTACTGACACACAAGTCTGACTAGCCTCATATGCAAGGCTATGAAAAAAAACAATCAAGGACCTAATTACCAATGACATGAAAAATCTTCGGACTCTTTACCCAACCCAGTTCAGCTTCAACAAGGGCAGGTCCTGCCTGCTCAATCTGGTGGACTTCTTTGAGAAGGTCTCCAAGGCCACAGCTGAGAGTAAGATGGTGCATACTGCTAGCCTTGACTTGGCCAAAGCATTTGACATAATACCCAACTTGGGTATTATAGTTAATCTCACAAAATTAGGCATAAACCTCTATGCCACCAGATGGATAGCCAAATGGTACACAGATAGTACACTTGATGTTCGAGTGGCGAACTCTACATACAGCAAGTGGCCAGTCACCACTGGAGTACCACAGGGCTCAGTGCTGGGCCCCCTCCTGTTTTGGATATACTTCTCAGATGTCAAGGCAAATGCAGATGACTGCAAGTTGGGTTCAGTCATAGACTCCCCAAATGATGATGTTGATATCCTGAAGAAAGGTCTGATATACACTAATGATTGCTGTCTCAGCCATGGCCTTAAACTAAATACAAAAAAAGGGCATAATAATAATACCCTTTGGGAAATCAAATACCCCTGCAAATTAAAGAATTGATAGCAGCCCCCAAGAGTGGACTCAGTGGTGAGAGATGTAGGTACTAAGACAGATAGTAATCTGAACTTTGACAACCATGTATCCACAATGGTGAGGCAATCCTTCTATGTGGCTCTGCTTAGAAGTAAGGGCATGGCATCCAGATCTAAGGATGTCACTGTACTCTGCCATCGTCAGACCAGTAATTGAGTATAATGCACCCTTTGGCATGTACCTCACCAGGCACCAGCAACAGCTGGATTGTCCACAGAGGTTTCTCCTCAACAAAATACAGGATATAACCAACACATCACATGCAGACTGATTAAAAGCCCTGTCACAGTATTCAGTTTCCTACTGATTACTGAGTGGTGATCTGTAACTAACCCACAAAGCAGTCTCTTATCCAGCCCTGATGGAAATGCAGCATATTTGCAAAACTAACTGCATGAGTGTTACCCACTCCAAAGATCTAAGCTTGATCTATGACATGACTAGATCATGCTGAACAGACAGATATGCGTCCTGTATGTTGCCTCTCCTCTGGAATAGGCTTCCTATTCACATGAAGCAGAGCCTTTCCCTGACCATCTTCAAGTCCAATGTGGACCAAAGGATGGGAAATCACAAATTCGCTCCTGGGCTGGTGCTCATGTCCCTTGTGGACAGAAACAATCTGTAAACATTTTCAAAACCCCATTTGCTGACCTTTGTTATCTTTCCCCTAGTGATAGAAAATTGTGTAAAAACTGGCTAGGGTTGTAAGGGCTCTTAAGCTGTTAGCCTAATAATCTTCTATGAAACCATGAACCCTAAAAACAGACCATCACTTCCACTGGGAAATTAATGGGCTGGAGGCTGTTACACCAGTGCAGGAACAAATGGGTAAATTAGGTGTAGGAAGGGGAATGACTGGGCTGATCCTATGGAATAGTGCAAAAACAGATTCTGAATTATTTTCAATACAAGATACAAACCAGGGTGTCTGGAACACAAAGTTAGATGAAAAAAAGTTCCAAACTGTGTACATGTATTACACCATTAAGAAGTTATAGTCTTTGTGCTTTTGTTTGGCATTTCATTGTGCTCATTATTTATTTGTTCATTCATTTTGGTAACCATGCTAGAGCACTGATCCAAATGGACCTATATCAGTCTCAGTCAGGACAAATATAAATGACAGTAGACAAGTATTATGGATACAAACAAAATGTGTGCCGATGGCAATAGATCAGTAATAAAAAGCAGAGAAAAGTGAGCCTTTTAAGGTTCTATGATCCTCATGAAAGGAATGCAATACTCATAATGGCTTAAGTTCTACTTGTATGTAATATTCACCTGGCAAGCTTCCAAATCCTATAAACAAAAAGGGGCAGTCATAGAATCACTGATCTGGTTCTGCACAACATTTGAAATATTTCTGTGATAATGTGATTCATTTTGAATGTGTATTTTTTTGCTTTCAAACTGTGAATGAATTTTGCCATTTTTTACATGACTGTAATCCAACATGTAAGCTACACTTTTAGCTTCAACTTAAATACTAAAGTTGGAGGCAAATCTTCGAAAATAAATACATCAAATGACCACAGTTGTCCAACATAAACAAACAGCGACCTATTACTTACTAAATGGTAATGTAGCTATAACAGAACCTGCCCTTTTCCCAATTTAATGTGACCTCGAAGTTGGTATATATAATTAGCAGGGGTTTGGGGTTACAGCCCCCCACAACAGAAGGATTTGGTGTACACCGGTCACTACTTACGTGGGGGGGGGGCTGTGCCCCCTACACCCCTGCTAATTATATATACTAACTCTGAGGTCACACTAAACTGGGAACGGATAGGTTCTTTTATAGCTATGTTACCAGTTAGTAACTAGTGGGTCACGGTTCATTTATGTTGGCCATCTATGGCCATTCAATGTATTTCTTTTTGAAGGTTTTCCTGTACAGTAAAAGTCAACTTCGATATCTAACGTTTGATGTTCAGCTGTTCAGTGTAATATTAATTTGATGGCTGAACATGTACCCAATTGTGAGAGGGGAGACAATCATAATAGATGAGGAAAACAAAGACAATAATGATGGTTGTGGAACTTGTTAACATAGTAAGGATATATCAGGTTGATCTAAAAGGGGGAATAAACAAAAGAGGGTAGATTTCTGAAGAAATATAGGAGAATATTCAGAATGGAAAATGTGTATTTACTAGTAGTAACTCGGGCATAATTTGCATATTATTCCCCAAGTTACAACAACTGGGCTACTCTGGATAGAAATTACATTTTACAGGAGTATGTGTATTTAACTGAAAGCCTATAAAAACATTAATAAATATTTAATATTATGCAACAATAATGTTCAGGATAAAGATGTAGGATAATGAAGTAAAAATAAAAAGCTGGCACTTTCCTACTTATTGTTCAGAGAGAGAGGAATATGCAGTAAAAATAATTCAAGCGTTATTAGGAAAAATAGACATTTCTTGAGAAGGTAAAAACAAAATCCAAATAAAAAGAGTTTTTGTTTTATTTCTTAAGAAGAGATAACTAGAGAGTTGAATAAATTGAAAATGAAGTTTAGAAATAAGAGAGATATGGGGGATAGGTAATAGGAGTTACTTAGAATGGTTGTTAAAAGTATTGCAGGAGAAGGAGAATCTCAAAAACAAGAAGAGGAGCAAACTGCCGAGTGTAAAAGGGAAAATTAGGAATTATTTAGATAATGTGCATGAGTTTCGAAGGGTTGCCTTTAAACAAGTATTTCGATAACTCCAAAACAGGAAAACACTTAGCACAATGACTTAGGCAACAGAAAGAAGAAAGGGATGTTGCTAAACCCGGGAGCCAATGACAAGAAAACTAACCAAAGATCCTACTGAAGTACTGAGATACTTTAGAAATTTTATGAAAATGTATATAAATTAGAGGAATGGGTTAAACTACAATAGGCACAAATGGAAATACTTATTGAAGAGTTAACTATGCCAAGGTTAAAGGAAGACAAGGCTCACGAATGAATAGTCAAGTATTCTATGAACTACATAAACATGGGAACAGAGAAAGGAGATTGTGCCAGGAGGGATGAGCACAAATATGGGAACAGAAAGTAGGCAAGAGGGGGCTAGAATTTACTGCAGAAAACTGGAAAAGGAACCAAGATAAGGGAAGCAAATAACTGGAGTGGGAAGTGTAATACAGTGGGATGTGGCCAAGAAAAAGTTTGGACTGCAGTATAGAGACTACCTTCACTACTAGGGACATTTATCAGAGTATAGGCAAAGAGAAAGGGATAGGGAGTACTAAGTGAAAAAAGCAGCTCTGGTAGAGGTTTTAGTCAAGTCTAGAACAGAAGCTGCTGTTAGGATTAATTAGTATGGCATATAAAATATCACATAACTATAAGAATCTATCAGAAGAGGTTAAACAAGATTGGGAAGAGAGACTGGAAAGGCAATTTACAAAGGAACAACAGAAAGACACCTGTTTGACTCTCAAGTATGCAGCAAAGTCCAGACGGTTACAATTTTTTTGGACGTGTTTGCATAGGTATTTATACCTCAAGCAGATTTCAGCATTTACTATCTACCTGAGAAAAAAATTCATTCGAAGTGTGATGAGAAAGAGAGAGGTAACTGGGAACATGTTTTTGGGGAGTTTAACACAGTGACAGATTTTAACAAAATCCCTAGAGTACTCTGTCAGAAATGTTAGGGGAGAAAATTGCTGTAACTAAGGAAATTGTTCTTTTGAGTTTGGACACATGATCTAAAATGCTCAGGCATTACTAGAAAATGGAACTCTTCATCTAACTAGCTGTAAATGAAGTACTGATTACTGAGAGATAAAAAAAAACCTACAGATGGTATCTTTAGAAAAGGGTAGGACTAAATTACATAGAAATAAATGAAGTCTGTGGGAACAATACATGCAGAATAATGTTCAGGAGGAGTGAGGTTTAAGGGAAGTCAGGAATTGAGGAATTTGTGGAATGTGAGAGTAAATGACAATAAAATGAAAATGTATCATGCTTGTAAATGAAAAATGTTAATATGGTGTTTTTCAGTGAATGTATGTGTGCATCTAAGTCTTAAGTGAAAATGTAATAAAGGTGTTTAGCCAAGAAAAAAAATGGTAATGTAGAATCAGTCAACAGGGAAAACTCCAGGAACAGATGGTATTTGTGTACATGTTTGGATGGAGGAGGTTAATAAAGGACAGGAAGGTTTTGTGAAATAATATTTTAAAAGGAGGGAAAGTACCAGCATCTTGGAAGAAAACTGTGGTGAACGCATTACCCAAAGAAGACAAAGACCCTTCCGACCCAGATTCATAAAGACATTCATAGAAACAGTGTCAGTTGCTCAACAGTTAGCAAATACCAGGCTCACCTTTGATGCTAGAAGATCAGAAGGCTCTAGGTTCTATTCCTAATCCAACTGACTGGATTTATTTTTAAATTGCTGACCCTGCAGTGTAGTATTGAAGGGTGCTGTACTCCAGAGTGTGACATCGTTTACATGAGATTTTAAACACAAGTTCCATCTGCCTGAGTTGGTGCCAGCTCGGGTAGATGTAAAAGATCCCACAACACCCTTTGAAATGACTAGATGTTTCCCAATGCCCTGGACAGATTTCCCCTAGTAGCATAAATACCAATGCAGATGCCCCAAAGAGGTAGCTAGCTTACTGGGACTAACTCAGTCATCAAAGGATAAATAAATACAAACCAGTTTCAATTTTAAACCATGATTATAAAGTACATATGTCTGTACTAGTTAAGAGAATGTCAAAGGTGTTCCCAGAATTGATAGAAATGGATCAATGGGGTTTGTGGGGGGTAGTCAAACATTTGATAACATAAATACAGCAGTGATTATCCACTCGGAAGAAGAGTGTAATAAAAAGCTGCTGCTGTTGGTGGGTTTTGATGCAGAGAAGACATTCAATAAATTCAGCTAGGATTTTGAGTAGGGCTAGAATAAGGTTTGCATCCCCTGATACAATAATAGGGAAAAGTATTAAAAATTGAATTGGAAACATCAAAGTGTTTTAGGAAACGATTCTTCACTATATACCAGGCAGAACAAAAGCTAATTTATCCCACAAATCAGAGAATGTTAAGAGGAAGGTGTGAGATTCAAGCTGCAGTATCCAGATGTCTTCAGAATATTCTTGCTGGAGGATCAAAGACATTTTTGGATGGGTGGTATTCCTGTGGAAGTTTGGAAGCTAGGAGGACAAACTGAAAGATCTGGATGGTTTTGTTTAACAGTACTTTAAGAGGAGGAGAAATACCAACTCCTGGAAAAAAGTGGTGGTGACTCTAATACAAGAATGCCAAAATTGTTATTGTTGGTGGGTCTTGAGTAAGCTGGGACTTTATGAGCAGGGTAATGGAAACATTAGCATTTCCTGAAAAAATTATAAGGTTAAGAGGGTATATGCGGGATTGGAGGTGAAAGTTAAAGTGGGTGGGGTCCTTTTTGATCATTTCTGCTTGAGCAGAGGAACCAGGCAGAGGTGTCCTCTTTACCCTTTATTTGCATTATATTTAGAACCATTGGCAAAGAAAATAAGGGACTCAGAAATTCAAGGATATAATTGGTATGGTAACCAAAAAAGTTGGGTCTATTTGTAGGGTTCCTATTAGAACATCGAACACCTGAAATGTCGAATGTCATATGGTCGACACCATATGATCAACATTTCAAGAGTTCAAAGGTTAAACGTAATGGCACCATACAGTGCAGAATTGGAGAATTTCCCTTTTCTGCACTGAAGTGCGGTCTCGGAGTTGGTATATGTAAGTAGGGGGGGCTTGCCCCCCTGCTCGCACCATTAAGGTAAGTTTTTCTTTTTTTTATTGTATATTCAATCTTTCAAACTTCAACCATATGATGTCGAACATATGGGATTCGAAGTTTTGAAAGTTCGAATATATAATATAGACCCCTATTTGTAGATGATGATATTTTACACCTGACAAAACCAGAGAGAGACATTACAGTATTGTGGAACATCTTGAGACAATTTCACATCTTTCTGGGATACAAAATTTAATGAAGCTAAAACGAAGGCAATAGCGGGAAATTATGTACCCACACATGAATTGGTTCAGCAATATCCTTATTTATCGGTACGTGGTATTTAAGAGTATGGATTAAAATTATTCTAGTGTGGCAGCTAAGGATATGTGGGAAAAGACTAAACAAAAGAGGATGCAAAAACTGAGAAAATGGAAGCTTTGTTATATGGATAGTAAGATACAAGCAGTCAAAACTTTTTAGTCCCTTTAGTCTTATACACAGGTCAGGCACATTTTTGTCAGAGGAGAAGTCCTGGATAGCAATCAATAAAGAGCTGAAGGACTTTATCTGGGAGGAGAAGATGGCAAGCGTCAAGTGGGATAAGCTGATTCTTCCAGAAGAACAGAATGGATTGGGGTTACCCAATTTGAAGGAGTATTTCAGAGCTACACAGTTAAGGCTGCTATACATAGGACAAGCAGAAAGGGATGACGTTAAAACATGGGGGGAGCTCAAGAAAAAAGGAGAGACTGGGATTTTCGATGTAAGCCTTTAAGGTGAATAACAATAATCATACAGACTATTATATCTATAAAGTAGCAGAAAATATTTTAAGAACTAAGCCAACATAGGAATGGAGAAAGGAAATTCTGCTAATAGGGATCATTGCAGTTAGGGATATAGGCAAGAGGGGGCTGGAATTTATTGGAGAAAACTGTCAAAGGAACCAAGGTATAGGAAGCAAGTAACTAGAGAGGGGAAGATGACAAGAATTTACTTGGACTGCAGGTTAGAGATTGCCTTCCTTATCAAGGATTGATATCAGAGTATAAACAAAGAGAAAAAAATGGGGGGGGGGTCCTAAATGAAAGACCAGCACTGGCAAGAGTTTTTAGTAGAATCTAGAACAGAAGCTGCTGTTAAAAAAGGAATAATTAGTATGGCATATAAAATCTTGCATAATAACTATAAGAATCAATCTGAGGAGGTTAGAAAAGATTGGAAAGAGAGACTGGAAAAACAATTCACAAAGAAACAATGGAATGATATACGTATGTCTCTCAAATATGCAACAAAATCTAGAAGATTTGGGATTTTTGCTTGGAAATGTTTACATAAATATTTTTATACCCCAAGTAGACTCCAGAGAATTTTTCCTCTGGTAGATAGCAAATGTTGGAGGTATGATGAAGAAGAAAGAGGTAATTGGGAACATATTTTCTGTGAATACAGTCAGTTGGTGGACTTTTAAGGATTCCCTGCAGGATGCACTGTTGGAGATGCTGGGTGAGCACATTGGTGTGATGAGAGAAATGATTTTTCTGAGCTATGATACAGAATTTGAATTGCCTAGACATGGTAAGGCCTTGCTGTCTCTAATTATGGTGGCTGCCAAAAAAAACAATTACTAGAAAATTGAAATCAAAATTTAAACCAACTTTATTAGAAGTAATGAATATAGTAACAGAGATAAAACAACTGGAATTGAGATCTTTAGAAAAAGGGTAGGAGCAAACTACATAGGAAAAATGAGAATTGTGGGAACAATACATACAGGGGAGGAATGAGGTTTAAAAGAAGGCATGACTTAAATGAGCTATGTAATGTTTGACTGAAAACAATTGGGTAGATTATAAGTGATGTATAATGTTTGCAAGTGGGAGTGTATCACTATGGTTTCTGATGTAAAATGCTTGCAACTAGGATTGTGTCGGTGTGGTTTGTTTTCATTTATATAAATGTATTATTGCTTATGTCGTGTTGGTTTAAGATGTTTCATGTTTAAAAAAGGGGGGAAGAATTTAATTTATGTAATAGTGCTTAGGCTATATGATCTATAGCAGTATATGTGAAGTATAATGTTTGTTAACTTTAACTTGTTAATACAGATTGATTACTTTTACATAAATGTAAATGTGCCTACGTCACAAGTGTTAATTCAATGAAGGAGTTTAAAAAAGGCATTTTTGGATGCAGAACAGGCGAAGAAGGAAATAACAGTTTATCCAACAAAATGTGAGCTAGTGAATAGGAGGAGGCTGTGCTTCTCATTCATCAGACAATAAAGGTCATAAAGGATCCTTGCCAGTGAAACCTTTTCCAATGTTTCAAAGGGAAATGCTTGAGAGAGAGGCACACGAGTTGACTAAAAGAATCAGGAGTACCTTGGATTTGAAACAGAGTCTGGTACTGGGAGATGATCAGTAAGACATCTAACAACATTGAAATTAGTAAATAAATGGGAGACTATAAAGTACCTATCACATTTGAGAAATATGACTTTCCAAGAAAATGTTGCAGAGAATGACTGGACTTTTGCTGACTTTGTTAAACCTGTGGGTGGACTGTAAAGCATATACTGCAATTTATATCACTAATGTTTAGAAGGCACAAAATGGGGAAAAAAACTAACAAAGAATTTTTGTTTTTTTATTAGTATTTGAATAAAACATTTCATGATATAAACTGCGTGTTATATTGTAAAGTAGTTTAACAAAATGTGCAGTCAGGGATATTTTAAATGTGGGGGGAGTATTCTCAGTGAATGTTGTATGTGTTAAACAAGTACTTTTTAGTTGTAAGAAATACATATTTTACAATGTAACAGGAAAAGAAAGGCTGGACAGCAGCAGGTTTAGGCTAATAAGCTATGATCTTGGGCTGCTGGTGTGGGGGATAGGTTTAATAGTACACTGATTCTGTTATATTAAGATAATTCCCACTGTTTTTACAAGGATGGACATCGAAGTCTAGATTAATGTTCTTGTTTTAAGCTATAAATAAGTGTGTGTGTGTTGTGGCTTGAAAACAAAGACAAAATGATGAAAGCCATGAAAAGTATACAGTTTCTTACAACTGCAAAATATTAGCTTGAGGACAGATGGCCAGGGGAATTTATTAATCTACACTGATCTGGCAAGACTCCAGGATCCTCAGTTGCAAGAGAGGTCTAGAGGGCAGTTAAGAGAGTTCACCAGCACACTAACATCTCTCAGAATATGAACAGTCTGAAGTGTAATGCCCTTATATATGGCCTGCTGCTAGACTCACGTGCTTCTGTGCACAGGACATTATGACCTTGAGCTCCTTTACTTATTTAGGTACCCCACGATAAACTGTTTGACAGACTAGTTCATAGATGCTACAGGTTAAGTTTGCTTCCCAAAGTCACAGTGGCACTCACTGCTCCGGATTATGTGGTACCCTTTTCCCATATGTGTATTCTAGCAGTAAAGCACAGGTCATCTGAACCTACAATGAGCCAGAATGCAGGAAGTAAAGACCCACACAGACTGTGGGGCTTGTCCACAAAGGCAACATGGGGTTTATACTAGAAGTAGATTCATAAGCATATGTTGACTTTACAGTCACTGACACCAGTCCACTGCAACACCTGCAGCCTCAAGAATGCAAAAGAAACAATGAAAATCATACTCACTATCAGGCTCAGAAGAATCAGGAAGGTCTGGGCTTGGACATTCTACTGTTCCGTTACCCAGGTAATAAGTCATTACTTCCTGGACATCATCTGTGGGTAGAAACAATTGACACTGGGAAATATTTAACTCCATGCTGATGGACAGAAAATAAGGTCTTCAGTTAAAGATCTCCAGAGACTGCAACCAGTAGACTTCCCATGCAGGGATACTACCAGGGAGACTTGACCGGAATACCAGAAGGCAGTCACCTAGATAGGGAACACGACATTCTGTCTGCGAGGTTCCCACCAGTTGCATGACAGAACTGCCAGATGGGTAACTACAACTGCCAAATACACAAATTACAACTGAACAACCCAACTAAACATCAAAAGGCTGGCAAGTATTAAAACAACTGCAGAACAATCAAGGGCAGGCAATGTGTCAGATGTCACCTTTAGGTAGGAATGCACTGGCAACACATTTGAAAATAATGTACTCTTAAGGCTACATGATGTACACAAGATAGTCAAGTACAGAAGTAGCAAAAGCACAAATGAACACACCCATTTTAAGAATGGAACATAAGAATGATTTTAGCTGCAAATATTCATTTTATTCACTCTGCACAAATAATAGTTTCTACATAACATGCAAACTGTAATACTTGCAATGCTATATTTTGCCACATATGCTGTTTGCAGAAAACTATGTGGAAGTCTAAAAACAGAATTCTGGAACATATGTAATAATTTGGATTACATATGTGGTCTGATGGATGGGGTGCGGAAAACATCACCCACTTTCTTTGTGCTTTTGCAGACATCTTAAAACTGTTACATACCATGTTTTGATTGTGAATACTTGTAAAACAATATTTAATGTGCTTTGCTGTATGTGGCCCATTTCAACCACTAGAACATGCTACACACAGTGCTTTTGACTCGAGTTGCTCTCCCCACACAGTGTACTCCCCTGCCCACCTTGCTGCCCATTCACTGCTGTGCTGTACACTTATGCATTTGCACTTGTATGCAAATCCCAGTGATTTTTTTTTCTTAGTTGCTATAAGGAAAATTTGTGCATCTTTGTGCGTTTCAAACTGCTCAACCATGTATTGAATGTGTGCCTTGCTTCACCCTCTACTGTTGCATCAGGTATGTCAGTAGACACTCTAGATGAAGATAAGATACCAGATGTCAGTACACTGTACTGAAATGGTAGTCTAAAGGAACTTCCCATCAGTCTCTAGACAGTGACAGGGTAAAAGGCTTCCAACATTGTCCAGCTGCACTACCCAAGTACCCTTTACAGAGTGGACATGCTTGCATGCAGCTGCTGAAATCTAGGATAGGATTGATGCTTTCCACCCCCTTCAGAAACACAAGAGAACAAAGCAAAAACCCTTGGCTTCATTCCAAAGGAGGGACAACCTACTCCTCCCTTAAAGAGTACAGTCTATGACTCTATTATGAGCTGTGTAGAGACAACTTGCCCCCTGGGTGAAACCCTTTCTACATAAGGATTAATGGACTCTAAATTATTGGCAACAGAGAATGCAACAATCTTTCATGATGGCCCTCCAAGCAGAGGTAAGCTGAGAGAATCTCCTCCATGGATAGTCCAAAATGATATGTGGTACTGTGCAAGCTGCATTATCTTCTTTGGAGATTTAGCCAACAAAGCCAGTGTGAGAAAAAACAACTTGACAGCCATTTTCAGTTTGTAAGAGGGCATCTCAGTTTAGGGAGTGGAGTTGTCAGGATGTAAAAGACAGATGCATAGATTGGGCAGGACCTGCCTTCTTTTTCTGAAGGTTAGTGACCAGATGCACATGGCATCTTTAAGCACAAGTCACATAAGGGATAACCAGATTCTGAGACCAAAGACCTTACTCTAGAATGATGCACTCACAATTGCTCTGCATATCTTCTCTTTACAGGAAAGATGCATCTACAGTATCCTGCCTGAGCCTGCTGCCTAGCCATATCATCATCACAGTGTTGTAGCTGGTCATGTGGTATCCAACTGAGGAATACAGATAAGGTCCTGACCAAATCCTCCTTAAGGCCAGACTCCAGGATAACTGAAAACATTTCTACTGTCTGATCTACTGATGACTGTGACCTGAATGAGGGATTTTAGCCACAACACAGCAAACATATTATCTTACACTATCCACATCTTTAAACTGTCTCAGACAAGCAAGGTTGTAAATTGCTGCGGTCTCCAAGTCTGATGTTGGATCAGAGAAATCATGTAGGAGTTTGCTCTAGGATTCCTTGTCAAGCCTCTCACTTGATTCAACTGGTGGGTTTGTAGGGGTATCGGCTTTCTTGGAAGCCAAAAAAAGCATTATATGAAAATTACTAGAATATACATATGACATCTTTGACCACATGCTACATGAGGAATGGCCAAAGGCTCTTCCTTCTAGAATTTCTGGTTTTGGATGAATAGGAATGTAAAAGGTGGAATCTTTCAGATTCAAATTAACCAAACAGGCATGGGGAAAAAAATCAAAGGAAAAAGGTTTTAAGATGGTTCACATCTTGAATTTTAGTACTTTCACAAATATATCCAGGGTGGATATGTCTATATTGGGTCTCAATAATCCTTCTTTTCTTTGGGTCAGAAAAATCTGGAATAAAATCCCTTTCCTTTTTGATAAGTAGGAATAGGTTTTATGCTCCCGCGATGGAACAGTTCTCCCATGACAGGAAGAACCAGATGCTAACGACCCGATAGCAATTGAAGCACACCTGTCAGAGTTGGAGGGGAATTTCAGTTTTTACCTATTGGGAATGATGTTCAGTGCCAAAGTGACTGCTGCTGTCATGCTTCAAAGAAGATGACAGTGAGAGTGAGTCTTCATGAACCGTTGGGAAAGGATGTTGGAGATGGGGGCAGGATGGAACAGAGTAGTCACAAGTTAGAGATTTTTGTCAGCAACAAAAACATTTGGATCCCTCAAAGTCTGATGTAGGTTTTTCCTGTCACTTTTTCTTTGAGAATTTCATTTTTTGCTGGAATTTTTAATCTTTATGGTAGAAGGACCAGACTTGGAGGGACAGTTCCTCTGGAAGTTTGGAACAGGGAAGAGAACGAGTTTGAAATCCTGCATCATCTTCCCCCTTTCCTGCAATTTTTGGAAGATTTCAGGACATGCTGGTCCAAATGGATTATCTTTGTCTGATGGGACATTCAAATGTCTGGCCTTAACATCAAGTAAAAACTGGTGAAGAAGCCAGGAAAACCACCAGAGGACAAAACCATTATCTGCTGCTCTGAAAGAGGCATCAGTAGCAACATAGGTACAGGTGATGGAATGCCTTGATACCTATGAGACTGCACTGAGCATGTTCTGTGCAGCATTTTTGTTGTCAGAATGACAGAAGCTAGTTTATTCATAATAGGAGAAAATGACAAGTATATTATTATGCGAGCCTGGTAATTAATGGCACAGAAAGACAAGATGGCAGAGGCATATGCCTTCTTTGTGTGCCTATCCACAAACCTCCTGTCATTATCATTTGGTAATGAGTTAAAAAAAGACAGCAGTTTAGATGCCTTAGCAGGTTATAGTGAGACAACCACTGGTTCAGAGGACAGATTTTTATACAAATATTTATGTGACTCCAATACCTTACAAAGCTCATCAGGTTTCTTAGGTACAGGAGGTTGTAATTCTGGTGCTACAGATGCAGACAGAAAAATATCTTTGAAAGCCTCCAATACAGATAGAACTGCAGATGGCTTAGGAAAATCCATGTACAGTAAATCATAACACCCAAGACCAGTCTGCCTTCTCAGTTGAAATGCTGCATCATTTTTTTGAATTGTATCATTAAAGGACATGCCTTCTTGAGTACAGTCAGGAGACCAAAATGACTTCTGTTTCTGACTCATATCCTGTGGGAGAATAGATCTGAGAGGAACAGGCTAAATACCTGGATCAGAATCTGAAAAATCATCATCTTCAGAAGAGGTCTGTCTCCTCCTTTTTTGAGGGGTGGAAGAAGGAGAGAAAAAATAAGGTGACTGAAGAGACAGACATTAAGGCTTTAAAATGGCCTTGAAAAAAGTTGTACCACTCCTGTTGAGGATTCCTACAAACAGGTATGACAGGAAGGGAAATGTGCCTTGTCCTTTGATTTCTCTTTTTCAGGGTATCCAGAGATAAAATACAAGCAGCAGCAGACTATCTTTGTAGGGGTAACTGGTATGCCCTCTATGACAAATGGCTGTTGAATACCTCTCTGTCCCTCATATGATCAGCCAGTGTCCTCTCTTAATGGCCTTGCCACCTTCCTGATCAGTTGGATGGGGTGTGACAGAATCTTGCACCTTATCGGCCTCCCAAGGTGTCTCAATACCAGGAGCAGGAGAAGCAGTTAGGCAGTCTGTAAGGCTCTTACATACATTTCCACAGCAGAGCTAGCCACCTGGCAGTGTAAAAACCTTGGCTCTAGATGACAGTCACTGATGAAGTGACAACCCAACCCCATGTACAAAAAATGGGAAAAGGGTTGTGGATGGGTGGCCAGATGCATACATTTATTTCAAGTGTGGATAATAATGCCCTTCCAGCCTCCCAATATATCAAAAAGTACAGTTGTGTAGTTTCAACTCACGATAAAGGTAGATGTTCGACTAATCACTGCTGAAGTAGCCTTAGCTACATGGGTTATATCCTGCCAACATCCTCCACATGCCCAAACTGTCAAGCCGCTTGAGTTGAGATAACTAACAGACAAGCTGGGTGCAAAGCTTTTCAGAGCTTTCCTGCCAGCCGAGAGAGGGTGGCTAAACCCTGAAAGGCCAAGTGTAGTAATAACAAAAAATAAAAGTCCACAGCCTGGCATAAAAAAACACACCACAAAACAAAGGGGAGGGAGGGAGGGAGTTGCTGCTGCAGTAGTGATCATCTGAACATCTACTGTTATGGTAAGTTAAACATGCACTGTATTATGTTCTTCATATTCACCAGTGCTGCAGTAGTGTTAGCTATATGGGTAGATTACCACAGCTAACTATATTTGGGTGGTGGAAGGAGAAGGGTACAGGAGCCCTGGAGAAAGCATGAGTCAGACCTAGAGAAGGAGTCAGTCATTTAGTGGTTTGTAAATGTGCAGAGGACCAAGTATCATCTTCTAGAGTACAACCCTTCCCAAAAAAGCACAGAAGATGCCAAGGTCCTTGGAGAGTGAGCCTTGAGCCTTCCTGGTATAGATTTGTCATAGCGAGTATAACAAAAGGTAATAACCTTAGACAACCTTTGGAAATAGTTTGTTTTGACACAGGCTGTCCCTTCTTTCTGTCACAAGAAATGAACAATTGATCTGAAAGATTTAGTTCTCTCAAGATAGTACCAGGGCTGTCTGTGGACATCCAAGGTAAGCAGTATCCTTTCTTCCTCATTTTTAGGCTCAGGAAAGAATATGGGAAGATGGATGGTTTGGCTTAAAGTAAGCTTGGATACCACTTTAGGCAGAAAAGAAGGATTAGTTCTCAATGAACCCTGTCCTTGTGGAAAATGAAGTAGGGTTGACTCACTATAAGAGCTTACAACTCAGATACCCCTCTTGCAGAGGTCAGAGCAATCAGTAAAACTGTCTTTATTGCTAAGAACCTCAAGTCAGCCAGATTAGCAGTTCAAATGGAGCAAGTGTTAGTTTGTGTAACACAAAATTCAGATCCCAAGGAGGGGACAAGATTTACTTGGAGGCCTGTTATGCAAACCCCTTTCAAGAAGATTTTGACATGCAACTGCCTTGAAAGATGAGGATCCAAGAACAGACACACTGAAATGAACCTTGACAGAGGAGTAAGCATGTCCATAAGACAGTAACTCACACAAATGTTGTAAAACCAGAGAACAACTAGCCCTGAATGGGTGCTGGTTATGTTATTGTCACCAACCAGAAAACCTCTTCCATTTGCTAATATATGTTTTAGCAGCAGGCTGTCTTGCCTCCTTTACTACCTGCTGCAAATCCTCAGAAAACAGGTGCCTAAAAGGAATCCAGACCCTATCATCCAGGCCAGCCAAATGAGGATGACTGATGTGAGAGTACATCAAAAGTACAGTTGTGTACACTTACCATAAATGTAGATGTTCAAGTGTATTCACTGTTGCAGTCATCACATTTGGGTTATCCCTGCCAGGGTAGCCCTCAGCTGGCCTGAAAACCAGAGACTTAGTATTTCTGTGTCGGTTGATGTCGCTTGAGGACTGACGTCAGGTCGTCAGTAGTATAAAGTAAGGCAGCAGACGCCATTACATCAGTTTTTCTTGCCCTAACCTGTCAGGAGCCCACAAATAGGTTCACAGGTTGGTACTAAGCTATCGGCACTAGCCATAACAATTCCCTGGATATTTCTTCCCAGGACCCCTGTCTAACAGGGCAACAGACATGATCCCCGGGGTGAATTTCCTATCTCCCGTCCAATCATCAAGGTTCCTTCTGAAGAGGGCCAAGGAGGCACTCTGCTTGACATGCATGGGCAGTCTATTCCAGAATATGGGGAGTCTCTGGGTCAAGAACCTATCCCTCCAACATGTTTTGTTCATTGTGATGACAAGGTTTAGATCCCTGAAGCATGTGGCTCTGAGGGATTGGGATTTCTTTAAGTGGAGCATGTCCAACAGCTCAGGGTTTGACATGGCCTTGTATGTTAAGCAGAGATCACCTCTGAGTAGATGATATGCCACAGAGTATAGCTGGAGTTTTTTTTTTTTTGATGGTCAGCATATGGTATCTGCTTTAGGCCTGTGATTCTTTTAGTGAGGTACTTCTGCGGACTTTCCAGCTGTTGCAGATGTCTTGTGAGGTACATACCAAATGAGGCGTTATACTCTATAATGGGTCTAATGAGGGATGAGTACAGTGGGACAATGACCTCCTTTTTTCTGGATGAAAAGCTCTTAGTGATGAGGTGTGCCACATAGAACGATTTCCTGATTGTTGTGGCGATATGGTTATCGAAGGTGAGACCACTGTCCACCTGTGTCCCCGAGTCTCACATCACACTTTTGATGTTTAGTGCACTGCCACCTATGTGGTAATTCATGGGTACATTTTTTTCCAAAGGGGATAACTATACATTTCTTGGCTTTAGGCTTCAGCCCATGGCTCTGGCACTAGGCATCTCTTTCTGTAGGGCCCTTTTGTAGAATATCCACATCATTTGGGGATTCAATAATGGCTCCCAGTTTGCAGTCATCTGCGAACTTTGTTAGCCAGAGTCCCTTAGTGTTGGTCTGTATTTCAGAGAAGTAGATGCAAAACAAGAGTGGTTCCAGGACTGAACCTTGAGGTACTCCACTTGTCAGGAGCTGGATTTGGAGTCGGCTACTTTTACAGTCTGGATTCTGTCAGTAAGCCAGTTGGCAACCCATCAAGTGACATAGGGATTCATGCCCAGCTTAGTAAGTTTACCTATGATTCCAGAGCGGGGGATGGTGTTGAAGGCCTTGGCGAGGTCCAAATAGGCTGTGTGGACTGCCTTACCCTTGTCCACAGCTCTGGAGACTGAGTCGAAGAAGTCAGTCAGGTTCAAGAGAAGAGATCGGTCCTTCACGAACCCAAACTGGGTGGGGTCAAGTGTTTGAAGGTTGCCAATGTCTTTGTTTATAAGTTCCATGATAATGCGTTCCATGCCCTTGCAGATCAGACTGATGGGACAGTAGTTCCTGGGATCCAAGGTGGATCCCCCCTTGTGGAGTGGGATAACTGTGGCTGTGTGCCACTCAGTGGGCACAAAGCCTGAGGTGAGGTCGCCTAGGAGTCTTCCACCTAAGGTGGTCAGGTTCTGGTGGAAGAACCCCACCAGTGGAAAATAAATACCAATATGTCTCTTGTAAGGAAAGGAAAACAATAAGGAAGAATGATAATAAAAGGAGAAAGAGAAGAAAGGGGGAAGGAAGGAGGGAAACCAGGACTGCAACAGTGAATACACTCGAACATCTACATTTATGTAAGTGTACACAACTGTACTATATTCTTCGTGTTTTACTGTTGCAGTCATCACATCTGGGTTGATTCCCAAAGCTGAGGAAATGGGTGGAGGCAGTCATGGAAACTAGGGGGTGGCTAGGATGCCCGAAAGACTGCAGAGGCAAACCCTGCCCTGGATTTGTAGAAGAGACGCAGGAGGTAATGCTTTGTAAAAGTGTGAACAGATCTCCAGGTGGCAGCCTCCAGGATGTCCCTGGTGGAGACACCTCTGTGGAAAGCTGAAGAGGTGGAGGCTGCTCTGGTGGAGTGTGTCCTGACCCCCTTGGGGATAGGGCTTCCATGCTGTTTGTAGCAGAAATGGATGCAGTGTGCTATCCATTTGGAAATGGTTTGTTTGCAGATGGCTTTGCCTTCTGCCCCTGTAGCAAAGCTAAACAGCAATTGATTAGACTTTCTGAAGGATTTAGTCCTGTCTAGATACACTCTGAGCTGTCTGTGCACATCTAGAGAGTGAAGAATTCTTTCCCCATTGTTCTGGGGATTAGGAAAAAAGGTGGGCAAATGAAAGGATTGGTTGAGAGCCACACTGGACACCACCTTGAACATGAAGGATGGGTTAGTTTTGAGGAATACCCTGTTTACATGAATGATGATGAAGGGTTCCACAACTATGAGTGCTTGCAGCTCAGAGACTCTTCTGGCTGAAGTGACGGCCAGAAGAAATGCTGTCTTCCAGGAGAGAAATTTTAGCTTTGCAGAAGACGCTGGTTCAAAAGGGGGCAGGGTGAGCTTTTCCAATGCAAAGTTAAGGCCGCAAGTTGGTGTTGGTGCCCTTCTGGGTGGCCTTAAGTTGTTAGCCTCTCTTAGGAACTGTTTGATCAAAGGGTGTGAGAAAAGGGGCTGCTCAGTTTGAAAATGAGCAGAAATAGCAGAGGCATGAATTTTTACAGAGGAGAAAAAGAGGCCACTGTGTAGTAGGTCAGCTAAGTAATCCAGGATGAGAGGGAGGGAGGGAGGGCTGTGTCGTATTGGCTCCCTTAGTCTGGATCCAGGTGCAGAACCTTTTCCGTTTATCAGCATAAGACGTTCTGGTGCTAGGGCGTCTGGCCTCATAGATAACATCCACAAACTGTTTACTGAGGTTGGCAGATTGGTTCGGGGTCTGGGAATAAGCCAAGCTGCCAAATTGAGTGTCTGCAAATGGGGATGCATAAATTCCCCCTCCCTCTGGGTCAGGAGGTTTGGAATCTGAGGAAGATGCCATGGAGGCAACAGTGACAGGCTGCGCAGCAGGGGGTACCAGTGTTGCCGGGGCCAGTCTGGAGCTATAAAAATGGTCCTTGGTTTTTCCCTCCCTTATTTTGAGCAGTACCCTGGGTATGAGAGGTAGGGGAGGAAAGGCATAGACCGACAGATTGACCCAGGGGAATTTGCTGAGCTGATGGTTGGTGTGGGAGGCAAAGAGGTCAACCTTCATGGTTCCCCATTTCTGAGTTATTAGGGTGAGGGTACTTCTGTTGAGTTGCCACTTGTGTGGGTCCAGAAGATTTCTGCTTAATTGGTCTGCCAGAGAGTTGAGAGAGAGCCTGGTAGGAATTGTGCTAACAGGTGTAGTTGCATGGCAGAGGCTGTGTGCCAAAGGATCATGGTCAGCTTGCATAGAGGGTAGGAGTGAGTCCCTCCCTGCTTGTTGATGTACCACATCAGAGTGGTGTGTGTTTTGATCAGGAGAGCCCCTGGAGAGAGAAGGGGCTTGAAAGCTATCAAGGCATGCTGCACAGTCATCATCTATTTTTGATTGATGTGCAGAGGGATTTGCTGTGGGCTTCATTGGCCCTGTATGCACCTGCCATCCAGGTGTGCACCCCAAGCATTGTCTGATGCATCTGTGGTGAGGGTTTGGGGGGTTGGGAGAAAGGCAGTCCTTTGTTGAGGGAGCATGCTGTTGCCCACCAAAGAAAATATTTTCCGAGGCAAGGAATTATAGGTAGTAGAGTTTCCAGGTCTTGAGAGTGCTGACACCAAAGGCTGTTTAGGTACCACTGAAGTTTCCTCATATGCAGTCTGGCATATGGAATGAGTAGTATGCAAGATGCCATGAACCCCAGAGCTTGCAGGATCTTCCTTGCAGTTAACTGGGGCTTGGTGGCTAGTTGAGAGAAGTAAGTTGTCAGGAAAATTTATTTCTCTGGTGTAAGGTATGCCATCTGGGATGCTGTGTCCAGACTTGCTCCCAGGCAGATTATCCTTTTGGTAGGCACCTGTTTGGATTTTTTTTTCGTTGATAGTGTACCCTAGGGAGGTTAAGAGGGTCTTTACAAAGGCCAGGTGCTTGAGCAGCTTTTCCTGGCTGCCTACCTGAATAAGGCAGTCATCTAAGTATGGGTAACTCTAAATATTTCTTTGTCTGCAAAAGCCAATGGCCGGAGCCAGACATTTTGTGAAAACTCTGGGAGCAGTAGATAAGCAAAAGGGAAGCGCAGGGAACTGAAAGTGTTGAGATCCTGCCCTGAAGCGGAGATATTTCCTGCATGATTCCCTGATAGGAATGTGGAGGTAGGCCTCTTTTAGATCTAGGATGGCTAGCCAAGCATCCTTGGAGAGCATGGGAAGCAGCTGCTGGAGGGTGAGCATTTTGAATTTTGGGATCACCAGGAAGATGTTTAAAATGGATAGATTGAGGATGGGGCACCAGGTGCCCTCTTTTCTGGGTACCAGAAAAAGTCTGGAGTAGAAACCTTGGTCTGTCTGTTCTGCAGGAACTTGCTCTACTGCCCTCATAGAGAGCAGGGAAAGGATTTGCTTTGGAACCCCTGCCCACTGATTTGGTGGTAGATCTGGGAACCTTTTTGGGGTTGGAAGAGTGTGGAAGGAAAATTTGTATCCCTGAGATACAATGTTCAGAACCCCATGGTCCTTGGTAATGGTGGCCCAGGTGCTCGAGTGAAAGGAGAGTTTTCCTCCTAGGGAGTAAGTGAAGGTGGGCAGAGGGAGGGGTGGAGGAGGTGAGTCACTGCGGGTTCTTACTATAAGGGGGTGGCTTAGAACTCCCTGGTTTTGAAGTGGAGGTAGTCCACTGCTTAGATTTCTGCATTCCCTGTGGCTGCTGTCTGGGGGGGGGGGGGGGGGCTGTTTCCACAGGACCTAGGCTGGGCTGGTTTACTGGGAACAGGAAAGGACCAGTGTTTGGAGGGATAATGCCTGCTGGGCCTGCAAGAAATCATTAACTGATTGCATAGATTGTGCTTTTTCTTCCATCTTTTTTAAGACCTCTTCTGCCTTCGTGCCAAATTGTGGAAGGGGGGCATTCAATAATTTAGATTTGACATGGTCTGGCAGGGGCTGTTCCTTAAGCCATGCATGCCTTCTAATGACAGATCCAGTGACTGCTGCCCTGCAAGAAGCTTCTAGGGCATCAAAACCACAGTGCAAGGTGTGTTTAGTAAATTGACTTGGATAATGCACTAACTCTTGTAAATCTTTAGCTTCTGTCCAAGCAGGAAAGGAAGACATTTTTTGTTTGAGTTCCAAGGTATGTTGCTGAAATTTCAGCATATGGAACTGACAATATAGTGCCATGATAGCAAGAGTAGCTGAGGTGTATACTTTTTTACCCCATCTGTCAAATGCTTGGGAATCCATGACTGAGGGGGTGGGATTCTTAGCAAAGGTTGCTTTAATCCCTTTTGGCCCTTGAGAAATGAACTCAGGGTCTGCTGTAGGATTTTCAAAAAAAGATATTTGTGTGAGTCAGGGACTCTATAGTACCTGTCTGGTTTTCTGGGAGCATGAAGAAGGGCGTCAGGAGTCAAGCTGGATTCGAGGAAAAAATCCTCCACAACTTCCAGAACTGGGGGGGGTGGGGGGGTGGCCAATGGTCTTTTTTGTGGAATATTTAGGAATTCCCGGAGTCTCCTTTTAGACTTAGGGTAGTCCTGACACTCCCATTGGAAATGCTCCCTTAAAGTACACAGGATTTCCCCAAAGGAAAAATCCTTTGGGGGACAGGCTAAAGGAACGGAATCCTCTGCATCAGAATCCTCATAAGTGGTGACGGGGTGCATGTCTTCATATTCAGATGCAGCCGATTCATCTGACTCTTGTTCAGACAAAACTACAGGGGACAGATCTCTTTTCCTTTTGGATCGGGTAAGCTTGGCTTCTCCTGATCATCATGATAGGGTCTTCCGCCATTTTAAGCATTTGAGATTGAGGCAAGGTAGCAGGAGTGAGAGAGTGGGTTGTGGGTTTCTTGGGTGTGGTTCGTACCCTGGGCCTAAGAAACTCGGTTGTTTTTGAAAGAATGATAGTCACGAAAGAAGACATCGGTTTGTGTCGAGATTCAGTAGTGCGAAGGACTTCCTTGGAAGCCGGTGCCTGCTCAGCGGCTCTGGACCCATCCAAGGTAGACACGATCGCAGGATCCTTAGTTGAATAGTTTTGAGGCATACCAGACTCCAAAAGGGTCTCAGTAGCAGCCTGCAAATCAGCAGAAGTGGGCATCAGGGGCTGCGAAAGCGCCTCACTGAGTACCGGAGAGCTGACGACTAGCTTAACGAAGCCATATTGGAATTCGAGGACTGTAAGCAAAAAAAATCTGGCTACAATAAGGGCCCGACGACAGATAGTTCTGGCGTTGAACAAAGCGCAGAAGTGACAACAGGGGATGTCGTGGTCTGCGCCTAAACAAGTGATGTAGTAAGAGTGGAAGTCTCATCGTGGTATTTGCTTTCCACAGGTGAGACAGTTATTAACTTTTTCTGACAATGGTTAAGTGTAGGTACATGAAAACTCAGGTAGCAGTCAACCAGCACTCGTGCGAACTGCTTCTGCTTCAGGCTCCACGGCAAGAAAGACGTAAATGGAGTCAGCTGCCTTACTTTATACTACTGACTACCTGACGTCAGTCCTCAAGTGACTGCAACCGACGCATAAATACTAAGTCTCTGTTACTCGGGCCAGTTGATGGCTACCCTGGCAAGGATAATCCAAATATGATGACTGTAACAATGAAACACAAAGAACATCAACCCTCTTCTGGTGTGAGGAGATGCATTCTGTGAGGAAGTTTGTGGTAATTGCCCCTGACCATTTCCAAAAAAAGGGAAAACCATGGTTGCCTGGGTCAGAAAGTAGTGACCACAATGATCTTTGGGGATTTCTTCTGAATCTTCAGAAGTACTCTGGACATTAAAGGAAAGGCATACAAGAACATTCCTGTCCAAACAAAAGAGGATGCATCCATTGTCCAAGGCTTCTTGCTTGGAGTCCTAGAACAGAATTTTGCCAGCGGAATATTCAGAGAGGAGGCAAAAAGGTCTACCTCAGGAACTCCCCACAGATGAATCAAATCTAGGAAGATCACCGGATCTAGTTTCCATGTGTGAGGGTCTGCCCCACAGTTTTGCTCTGACAGAATGTAAGATGCCTGTAGAGTGAGAATGTGCTGTGAAAATATATCCCAGGCTAACATGGCTAGTCTGAAAAGGGTATAAGACCTGGTTCCACCTTACTTGTTGATATACCACATGATTGAGGTTTACCTGCAACTACTTGAAGATGTCCCAGGGACCAAATATGGTCCATCTGTGGTGACTGACTGCTTTGAAGCAGGGAGGGAGAAAGAGTGACATTAATTCAAGGATATCTGTTGCCTCCACCAAATGATTTCTCTTCTGAAAAACTGCAGTACAGGGATCTGAAAAGATAAAGGGTGTTGATGCTGGAACCAAAGATATTTTAGATGCCACTGAATCTCTCTCATGTGAAGTCTTGCCAGAGGTATCATGAGAATTATACATTTCATCAGACACAAAATCCTGAGGTATTCCTTTGCAATGACCAAAGTCTGAGAGGAAAACCTCAGAAACAGATCTAAACAAAGACCTAATTTTTCCTGTGGAAGAAAAGCTCTTTGAACTGAGGTGTCTAGCTGACATCTCAGGAACACAGTCCTGTGTTAGGAAATCAAAAAAGACTAGAATATTCCTCAGGCTTGTGCAAGAGATCTGTACCAAAGAGAGAGATCCCTGATATTTTGAAAAAAAATCTGCAAAGATAAGCAAATCATCTAAACATGGAAAAATGTTGATACCCTGTATCCTGCAATAAGCTATAACTGGAGCTAGATACTTTGTGAACACTCTTGGTACAATGGATAGCCCACAGGGAGAGATGATAAAAATCAGCAAAAGGAGAGAAGTACTGCTGGAATTGAATTCATCCACAAGTCTTGGTGAGTACCTTCATGAGGTGGACCCTGTTTTTCACAAACGCTAACCAAGATGGCACCGATATATACACTGTATTTTACACAGCATATATCATGGACAGAGGTAGGTTAAAAAACAAAGAAGATAGTTGGGTGCACAAGTCCCAGGACAAAGTGCCCAATCCTGGTAGGCACACTGGTACCAGGACTGGAAAAAAATGACAGTGTAGAATCTTCAAAACATGGAAATATTCCTACAGTGTGGCTAGGCCAGGCCCAGGGGGAGGTTGCCCCCCCCCCCCCGTTGTAGATGGAAGTAGCAATCCATAAAAGTCACTAAAAAGAGGCATACAGATGATAAAGTGGACTATTGAGGATAACAAAGAAAGAAATTATGTATTGTTACTATTATGCAAAAAGCCCAGAATTTCCAGGAAAAAATACTCCAAAAGATTGAGAGAGAAATTAGAGGAAAGAGAAATACTTCCACAAGAAAAGCTGTCAGAAGCTTCAAATAAAAATTTGTGTTCATTAATACAACACAGCCATGAAAAACACAATAGGCACCAAGAAACCTTCTGCCATTTGGAAAAAGAAGCAACTGAATAAGTGCAAAAGTTTAAAGAACAAACTTTAGAGATGTTTGAAGGGTATATAAAAAATATGGGCTTGGGAAAGAGAGGGATCTGACATGGTGCAATATTTATGCAAAGGAGAAAGCCAGTTAATCAACAAAAAATAGTCAAAGACATCCAGATATGAAAAACTTCACAATAAAAAAATAAAATCACAAAGGGGGAATGTAGAGCAGAAGATTAGTCAAGTAGAGGTAAAAAAAATAGAAGCTGAAATTATGAAATATTTGCAAAGCGAAGGATTCAGTGTAGAAACTCTAACACAGGTCATATCACAGCAGGATGGCACAACTAGTCCTCAAAATAAGAAGAAACAAGGGGAACATAGCATGAGACATTTGAAAAAGAAAGAACATAGGAAAGAAAAAGATTTAATATGGTGCAATATTTATGCAAAGCTAATTAGTGCAAAAAGAGCAGCACCAAAGATACTTGCAAAGACATCCAGATATGGAAAATGTTACAATACAAAAAATAAGAAAACAAAGAAGAAAAGAGGATTAGTAATGGAGAAATAAAAAAAACAGAAACTGAGGTTATGGATTTACCTGCAAATTGAAGGATTTAGTGTATAAAATTTAACTCAGATAACAATACAACAGGATAGAGCAATGGGCACCTAAATTAAGGAGAAACCAGTGGAGCAGAAAGCATCTAATCAGTTGACATATGAAGATACTCTGGAGTCTCCCACAGGAAACCAGTACAAAGGTTCAAAGGTTCAGCTGGAGCTACAGAGCAAGGGAAAGAAAAGGAAACTGGCAACTCTGACAAAGTCAATGGCGTGGAGTGATAGGCCAGTGAGTTTCCATACAAAAGACAGGGTGAAACTGAAGAGAACATGGCACAGGAAGCAGCTCTGAAAATTTCTATAGAATGCTTGCAAGAAATGGTGAACGAAGAATGTGCCCTCAGTTTAGAAGAAAATGATCTGAGAAGAATGGCTTGATTTAATGGAGATGGACAGAAATGAAATGCAGGTCAATAAAACCCCAAAACTTAGAAGTTTGATAAAACAAATGAACACGATAATTAGCACTGTCCATATAGATTCATATAATATAACAGAAGTAAATAGGATACATTACTGTGCAGCCAAATTAATAACAGATAAAGTCCTACCACAAGAACACTGGGTAGCAAGGGAAAAGATGGGGAGAAATCTAATACTATCATGGAAGCATCCAATAGAGAAAACTATAAAGCAATTAAGACAAGAAGTGCCGCTAATAGAAGAGGGGAAACAGATCAACTAAAATACTCAGATATGATAAAAGCAATAAGCAGTATTATAATGGATCAGAATGTGTCATGCACTATCTCAAATAAACTAAAAATATCAGCACAGGCAGAAAAACTTAAAAGATGCACATAAATATAAAGGAAAACTACAAAATAAACAATTTATTGATGACCCAAAGAAGTTTTATTGAGAATTGTGAAACAAGGTAAAAGGAATTGAAAGAACACCAAAAAAGAAGAAATAGATACATTTTGGAGAAATATTTATGAAGATCCTGTGGAACATAAAAAACGCTAAATAGATAGAGTAAAAAAAAAAAAAAAAAAAAGTTGTTCAAATATGCAGGATATGAAATGGGAAGAAGTAACGGTCAGAGAGAATGAAATAAAGTTAAGAAAAGCCTCTAACTGGAAAACCCCGGGCCTTGATATAGTATCCAACTTCTGGCTAAAAGTTAACATCTTTGCGCAAAGATTTAGCCACGAGTAAGAACTATTTATATGTGCACCCTGAACAGACACCAGCCTGGCTAACAGGAAAAACAATGCTCCCACTTAAGAGTGAACATGCAAGCTACCCTAAAATCTACAGACCAATAACTTGCCTTCAGACAGATAAACTATGCAATGGAACTGATGCCGACCGAGTTTATAGGCATTTAGAAGAAAACTCAATTATGGCAAGAGAACAAAAGGGTAATAAAAAAAAGTCATACCGAACAAAGGATCACTTTGTTAAAGTCATAGTGGAGAAGTGTAAAAAGGGGAAGAATCTAAGTTTGGCATGGCTAGACTACAAAAAAGCATCTGACAGTATCCCACATTTGTGGATAAAAGAGTGCTTAAAAATGTATAAAGATACTGATAAACTGCATCAGAGCGAGCATGTACAATGGCAAACCACTTTGCGGTCAAGCCATGATAAAGAGAAAATTATTATTCCAGGGAAAACAATCAGAAGGGAGATATTCCAGGGTGACTGTCACCACTGCTCTTTTGCCTTGCCCTTAACCCATTAAGCAATCTACTTAACAGATTAGGTCATGGCTATAATTTGGCTTCCAGAAAGTGTAAAGACTTCTCATCTTCTCTTAGTTGATGATTTAAAACTTTATAGCTAATCAGATGAGGAACTGAAAGCACAACTGCAAGTAGTCAAAACTTTTTCAGATGATATAAGAATGTCAGTTGGTCTTGATAAATGTGCAAAAGCAACCTTTAAAGCAGGAAAGCTGCATTACCAAGAAAACATCAGTTTGTGACAAGAATGTAATATAAAAGAATATGACCAAGAGGGAGTGTATAAGTATTTGGGAACTGATGAAAGACCAACAATAAAACACACAGAAATGCAAATAAAACTCAGTAAGGAATATTTTAGAAGACAAATTAATCCTGAAAACAGCAGTGACATCCAGAAACAAAGTTCAAGCTATAAACCAGTTTGCTCTTCCTGTCCTAACTTACAGTTTTGGAGTGACTGACTGGCCCCAAAAGGTGCTGGTTAGATTAGACAGGAAAACAAGAAGGATGCTTCATGCTCATCAAATGATTTATAAAAATTGGTGCATACAAAGATTAAAGATTCCCTCTTCCAAAGGAGGTATGGGCCTCCATGAATCTGATAACGTGTAGATCTGCAATTGTGGAACTGCATACATACCTGCTGGCCTCACAAGACCAAAACGTAAAAGTTTTGAATCATGAGAATAAATCTAAGATGACTTCCCTTCTAAGTCTAGCAGAAGCATACTGGTGTTAAGTAGGAATGGAAATCAAACCAGAAGTGGATAAAAATCATGCAGCAACTGAATGTGCCAAAAACAGAAGAAAGAAAGATGAAGGATCAGATGAGAAGGCAAGAAATGAGGAATGCATAAATATAATTGCAAGTACAGAAAACTCCTGGAACAACCTCATGTTGATCAGGATCAAACTCAAACCCAGGAATGGTTAAGGAGAGGCGATTTCAAACCAAAGGATGAAAGGTTAATACCAGCCCAAGACAGTGGACTACGTACACATTGGTTTACAAAGGCCATTGAACATGTGGGAGAAACAAATGTAGGTTTTGTAAAACAGAACTGGAAACAGTTGCACACCTTGTTGCTGGTTGTGACATACTAATGGCAGAAGGACTGTATACTAAAAGGCATAACAATGTGGCAAGACTGTTGTACTGGGGATCGTGCACACATTATAATACTGATGTAGCTGAAAAACACTGGAAACATGATCCACAAAGCATCATAGAAAATGAAGTCTACATCACACAGGATCACCCATTACCAACAGTACAAAAGATAGATGTGAAAAAAACAAATATAGTTCATAGGTAGGTACTAGGCTATTGGCCCTAGGGCCTGTATAAACCTAGCCAAAAAGGTACCCTGGCTTTCGCCACACAAGAAAATTATTTTCCTGTTCCCCTGTTGAGCAGAGCCAGGAGCTTTGTTTGATATAGATAAGTAGCTTGTTCCGGAGTAAGGGAAGTCTCTGGAACAGGAATCTATCCCTCCAGCATGTTCTGTTTATTGTGGTGACAAGGTTTAGATCCCTAGTGTGTGTAACTCAAAGGGACTGGGATTTCTTTAAGTGGAGCATGTCCAACAGCTCCGGGTTTGACAGCTTTGTATGTTAGGCACAGATCACCTCCGAGTAGGCAATATGCGACAGAGTAAAGCTGGAGTGTTTTGAGATGGTCTGCATAGGGCACCTGTTTGAGGCCAGTAATCCCTCTTTGTGAGGTATTTTTGCCACCTTTCCAGTTGTTGTAGATGCCTTGTGAGGTACATACCAAAAGGGGTGTTGTACTCTATAATGTGTCTGAGTGACGAGTACGGTGGAACAACGACCTCTTTTTTCCTGGATGAGAAACCTTTTGTGATGAGGTGTGCCACGCAGGATTTCCTGACTATGGTGGCAATGTGATTATCAAAGGAGAGACTACTGTCCACCTGTGTCCCAAGGTCTCATCACACTTTCAGTGTTAAGTAGACTACCACCTATGTGGTAGCTCATGGGTACAGAGTTTTTACCAAATGGGATGACAATGCACTTTTTGACATTGAGCTTGAGGCCACGGCTTTGACACCAGGCATCTGTCTCAGTGAGACCCTTTTGTAGGATGTCCACATTGCTAGGAGTTTCGATTATGGCTCCTAGTTTGCAGTCATCTTCAAACTTCGTTAGCCAAAGATCTTCTGTGTTTGGTATCTACTTTTCTGAAGTACAGGCTAACAGGAGAGGACCCAGGACTGAACCCTGTGGTACTCCACTTGTCACTGGTCTGAAGTCGGACTTGGAGTCTGCTGCTTTCGCAGTGTAGGTTGTCAGTGAGCCAGTTGACAACCCATCTCGTGACATAGGGATTTATACCTAGTTTAGTGAGTTTAACTATAATTCCAGAGTGGGGGATGGTGTCAAAAGCCTTGGTGAGATCTAGATAGGCTACGTGAACCACCTTACCCTCTACTGCTTTGGTGACTGCTTCAAAGAAGTCTATCAGGTTTAGGAGACATGATCTGCCTTTTACAAACCCGAACTGGGTGGGGGTCCAGAGTTTGGAGATTACCAATGTCTTTGCTTATAAGTTCATGATGATACGTTCCATGGCCTTGCAAATCAGGCGCATTAGGCTAATGGGGTGGTAGTTCCCAGGGTCCGTGGTGGCTCCCCCTTTGTGGAGTGAGATAACCGTTGCTGTGCACCATTCAGTGGGCACAAAGCCTGAGGTGAGGCTATGACTGAACATGGTGCTTATGTGGGGTGCCAGTTCATGTAGAACACAGCCTGGGATGTCAGGTCCCATGGATGCTGTGTTCCTGGCTTTGGAGAGTGTTTTTTTTTTTTACTTGTGCAGCCGTGATTACAGAAACTTTGCATTCTTCCAGTATAGAGATGGGCCCTTTAGGGGGTGAGAGGGGAGTAAAGTTAGCACTGAACCTATCTGCCAGGATGTTGGCAATATCAGTTGGTTCTGTATATTTAGTGTCATTGTGCTGTAACTCAGAGCAGATCTGTGTGTTGCCATTGAGATTCTTGATATAAATATAGAATGCTTTGTGGTTGTCTTTAGAATCAGTGGTGATTTTGTTTTCATAACTAGCTTTGGAGGAATTTATGAGGGATCTCAGCTTCTTATTGAGGCTGACCAGGGAGTTCCTCCAATCATAGGATTTTACTCTTTTTTTGCAGCAGTTTCTTTCTTCTGTTGTAGAGTTTGTTTATGGTAGGGGGACCACTAGATTGGATTCCTTGTTTGGGAGGATAGCATCTTGGTTCTGTTAGGGATAGCATGATCCATGCATTCGTGTAAGTCCTTATAAAGTGTATTTGTGTAGGATTCAGCAGTCGTACTTCTATTGTCCGTCTGCATGGGTGTCATGAAGTTTTCCACTTCTGTCTTAAGAAGCGTAAAGTTGGCTTTGGAGAAATTTTTATGGTGGTTTCACTAATGGGGAGCGGGGGCGGGATGTGGATGTCTAGGGTGATTAGCTTGTGGTAGTATCTGACCGAGGAATTGACCTCTGGTGTGGAACACCGGTCGCCCATGTTGGTAATGACCAGGTCTAGGATACTGCTGGCCCTGGTAGGGGTGTGGATAAGTTGATCCAAGGCATTGGTCCACGAAAAGACAAAAATATCATTGAAATTGCTACACCCAGTGACTACAGTGTCTTGCATACAGAGATACACAAAGTCATAAAATATTAGGATATGCAGGCAGAAACAAAAGCAATGTGGAAGAAAGATACCCATACAGTTCCAATAGTAGTAGTAGCAATGGGTCTTATAAAAGAAAATCTACAATTGTATTTAGATATGTTACTGATACATGCAACTCCATACAAATTGCAGAAAGAGTCATTACTGGGCACGCTGCAAAGAGCATTTCTAGTTGACATCAAGGATTGAAACAATACTAATTTCATGAACTTTCTTCATACTCTGACTTAGGAAAGGGGTCCATTCCTGTCCTAGTATTAGAAACCTAACAGATTTGGAGAAATTAAAAAAAATAAAGCACAGAACTGATGAGGATTTGTCACATTAAGAAACACCTGAAGTCTGGATGAATTGGAACAGAAATGAATCCAAACTCTCCCTGGCACAAGCCTACCTACTACCCACCCTTCTATATGCTGTCCCAATCCTTACTAACCTTCAAACTCATCTTTTGACTAAGCTGGAACTTGCATATTATAAAATCGCTAGATTTGCTGACAATTTACCATATCGCTCACACCACTGCCTCTCAAAAAAAAAAAAAAAAACAGTGGCTTAAATTTTGCCATCTCCTTCTGCCTCAACTTCACCTCACTCTATATTAAACAACCCCCACTCCTGTCCTGCTCTCATCACTCCCTCTATATGCAGACATATACTTTGCTACTTAGACCAACACCTCCTTCAGATCTACAAACCCAACAAAACCATTAGCAAACTTTTCTATAGTCTCTCAGTCACAAATGCTTGAAATAAACTTCCTAATACATATGATCAATTTTTCACACAAACTGCTTCAAAAACACTAAAAGACAATCTACTAATCTCTTGAACTTGCTCTTGCACTGACCCAACTTAATCTCTATCTCTCCCCTCTAATATCAACTCTACCTCCTTTCAATCTCTCCCCACTGCCGTCACTCCTTTTCTCATCCTCTATTCATTCCAATGAATAGCTTATAATGTTTTTTCAGTTCTGAAGTGTGTACCAAATTATTCCTGAACCATCTGTAAGAAACTCTACAGTGACTACGTGTAGGATGAAACTTCCAGTGCCTACTACTAGACTGTATCATATCACTGTTACTGTAACTATGTATAAAACAATATCCTTACATCTGTAGGATGATGCCTTACATCAGTAAGGAATTTTACTGTAACATGTAAAAGATGCAATTACATTGTGCTTACTATTCTACAATTTGGTATTATTCGACTGTACACGGGTTGTAACAGTATAAGACTACTGTTTTACTGTATTGTGATTACTTTTATAATTAAATGTAGATAGTTTCCCATTTGGAGCTTTTCTCCTCGGGTCTCTGCTGAAAAAGGGCATCTACTCAGTCAGACTAACCCAGTTAACAAATGTCAAATAAATAAATGTGATAAGCATATTTTAAGTCTAGTCATTAGCAAGAAACTTCGATCCCTCATAAAATCATCAAAGGCCAGTTTTGAAAGAAAAATTGCCCTAGACACTAAAGATAATCACAAGGCCTTCTTTAATTATGTCAGAAACATGGGCGGAAACTCCCAGATATGCTCTGAATTGTTGCATAACGGTACAAAATATACCGAACCTACAGACATAGCCAACATCCTTGCAGACAGATTCAGCGCAAACCCCCCCCCCCCCCCCAAAGGAGCAAATGCCTATCCCAACTGAATGTATGAATGTAACCTCCCTGACATCACAGATGCACAGGTGAAAGCTGCCCTCTCCAAAGCAAAAAACACAGCATCTATGGGACCGGACGGTGTCCCAGGCTGTCTCTTACACGAGCTCCAAGAAGAACTGAACTCTCACATTAAGTCACTGTTCAAACTTAGCCTTACTAAAGGATATGTACCCAAAGAATGGCGTACAGCTACAGTGGTCCCACTCCACAAAGGTGGTGCCACAACGGACCCTGGAAACTATCGCCCCATAAGCCTGACTAGTCTGGTCTGTAAAGCTATGGAGCGTATTATCATGGAACTCATAAACAAAGACATTGGGAGCCTCCAGACACTGGACCCTACCCAATTCGGCTTTGATAAGGGCAGACCTTGCCTCTTAAACCTAGTTGATTTCTTTGAAACAGTTACCAAAGCCATGGATGAGGGCAAGGTAGTCCACACAGCCTACCTGGACCTCGCAAAAGCCTTTGACACAATACCCCACTCAGGCATTATAAATAAGCTTACCAGTTTAAATATCAACCCCTATATCACAAGATGGGTTGCAAACTGGCTCACAGATAGAACCCACATGGTCAGAATCGCAGGTGCCATGTCCGAATCCAAACCAGTTACAAGTGGCATCCCACAAGGCTCAGTTCTGGGACCTCTCTTGTTCGGTATATACTTCTCTGAGGTTCAGGCTAACACGGGGGGATTATGGCTGACAAAGTTCGCAGATGACTGCAAACTGGGGGCCATAATCGAATCTCCAACTGACACAAGCATCCTCCAAAAGGGTCTCACAGAGATGGATGCTTGGTGCCAGAACCACAGCCTCAAGCTAAATGCTAAAAAGTGCATAGTCATCCTCTTTGGGAAAAACAAGGTGCCCACAAATTACCACATAGGTGGTAATCCATTAAGTACGGAAGAAGTAATTAGAGATTTGGGAACCAACATAGATAGTAATCTCTCCTTTGATAATCACGTTGCCAAAGTGGTTAGAAAGACCTTCTATATAGCCCACCTTATCACGAAAGGGTTCGCATCTAGATCAAGAGAGGTCATTGTGCCCCTCTACTCGTCACTCATCAGGCCCATAACTGAATACAATGCCCCTTTTGGGATGTACCTTACCAGACACCTGCAGCAACTGGAGAGACCCCAAAAGTACCTCACCAAGAGGATCATGGGCTACAAACAGATGTCCTATGCAGCTCGACTAAAGAAACTCCAGCTCTACTCAGTTGCTTACCGCCTACTCAGAAGCAATCTATGCCTGACGTACAAAGCCATATCAAACCCAGAATTAATGGACATGCTCCACCTCAAAAAATCCAAGTCCCTTAGAGCTACACGCTCCAGGGACCTAAACCTCAGCACAAAAATAAATAGGACATGCTGGAGGGACAGATTCATTTCCCAGAGGCTACCCTCACTCTAGAATAGAATCCCAAATCATGTTAGACATAGCCCCTCTCTGACCCTCTTCAAGCGAAATTTGAACGCGTGGATGGGAAATCGCAAATTCACCCCTGGGATCTCTCCTGTGTCCCTGCTAGACAGAGGCACAGTAACCTAATCTTAAAAGGGTACCTTCTGTGACCTACTTTACAGAGGCACAGTAGGCTAATCTAATAGGCAGAAGCCAAATACACTCTGGCTAGGCTTATAAATGCCCTAGGGCAGATAGCCTAGTATCTACCTATGAACCTATTACCAAGAAACTTGAAAAAGGAAGAATAGGCAGCAGATTGTGAAGTAACATCATTCTGAATTTGCAAAGGATCACAAACAGGTTTAGGAAAGAAAGATTCAGAACTGATCTCCAAGCATTTCCTTTCTTTGGAACATCTTTGAATAAAACCCTTTCCACCCTGGGAAGGAGGAACTGGTTCCATCATTCCTTAAGACAGCATGTGAAGAAGAGATGGAAGCAAGACGGTCTTATCTGCATTATGAAGAATGACCCTCTGGAAAAGGGGGAATTTCCTACCTATGCCATCCGTAACCTTGAACGATTTTCGGAACCCATTTGTCTAAAACCAATCTGTCGCCAAACAGAAAAATAGAGATTCAGACTTTCTGGAAGAGAAAAAAGGGCCAGGGTGGGAGGGGGTCACAATGTCTCTTGAATAGACATTCAGACTTGAAGTGTCCTTGATTTGTGGAAGTTTGAGATAACTTTTTAGAACCTCCTTGCCACTTCTTTAATGTACGTTTGGTAGAATTCTGTTGAGACTGTTTATTTTTTTGCTAAAATTGTATGAGAAGAAAGAAAATCCCTCACACAATTTGGAAATCGTGGAGATACCCTGGATTATCTTGCCCATTTAATCACATTTTTTGATTCCCCTCTACAGTGAAACAAACACTACCTTTCTATCCAAGGGAGAACTTAAAATCTCATTTATTTTACATCTCAGAGATTCTGGGAATGCAGCCAAGCAAACATCCTTAAAACAGTATGAGTGGTCATAGCCCTGGAAAAAATATCAACAAAGTCATACACAGACTGCAAACAAAGAACAGAGACCTGTGCAGTAGAAGGAACTGTAGATAAAACATTCCTCATACTTTCACAGTATGTCAGAATACACATCACACCTGAAATTTAAAATTCTGAAATTTAAAGCAGAAGTACACACTTTTCCCCCCATACCCATCAATAATTTTCTCATCCTTATTAGAAAGAGTATGATTGAAATTAACTACGTGCTTAGCAGCAGAGAAGTCAACTAAGTCTATAGCTGTTTGGTCAGGTTTGGGAATAGTCTATAAAGATTTAAAAGACTGAGGAAATTTATGCATCCTGTCTGCCTTTTTTGGGACAGTTGGCGGACTATCAGGACATCTGTAGACAGCAAGACACACATCCTCTAAAGCAGACAAGACGGGCAGAGTGGGTATAGGTTCTGGAAAATCCTTCTGTAACAACTCAGTATTTTTTGAGGAACTGCAAAACCTCAGTGTTTTCCCAGTCAAAACACAGACATTCTACCAACAGTCTCAGAGAAACAGAAACCCCCACACGGAGAATCAAAGTGAGCTCTCCTCTGGGTCTGAATTAAAAATAGGAGGACAAAACCCTGAATCTGTCACTGCATCTTTTTGTTCAGATTCAAATTTTGAATCTCTTCAGGAAAAGAGGCATCCTTCTTTCTTTTACCTGAAACTACTCTACAAGAAATTTCAATAGCCTGAATCAAACTTTGAGCCAGTCGTAATAAACTACTCCTAGCCAAAGAAATTTTAGAGGAGTAGATACATGCTTGGTTTTCTGCGTCTTTCTGACAGGAAAAATGAGGCAGACTGTGTTACTAATGGCAGCCGCTGTTTCCCCAAGGATGGTAACAGCATTCTGAAATAACAGTTAAACGATCCCTGCTCCCTCTCCCAAGACCAACAAGAGTTACTCTCCCTTGGCCATCAAGGGTACCCCAACAGCTACAGACGACATGGCTAACCCTTAGGCCATAGTGGCTATAGGTGCTACACCAGAGGGATCCAGGGTAAAAGATGAGTGGCCTGAGGTACAAGTACAGAGTCATCAACCTGCAGCTGAGGCAATTTGCTAGCCTGCCATGGTGCTAAAGGCTGTTAGCCTAGCTTTTTCTTTTTGTGGCTGGAAGAAGGACCTGTTGTGGGACTGATAATCTGTTCCATGGTCAAGCTGAAAATGCTGCCTCTATCCTAGGGAAAACAAGTAACAAATGCCAGTAAAACTACCAGTCCACATAAGTTTTTTTATTTTTGACAGAAAAAAAACATAGTAAAAACTCTTTCAAACACCATGGCAGCCCCACAATGGAAAAATAAAAACAATTTATCCACAGAAAATATTTTATCAGTTAGTTAACAGTACTTTTAAACTGACAGAAACAAGTGTTCCATTTAGAAGTATGTTACAGTTTTGAGACAGTATGTTAAAACTCAACACTCCTAGTTTTAAAATAACTTTCCTGAAGAGGAAAGTAATAAAACATCAGTAAAAATTAAGAAAGTGGATTTTCTTCCCCCAAAGGGAACTTCTCTAACCAGCTAAAGAAAGTACAAGCCGGACATCAATTCTCACAAGCCTCAATTTCGGCGTGAGACACTGTACAAGTTCAGATATTTTAGTTTTTCATAACTTAAATTTCCACAGCCATGGATGCCTTTGCTATATTTTGTGCTGTACTACTAGTTTACTTATGTTTATTTTCATATAAGCCTTCCATATTGGTATTCCATACTCAAGTCTGGATCTAATATACAGTGCAATGGAGAAGTATTTGCCCCCTTTCTGATTTCTTTTTTTTTGCATGTTTGTCACACTTAAATGTTTCAGATCATCAAATAAATATAAATGTTAGACAAAGGTAACCCAAGTAAACACAAAATGCAGTTTTTAAGTGATTTTATTTATTAAGGAAAAAAACTATCCTAACCTACATGGCCCTATGTGAAAAAGTAATTGCCCCCTAAACCTAATAACTGGCTGTGCCACCCTTAACTGCAATCAAGCATTTGAGATAAGTGGCAATGAGTCTAACATCGCTGAGGAATTCTGGCCCAATCTTTTTTGCAGAATTGTTTTAATTCAACCATATTGGAGGGTTTCTGAGCATGACCCACTTTTAAAGGTCATGCCACAGCATCTCAATTGGATTTTCCGGACCTTGTCTAGGCCACTCCAAAACCTTCATTTTGTTTTTTTAAGTCATTCAGAGGTGGACTTGCTGGTGTGTTTTGGATCATTGTCCTGCTGCAGAGCCCAAGTACACTTCAGCTTGAGGTCATGAACTCATGGCGAGACATTCTCCTTCAGGATTTTTTGGTAGAGAGCAATTCATGGTACCATCAATCACAGCAAGTCGCCCATGTCCAGAAGCAGCAAAGCAGCCCCAGACCATCACACTACCACCATGTTTGACTGTTGGCATGATATTCTTTTTCTGAAAGACTGTGTTACTTTTACGCCAGATGTAATGGGACGCACACCTCCCAAAAAGTTCTTTTGTTTTGTCAGTCCACAAAATATTTTCCCAAAAGTCTTGGGGATCATAAAGATGTTTTATGGCAAATGTGAGACGAGCCTTTATGTTCTTTTTGGTCAGCAGTGGTTTTCGCCTTGGAACTATGCAATGCATGCCATTTTTATCCAGTCTCTTTCTTATGGTTGAGTCGTGAACACTGACCATACATAAGGCAAGTGAGGCCTGCAGTTCACTAGATGTTGTTCTGGGTTCTTTTGTGACCTCTTGGATGAGTTGTTGCTGCGCTCTGGGATAATTTTTGTAGGCCGGCCACTCCTGGAAAGGTTCACCACTGTTCCACATTTTCACCATTTGTGGATAATGGCTCTCACCGTGGTCCACTGCAGTCCTAAAGCTTTAGAAATGTCTTTGTAACCTTTTCCAGACTGATAGATGTCAATTACTTTGTTTCTCATTTGTTCCGTAATTTCTTTAGATCGCAGCATGATGTCTTCTTCTTGGGATCTTTTGGCCTACTTCACTTTGTCTGACAGGTTCTATTTAAGTGATCTCTTGATTCAACAGGTCTGGCAGTAATCAAGCCTGGGTGTGGCTAGTGAAATTGAACTCAGCTTTCCCAAAAATGTGATTAACCACAGTTACTTCATGATTTAAAAAGGGGGGGGGATTCCTTTTTCACATAGGACCATACAGGTTTGGATACTTAATAAATAAAATCATCACTTAAAAACTAGATTTTGTGTTTACTTGGGTTATCTTTGTCTAATATTTAAATTTGTTTGTTGATCTGAAACATTTAAGTGCGACAAACATGAAAAGAAATAAGAAATCAGGAAGGGGACAAATACTTTTTCATTGTACTGTAACAAACAAAATCCTGACTATTCAATAAAATCCATGTAGAGCCTACACAGAATGTATCTTTGTACACAACCATAGTTCCTCACCAGCAGAGTGCCATACATATTAATTATGGCATGCTGCCAAGGGAGATCACAGTAACACAGGTATTGAATTTGTGCAAGCAGCAGTGTAGAAGCTGTCCCATACTTGTGGACTGTCCAGAAAACATCTGGACAGGTGGTAAGTACAGGACAGAATTTTTTTATATGACTTGTTTGCGAGGCACGGTGCTTAGCTGTGCTTTTACGTATGCACCAGACATTTGCTATATATCTAAAAACAGAAATCAGATGTAATCAACTCTATTTTTTTTTGTCTCTGCATGGTGCGGAGTGGTGTTTAGCGATGCCGAGCTGCGCTTATACATATACACAGGACATCTGCTATATATCTAAAAATATAAACCAAATGTATTTAACTGTTGTAGTTTTGATGTGCTTAGCAACACCCAAACCTGCGTAGCCTCACTGCGCAATGCTAACAGGCACCATAGTAGTATATTTATTTATTTTACATTTGTTGACCGGGATTGTCTGAGTCAGCTGAAGAGCCCTTTTTCAGTGGAGGCCCAGGGAGAAAAGCTCCAGTATATACAATTTTCATTATAAATTAGCATTAAACAGCAATGTTACAGGATTATTAAAACGCATTAAGTAGCAATACAATGCCATACAGTGTCGATAATCAGGAGTATAGCACAACTTTTTCAAGATGCATATAAAGAAAAGAAAATATGTCATTAAGATGAATATAGTTTTTGGGGTAAGTGGTTACAAAAACCCAGTTTATATTGTAGTTGCATGAAGGCAAGACAATTGCAATAGAATGTTTCTCTGAGGCGATTTGCTTAAGAGATTTTAGAAGACAGTAGAAAGAGTAGTCAAGGAAGATTAGAGAGCGCTAGTAAAAAGTGTGCGTTAAGGGCAGAAAATAGATCAAGGTATGGAAGTAGGGGATGTTTAAGGAGGGAGAGTGCAGTGGCAGGACCAGTGACTTTTAAAGTGCTCTTTCGTGGCTGTCTTAAATTCTTTAGGATGTGTAAGGGCCCTGATTTCTAGTGGGAGCTTATTCCAGGCAATAGTGGGGTAATAGCTGTACATGTTGCGTCCAAATTTAGACTTGAGTTTGTACATTTGTAGCAGGTCTTGGTTATAGCTTTGGAAGGAGAATAATAGGAGATGAGAGGGGATAGTGCTGGGGAGAAGGAAGACTGGTATAGGATAGAATGAATGATCTGGGCTGAGAGAGATATATATGTGAAGATATACTGCATCCCTGTACTATCCAAGTAGCTAGATAGGTGGAGTCATGACCTACAGTGCAGAAGGTCCCAGGTTTGAGTCCTGACCAGTCATATGTTCTACATTTCTTGCTGTGAAAATGTGTCAGGTGACTGAAACATCAGTTTAATTTAAAATTTAAAAAAACTGTTACATTTAGAAAAACTTTGAGATGCTAAGCACTTCTTAAACATGGTCAACAGTCTATAATGTTTGTGCATTGCTAAGCTATGCTTAAACATGGCTCGTGTGAGTTTGCTCAATGCGCAGCTGCTCTGAAAACAGCTTGTGCGAGTTTGCACGAAGATAACTGACGTGATGCTTTTTTGAAAGTTAACAGTATGACATAAGGGTGGGAATGCAGCCTATATAAAGGCCAACAGGCAGGAATTTCACACCAATCATTGGGGTCTTCACTTGGCTGTCGATATGCCTGGTGGTGTTGGAGAGGGAGCGTGCTTTTGGGTGCAGACGTGGGGTGTGCAGGAGTCCAAAATGGTTGTTGAACTCCTGGTGAAGAACTATGAACCTCAGCTGCTGCAGGGCGATTACCAGGGCTCAGAGTGCAAGTCTGATGCCTGGGATCAATTGGCTAGGGAACTTACCAGTGCTACTGGCAACCTCCATACTGGTAAGCAGTGTCGTCACCACTATGATGACATGATAGGGAGGAAGAGGGGAACCTTGGACACCTGGGTCCAAGAGGCTCAGGCTGGGCAAACCCCACAGATATGAAAGTATGTTTTCCAGCACTTTAGAAATACACAAGCTGAATCTGTGCAAAACTGGTATGGTTTGCTTCTCTTTCAACAGCTGTAAACGAGAGGGCTTGCAATGTCCAGTCTCATGCAGGGCACCTGGCCAAGATGAAGCGAGAGTGTGGTAAGTAGGGAAAAATCTAAGTAATAACATAATGCATACTGTAATGTTATAATAAATTAGAGTGTGCAGTCTTAGCAGTCAGATATGACATACCCGGGACATGTAACATGTTTAGTAATGTGTCACTGCCTACCTGAAATGGTGAAGCAAGTTAAATCAGGTAAACATACAGTACTGTGTAGTATAGCTTTCTAATATCAGTTACTGTTGTGGTCTACCAGTTACTGAGTCATTGTTCTGGTCTGCTCATTGTCTGAAATATGCTGTAGGTTGCACTCAATTAATGGAGAGGGTATATGGGCTATTTATTAGACAACTTACACAGCTATCCATGGTCTACATGCCAGACTTGAAGCAACATTAATCAGTAAAATCTAAAGGGTGGTGGTGCTTTGATATATAATGTTTTCAAATAAAGTGTTCACTATTCCTGTATTCACTGCATGTGTGTTCTAATCGAACACCAGTCAACTGTGAAATGTAAATTAATAAAGAATGCAGCAAAACCTGTCTGAAATAAATGTAGTGCATTACCCTGGGTAAGGTTCAAGCCTGTGTTCTACTCATTTTGTCTGACATAATGCTGTATATTCCACCCACAAAATGAACATGGTATATGGGTAAGGTTACTTAAGTCCTGGACTGCTACTCATGGCTCTAAGTGACAGATTTTAGGGAACATTTTCAATACAGTTTAAATCAGGAGTGTGTTTTGATAAGTAACCTTTTCAAATAATTATTCACTATTAATATATATATTTACCCACGGTGGTGGTGCTGCGGTAGCGTTGTCGTCTCACAGTAGACGCTTTCCGGTTCGATTCTCAGTTACAGCGTCTTCTGCGTGGAGACATTCATGAATGGGCGTACCTTCGTTGAAGGTTGTGCGTCAGGGCTGGTAACTTGGCACGTAAAAATCAACTACCAATCACTAGCAGAGCCGGAGTTCCGCTGTGGCGACCCCTAACCATGAAAAGCCGAAAGACACAACAACACAAAATTCACTATTCCTATATTTACTGCACGTGTATTCTAATCTGACACCAGTCAACTGTTAAATGTTCATGAATAAAGAATATAGCCACAAATGTCTGAAATGAATGTAGTGCAATAACCAAAGTAAGGTTCAAGCCTGTGTTCTGCTCATTCTGTCTGAAATAATACTGTATATATTCCTCCCAGGGACTGAACACAGTATATGCGTAAGGTTAACTGAAGTCCTGGACTGCTATCCATGTGTCTAAATGCCAGACAAATGAACATTATCAATAAAGTTTAAAACAGGATTGTGCTTTGATAACTAATCCTTTCAAATAAGTTTTCATTATTCCTGTATGCACTGAATGTGTGTTCCATTCAGATACCAGTCAACACCTACAACCCCTTTTCCCATTTTGCACATTAACTCAGAAATAATGCATCATCAAATTTCAGATATGCATGTATTGTAGTACTGTCAAGCCCCAATTCAAATAATTTCCCCAAAATATGCTGTACATAACACTCAGTAAATGAGTAGTGTCTATGGTTAGGTCAACAGACGACCTACACAGCCATACTGTGTGTAACTGTCAAATTTCATGTGACATTAATCATTAAAGTTTAAAAGGAGATGGTGCTTTGATAACTGCTGTATTCAACTAAAGTGCTCATTACTCATGTGCTCACTGTATTTAGTTTTCAATGTGATACCACCCACAGCTATGCATGTGTGCAAATGTAGGATTTCACACAAAATGTTGCAATAAAAGTCGTAAGGCAGAATAGTGTTTTGAGAATTCATGATATCGCAATAAAATGCACATAATTCCTGCAGTCAATGCTTGTGGGTACTAATCCCATGGCAACCAGCTGTTTAGTGTACTTACTGTACAGGAACATACCTTTCAACTATCATGCTTTTGATGAATGTAATGACTACTGCCCCATATGGCTGGCCCTTGATTAGCAGATACATGACATTATTTGGAATACAATTTATTGGCAAATCCATTTACAGAACACCTTGGTAGTAATGTAGAAGCACACTATCTAAAACAGTTCCCTGTAGTTGTGCCTGTGTAACACCAGCATTTATTAGTGCTTGGCCAAACCATCCCATGTTAACAGCTTGAGAAGTATGTACATGTGACATCATCTATACGAGAATTGCAGTCACTGTACTCACAATGAAATTGCACATCTGTAGAAGTATGTATTAGTAGTCTGTGCAGTAATATTAACTGCAAAGTTACTAATGGTATGTTTTTCTCTCTCCCTTATCTACTTTAATTTATTAATGTTATTTATTATTATGATTTGATATTAATATATTATTTATAACAAACTATTATGCGGATGGTGCAGTGGTAGCATTGTTGCCCCACAGCAAGAGGTTCTCTGGTTCAATTCTCGGCTTGGGTGCCTTCTGTGCAGAGTCTGCATGTCCTCCCTGCATTCATGTGGGTTTCCTCCGGGTGCTCTGGTTTCCTCCCATGTTACAAAGACATGCATCTGGAGCATTTCTTCCTGGGCCTCCTCTGAAAATTGGCTTCGTTCCAAGTTGGACTTTCCCGGTAAACTCATGTTAAATAAAAATAAATGTTGGCCTTAACTTTATTTCATACTGGTTTGCTGTTAACATACTTTCCTTAATTTTATTTATTGCTGTGAGCCTCATAATATTCCTTTATATGTCATTTGATTAATCAATATTATCTTCCATTATGTTAATACTAACATTTGTTTGTTTATTTCTTTTACCTTATGTTTATAATTAATTTACTACAGCGTGATAAGGTAGGCTGGTTCCTGGCGATCCACCTACCTTGGCTCCCCCGGCCACTGCATTGAGGCCCAGGATGTCTGGGCAGCAGCCTGATAGTGCAGGTGCAGCAGAGGGGGCACCATCTGCAACGTCGGTTAGTTCTGCCCCACAAGCTGGGGCTGGGCCCTCCTCTGGGATTGGCGGCGGAGGGGTGATTTTGTCACCCGTGAGGTATAGTGCGTGGGTTGGTGCACACCTACGCCAAATGGACAGCATGCTCTCCATCCTGGTAGGGTGGCCTCATTCCGGACACCAGCATCCACCACAGGGACAGTGAAGGAGCAGTGCTGACAGTCCCATGGGTGAGGACTTAGTCACACTGCTGCAGAATGTGACGCTCGTGGGACTGGGATTCCACAACACTCTTCCCATCCAAGGTGTTCACCCCCCTCTTGTCACACACCAACCCTGCCTGCTGTCTTGTCTGTCTTCAAAAGCTTCCTCACCTTCCCAACTTACTTCCCCCACATGTACCTATGTCCCTTCCCCCTTCATTCCACTCTCACCTTAAAAAACGGCATCTGTCCCAAAAAAAAAAATTGTTCCATACATAGCTCTCCATTTTGCACATAATTTGGTCCAATTGACTTGACAATGCACGTATGTTGTTGTCATCACCCCTCTCTGGGGGTGACTCTCCAAATTCAGCTAAAACAATCTGTGAAAGTGCACAGCTATGATTCTGTCCTACACATCCCTATCTGCCTATCACTATGTTTTTCCCCCTGCTTGCACCCCCATTTCACCACTGTCCTATTCTCCCCATTTTTTTTACTTTAAAGATTTTTTGCTCAATGCAGTGCACTGCATCACATAGCTATGCTAAACAGTGCTACATTGATATATGCTTTTGAAACAATATTAATCACATTCGAAAAGTACACCTGCACCCCTATGTCGAACCCAGGACCATCGCACCTGTGGAACAGTAGATCAACCCACCAAGCCACACAGGTGTTTTAACAAAGACAGAGTAATATTCAAGTTCCCATCATTAAGCGTGTTGAAGCAATGCTGCTCATTGCTCCACACCAAGCAAATCAGCTAAGAGATTTATAGAAAAAATAGAAGTGTAATTGGCAGTGTAGTGGTGAAATGCATCACTATAAAGCCATACACATACGCGAGGTATCTAATAGCAGGTAACCCTGCAATTATATGTACAACATGTAAGAATACATTTGCTAAAACATTAATGGAAAGCAGGATTTTAACTGGGACTTTGGTATAAACACACAGTACTCTAAAACAATATACAATGGTAGATGTAAGTGCAGTATTTAACAGCAGATAACTGTGTAATAACTACAACATGTAAAAATACACTTGCTATAACAGTGACTCTGTAGAGCAGTCTTTATGGTACACATGGTCCTGGGGTTGATTACAGCTGCGTCTAGCAATGAAAGTTCATGTATGTGGACATCAACATTATAAATTGTGATATGTATGTATGTCTGTCTTTTCACATTTATCCACTCAAAGCAGTACAGTTGGAATGTCTGCACCTAAATAATAGAGGTCATAGGCCTAAGTAGTCCTAGTACAAATACTAGACAGTGTAGTGAATGGCAGGTCATGCATTAGCTTGAGTTCTCAGAGGATGTTAACGTGTGTACTGAAATTGTGGCAAAGTAATATCAGACTGCAGCCCACAATGATTTGCTGGTGATATCACTTTCAACCACAGCTACACAAGTAACATACAGTGGATATAAAAAGTGTACACACCCGTTAAAAGGCCAAGCTTTTGTGATATAAAAAAATGAGACCACAATAAATCATTTCAAAACTTTTCCCACCTTTAATGTGACCTATAACCTGTACAATTCAATTGAAAAACAAACAAATCTGTTAAGGGAAAAATATAAAAAAATGTACAATAAGCTGGTTGCATAAGTGTGCACACCCTTAAATACTTTGTTGAAGCACCTTTTGATTTGATTACAGCATTCAGTCTTCTTGGGTACACACCTGCCATCAATTAAAGAGACTATAACCCCAAATAAAGTTTGAAATGATTTATTGTGGTTTCATTTTTTATATCACAAAAACCTGTCATTTTAACAAAGGTATGTACACTTTTTATATCCACTGTTCATATATGGAGGTTGAGCTAGACGCAAGGGCTGCCAGCACGCACTTAACAAGGGACTACCATGACATAATACATGACTTGGCAGTTGTCCAACTGCATTGCATCATGGTTAATATGCCCCTACCTTTTTCTAGGATACGCCAAGCATTTTGCCTTGCATTGTGTTACTGATACCACTGGCTGACAGTTACATGAAACACATACCTTAATTCCTGGTGGGATGGGTACCCTCAATCTGGCTCTGCCTAAACAGCAAGGCTTCCACAGGTCCCACACTTACTCCTAAAGGTTGTTGTCCTGCAAAGTATTCACACTCTCTGCCTTTGCCTACAGCATCACCTTCAACCTGTAGCACACATATTTCTATGGACAAAGAAGCTGCTACAGACATTCTTCTCTGCCATGATGCAGTATCTGTCCCCCAGTAATTTCTAACCCAACATATGAGAAAAGGGCTGTAATCTACATTGAGGCCTTGTATCTTGTTCAGTGGTTGCATGGGATTGGCTGATTATACCGCAAATCAGCTGTGTTGGCTGCAGTTCTCATTTCTGAAGCACAAATTGGTTCAGAGGCAAACATTAGCTAATCAGAACCATGTTAAAAAAGGCAAACAGCTAGCTAGCCACATGTCTGTGTAAGTAAATTAAGATGTATAAATTTTGAAGAAAGACCACCTTTGTATTTCAGTGCTGCAGTTAGCACTATGCAGCTGCCCTTCATCCTTTCACCCGCGTCAGACATCTTAATTTCATTCACTGTATACTTAATGTGATTACAGTACAGACTGTCTCTACTGCAACTTCTATTTCAACATGATGCTTTACAGAATGGCCAAATGGAAGCCAGCAGGAGGGCATGCACTTCATCATCTTCCACAGGAGCACTTTCATCACTGGTCAACCCCAAGAGTCTATGTTTGTTTTTAAATCTGGATTACTGATGCACCAGGCCTACAAATGGCTGTGCTGTTGAATATTACAGTAGTGCTACATGTACTGTACTAAAACATCCTTAATTCTACTGCTAAAGTTATAAAAAAAAAATACACGTGCTTCTAGTTGCTGCAGTTTGATGTTAAAATGTCTTTTTTTTTGCATCTATACTAATACTAAATGTAGACTGCAGTGGTGGTGCTGTGGTAGCGTTGTCGCCTCACAGTAAGACATCCTGTTCGATTCTCAGCTAGAGCGTCTTCTGCGTGGAGACATGTGTGAATGGGCGTACCTTCGTTGAAGGTTGTGCCGGCAACTCGTCATGTAAAAATCTACTGCCAATCATTAGCGGACCGGAGTTCCGCTGTGGCGACCCCTAACCGGGAAAAGCCGAAAGACACAATAACAACAACAACTAATACTAAATGTGTTCTAAGTCACTCTGACCTGAGCTCTTCACTTACCATCATTAATAAGGGTACTTCTGAAATGAATTACTAATAGCTGCAAAGCATCAGAAAACAGAAACAATGCTAAAAAAACTTTAAATGTCTGTTAAAAGCAGAATTTAATTGGTTTCAAAACCAAATAAAGTAATACTAATGGTGTGACAGAGAGAAACACTACTTTTTAATGAAAATATCTGCTATTTGTTCTGCTTGTTTTCAAGGAAAAACTGCACATCATTTTACCTTCCAAAACTCGATTCTTCTCATCTCTTGATATATACATAAATAAAAGTTTTCAGGAAAGCATTCTGTGATCACTTTCCAAGGACCTGTACACACCAGAAGTTTCTGCAGTAGATGTCCCTCTGTATTCAACAGCAAAGTATACAGAGACCATTTTCATATGGCACAGTCATGATAATTATGTGCCAAGTTCATAAGGTGAATAATGTTAAAAAAACAAAAATACAGTCCAAAAAACATTAAAAGTCAATGTTCTAAAACAGGAAACTCACAGCTACCAAAGCTCCTGCTTTGCAGCTGGCATATTAATAACCAGTTTGAAAAACTACTCCAGAGGTTCCCTGGCACCCTCTCAAAAGCCTCAACTTGTCCAGTTTGTGAGAACACAGGTGTGTGCCTTCTTTCTGTTAGCTGTTTGTCCACCAAGACAGAAGTCCTAGTCCAGGCTCACTTATAGATCCCTGGAGGAAGAGAACAGAATTATTATAAAAAAATAAGCATTAGATTTATGACCTGCATGTTAGAACACACTATTAAAAAATAAACTGAAACCATGCAAGCCACATAAAGTACAACTGTGTAAGAACTTAGCATAAGAGTAGACGTCTGTCTGATTGATCACTGCTGCAGTATTACTAATAGCTGGGATATCCTGCCAAGGACAGCCATATGTCTGGCCAGCATACCAAAGCCTGGGAGCTTTCCTCTCATGCTGCATGTCCGACGTATGACATCATCCCAAAGCAGAAAGGAGGTACATAAGGAATGTATGAGCACAAATTACCTTCATTACTTTCTTGCCCCAGACCAAGGAACTGAAGCAGAAGTAGAGACAACTATTCATGTATGTACAAGTCAAAAAAAAAGGAGGAAGGAATTCCACCACAGCCCAAAAACTGAAAAACACAAAAGGGGTGAAGAAGGGAGGGATGCAATAAAGTAACAATGACATCTACTGTTAAGGTTGGATCTTATACAACTGTATTATATCCTTCCATGGATCCCTGCTGCAGTATTACTAACAGATAAGAGCTTCCTAAAGCTGTCTACGAAGAAAGGGAGGTGGAGCGTTGATGTTAGTTATGATATAAAAGTCCCTGGAGGACAGACCTAGAAAACTCTGCTCTTTTCTTAGAAAAGAGAACAATTTTGTAATGATTAGTAAAAGTATGAGTAGAAGATCAAGTTGCTGCTTCAAGGATAGATCTAGAATGCATATCCTTGAAGAAAGCCACTGAGGAGGCTGCAGCGCTACTGGAATGGGCTTTAACTAGGACCTGGAATTGTTTTCCAATGGAAGGAGCAGCAAAAGGAAATGGCCTTAGAAATCAGAGTGCCCTGTTGGAGATGCTCGGTGAGCAGATTGGACTGACTGGGGAGATGATTTTTTTGAGTTATGCTAGAGAATCAGAACTGACTAGTAAAAAGTAATAGGGAAAACAGGCACAGAATTGCCTAGACATAGTAAAGCCTTGATGAGTCTAATTATGGTGGATACCAAAAAAAGCAATTACTAGAAAATGGAAATCAAAGTCTGGACAACTTTACTAGAAGCAATGAATATAGTAACAGAGCTAAAACAACTGGAATTGGGATCTTTATAAAAGGGAAGGAGCAAAATACATAGGGAAAAATGGGAATTGTGGGAACATTAGATGCAGAGCAGGAACAAGGTTTAAGAGGCCGGAATTGAATAGGCTATACAATGACTGGATGGTTCATAACGGATGTATAAGGTTTGCAACTACAGTTGTTTCAATGGTGTCTGATGTAAACTGCAACTAAAGTGGTATATTTTTGTACATTTTTCATTTATATAAATGTAAGATTGCCTTTGTCATACTTGAAAATTTAATAAAGATGTTTGGGAAAAAGAAACTCCTGAACCCTGATGCTCTGGGAGCAAGTTCCCCACACTAGATCTGACCAGCTCCTGGCAAGGGGAAGGAACCAGAACGGGCACTCCTGGGTTGAATGAAATCTAATCTACCATAGAAATTCCTTCTTGATGAAGGGTAAGACAGGAATTGGGAAAGTCAATGGATAGCAGTGTAAACTGATATGGGATACCACTGCATCTTCCTCACATGGAGTCTGCCATAAGGTACCACCAAAATTGTTGATGCTATGAACCCCAGGGCTCTCAGTGCCTTTCTTGCTGGGGTCAAATTCAATGGAAGGTTTGAAAAGTAATCTGAAAGAAATTGAACTTTTTCTGCAGGAAGGAAGGGTGTCATTGGCACAGTATTAAGTCTGCATCCTAGGAAAATCCAATCCTGGGATGGACTGACTTTTGAGATTCTGAGTGTGAACGCTAGAATGTTTAGACGACTCATAACAAACTCCAAATCCTTTTAAAAAATCTCTTGGGAAGAAGCCTGAATAATAACATTGTCCAGACAAGAAAACATTTGAAATCCTCAAAGTCTGCAAAAGGCAGTAACAGAAAAAAATCTTGTGAATACCCTAAGGGCAGTTGAAAGTTGAAAGAGACACAAATATTTCCTGCATGGTATATGAACAGGAATGTGATGTTGAATGCTCTTTAAATCCAATGTTATCAAAATGGCTTGGGGAAGGATTACTAGAAGCAGAGTCTATAATGTCAACATCTTGAAACTTGGAATTTTGAGATGTGTTGAGAGAAGAAAAGTCCAGAATAAGTCTACAACTGCCCTCCTTTCTGGGGGCCAAAAACACTTTTGTATAAAATCCTTTTCTTAACAGATGGGGGGGACATCTATCCCCTGAGTAAACCAGTCTTGAAGAAGAGGGAGAATGAGATGAATCTGGTTTTGATCAGGTGTGGGGAAATCCAACAGACATGGAGGACCAATCCAAAACATTTTGTAACAGTTTTGGATGATGGAAAGAATTCACTTATTTGATGTTACAGATTTACAGACTGGGAAGGACAGAGATAGTTTTTGAGACAAGGGAACCGGGGACTGGCCAAGGTGGAGAGGAGAGGGAAGAAAAGGTTGATAGTCAAAAAGAGGCTGTTTCATAATGAAAGGAGGACTTAGAACCCTTGGAAACCTGCTGAGATTTATCTTGAAATTCCCATTTGTTGTTTTTTTTAAAACCTTCTGAGCTGGTTTTTGATTCTTGTGTACAAAGGGACCAGTCACAGTAGGTTAGTTCCTCTGGAAGCTGGGACAGGAGAAAGGAAAATCTGCCTAAAATCTTGCATGACATTACATTTCTCCTTTGAAGTTTTGAAATGTTTTGCAGTAACAAAGCCAAAAAGATTATATTTAACTAGAAAAAAGTCCAGAAGCTTAGCTCTGATATCTTCAGTCTAAGCCACATAAACCTATGAAGAACAGAAAAAGTAGCAGATGCTCTAGAATTGGCATCAGTAGCATCATAACTGCATTCAACAGGATGCCTGGCTACTTGAGAAATAGATTTAAGAAGAGACAAAGCAGAATATTTAATGTCTCAGTCATCCAAGTCTGAAAGGATAGTGCCCAAAATAGACAAACTATATCTGATCATATGGGTTTGCTAACTAACAGCCCTAAAAGATAATGTGGCAGAGGTGTAGACCTTTTTGCCATATTTATCAATTTCTCTGACATCTTTTATCAGTGGTCAACACATAAGAGGAAGGAAGCAAGTCAGTAGGCTTTTCAATGGGAAGGAACATAATTATATCTGGGGTGGCATTCTTCTATAAGAAATGTTCTGCATCTGGCACCTTATAAAATCTATAAGGTTTCTTTGAAGCAGGAGGCTGAGACTTTGTTCATATTAAGAAAGGCCATATAGAAGGTGTCCAAGCAATGGCTCCAAAACAGGAGGATGGCAGAGGGTGTAGGCACCCCCATTTCCAAAAGAGCATAGTAGATTTTTAGCATATTTTCTGATCATCAGGTAACTTGAAACCTTCTCATTAAAAGTGTTACATCATTTTAATGATAGTTACTCCAAAAGAAAGTTCCACCTGAGGAGATCCAGGAGCAAGGTGTCTTCATCATCAGAGGCATAAGCCACTGGAGAATGGATTTGGGAAGAATAAGCCAAAGAATCATCCCAGTAAGATAACTCCTCCTCAGGGGGAAGAGAAAAAAAAAGTTTCTTTGCCTCTTAATGGAGTAAGCAGGGAAAAACATGGAGGCCTCATGGAGAAAATAGCTCTGATAACCCCCAGTGTGAAATCCTGCAATTCCTTCTGAGGATCTGTAGACATCTGCAGGGAGTATGCTTAGACTTCTGTTTCTACTTAAGTGGGATGTCTGCCTGCACAAAATGGGGTGCTTTGAGCCCTGATGTACCTCGATCAAGGAACTGGGAACTTCTTCCCTAACTAAGGGATCAGGTATGTCCTAAGGTCCCTCTGAAATGAGCCAAAACTCACCCTTCTTGCTAGAAGTGGACTGGCTGGATACACGATGTGCAAAATGGCATATCCGCTTCCATCAAGAGACACAATGGAGATGCCTGGGCCTGATGGACAGCAGAAGCTTTGAGCTTTGGTGTCTTTTTTGGCATAAATGAAACATGGGTTGTGAAGACTAGGTGGCTATTTTACTTTGTGCAAGCTCCTTCCAGCTTTGGTTTTCAAAGTAAATTTTTAAGGAAGTGAGATTGCTATGTAGGGCCTTAGGAGCAAATGACTGACAGGTGGAGCAGTCTTTATAGTTGTGATCAGCACCCAAGCAAAAATACATTTCAAATGATGGCCTGTGTGTGGAATTTGCCTCCCACAGTCCTATTTTCCCCTCTTCAATATCATGTAAAAAGTATATTAATATCAAATATATGAGAAAAGGAAGGGTTCTCAACCGAGATACTTATCTGCCCAATGGGTAAGGAACATATACAAATCGTACACTTGACGGACTGAAAACAACAGTTCAGTATTTGGCTAGTGGCAAAGTTCTGAGGTAATTTGCTCGTACATTCCTTATGTACCTCCTGGTTCCTTCGGGATGAGGTCACAGCATGAAAGGAAGATGCCCAGGCTTTGGTATGCCTGGATATCCCATGCATTAGTAACACTGATGCAAGGAAGGACCAACTAGAGCATCTGCTACGGATTTGCAATTACCAAACAAAAAAACGTTCTGGTTGAACAATTTACCGCTTCAGAATGGTACAAGTCACATTCAAAAACAGTCTGGAGATATTTCCCATACAATTATCTATAAAAAGTGAAATAAGCTTACAGAAGATTAGACACTGCATGGGATGAGGCCCCTGCTGCCACCCAACTGAAAAACACTGTTATCGGCTGCACTTACTTGGCTAAGCAACCTATATTCCCTGATTAAGCCTTTTATTCAATCCATCACAATTAAGGCTAAAATATATAGCTAAACAGGAAGATGTGACAATACATCTTAGAAAATGTCTCTCTTTCAGCAAAAAACAACAAAAAGCAGCAGTCAGGTGAGAAACTGCATACTTAAACAGCATTCTACAGTATAAAAAAAAAAAATATATATTTTGGTCTTTCCACAGTTGCTGAAGTTCTCATGCAACAGATGAAAATGAAAGCTAAAAGTACATGAGGAAAAAACAGCACAAAATAAATAGCTACCATACCAGAAAAATCTTTTCCAGGACCAACAACGATAAATAACAACTGTGATCTTCTTTATAAGGACCATCTTTCAGCAATTCTCCAAAGGGCTAAATACCCAGTCAGCATTGTGGCAGAGCAGGACAAAGCCCTAAGACCTAGTGATCCAGGTAAGTTTAGCAACTCTGGTGTCTGGGCACTGCAAAGGGAGGAGGAGTGTGTCCATCCCTGGAGGAAGGGCATGCATACAAGTGCATTTTGTGGTTATCCCCAGTATAGGGTGGAGACCTGCAGGAGGACATTGTCTTCAGGGAGTAATGACACTGTTGGGAGTCGCTGTGGAGGCTCGATGATATTTAAGCACACCCACTGCATCGCATATTTGTTCTGAGACAGTATGTGCGCACATGGGGGAGGATGTTAACTTAGGGCATAACAAAAAAAAATCCACATTGGCAGCATATACAAAGCTGCCCCAAGGTGCTTCAATTTCCAATACAGCTGGATATTTGTGCTTTGCCTATGGGTGCATGCTGTGGTGTCTTGCCAGACCAGAGCAGTGGGACAGGTTTCACCATCCTCAGTTCTGGAACTGATAAGACCATCATGGAACAGAGGTAAGCTAAAAGTGAAAAAGAAAATACACATGATATAAAACTCTCAAGCTAAAATGCTCACAGAAGATGGCTTACCTTAAATGAGGAATAATGACTATGTAATAGAAGGGAGGTATTATACAGAAAATTATTTTTAAAGATCAGCTAGTGAGTACTACATATGGCTACAAATGCGTTAGACTGTAGTTCAAGGTGGCTTTGACTTGCAGTGGTAACCACTAGGGGGAATTCCAAGCACTATCTACAGCTCCTTTCAAAAAACGGAGATGGTGAAGTAGGAACCAGGGAGCCCAAATGAGAAAGAGTTTTCAGACAGATGAACAATGAACCTTCAAAGTGTCAAAGAACATTCTACTCCACTGGATATCCAAGCTGTAGTACTGAATGCATGCACTCATTCTCCAAAATTACATTAGATGTGGGCTTTCCCAGAATAACCTCTAACAGTGTTGGATGAAGAGTAGTTGCTTGAATGGTAGCAAAAGAAATGCAGCTAGCAATCTATTTGGAAACAATCTTCTTAGTAACTGCAAACACCCTATATGAAGCAAATGAGAAAACAAATAATCTGTTCTCCTTCTTCTACCACACAAGGGAGAGTATTGCAGTTAGTGTGCACATCTAACACATGGATGGCTGCCTCAGACTGGCTAAGTGAGAGATTTGAAGTAATTTCTTGGTGAGCAGGGAGACTTGGTACTATGAAGGACAATGGTTACTTGACACTGGGGTAAAAACAAGAAGGATTTCTAAATTAGAAGATCCCTGAATTCCAAAATCTGCCTTGCAAATGTGATGGGCACCAAGAACAATGTCTTCCAAGAGGCAACCTTCAGGTCCATGAAGCCAGCTGTCTCCAAAGTTAGATTGGCAAGTATAAAGTCCCAAAGAGAAGAGTTTTTTTTACTGGCAGAGAGAGAAGGACCCTTGTTTCAGTATAGGTCAGATAAACCATTCTTAATCAGAGTTCTGCCTTCTACAAGGTCACGATGCAACAAGATGGAAGAAACCAGCATCATGACCACAAAATGTAGAAGTCTTAAACTGAACAAGTGCCTAAGGTAGGTCACACAGATTTGAATTCAATGAATGTGAGGGCAGGAAATATTACTTTCTCGAAACTGAAAAAAACTGTTCCACTTGAGAATGCAGAGCTACTTGCTGTACAGGTATACCTTTTGGAAGACTTTCTGAAGGGCCTCTTCAGTTTGACTGTCTATATCTACTTTCTGTATAAATACACCTGATAGTGGATTTCTTGAAGACTTCCAGCACCACTGACATTTATAGCAAGGGAGCCAGGGGGATTGTGGGAGCTAATCACGAAGACAAACTTGTAAGACACAGAATGCCATCCCATTACCTAGTCAGCTCATTACCCATCTACATCAAAATTTCTCCAGGAAATGAAAGGCATGAAATTACTCACCGGACCTACCATGGAATGCCCCAGATGAGACTTATTCTTTTTTTTGACATCTGTGAACATGTTAGAGAGCAAAGGAAATAGTGGAATGGCTTATAGGAACCCCTCCCTTCCAATCTAGAGCTACTGTATCCACTGTCCATCCACCTAAGCTGAGAACAGTAAATTTTGGAAAGTATCACATTAATTATCACCCATTCCTGGAAAACACTCATTCTCCAAAGTTCCAATTTAAGGGAAGGATTTGAGCTGCAGCTTAGGGAGTATGCAGTGATGTGCAATTTGTTTCATGATGTAAATTTGCTACTAAGAATATTCCTTGCTTAGTGGTCTACTGCCATAACCCCACTGCTTCCTGGCAGAAGGGATAAAAGTGCTCAACACACTGCTTTTTCAAACAGCTAACCACTGCCTGGTTGCTGGACCTCAATAGAAGAGAGTATGGCCTCAACTAGCTTTTTACCCTTCCATGGCCAAAAAGTACAGTTGTGTACACTTACCATGAATGTAGATGTTAAGAGTGTATTCACTGCTGCAGTCATCACATTTGGGTTATCTGCATGCAGGTAGCCCTCAGCCAGCCTGAATATGTGAGTCTTGGATTCTTGCGTCGGATGCTGTCTCTTCTTCCATGATGTCAGGTCGTCAGGGGGTGTAAAACATGCAACAGACACCATTACATCAGTTTTTCTTGCCCCAGATGTCAGGTCCCCACAATGGGAAGCAATTATATGTTATGGTATACCTCCATCAAAAAGCAAATATACGAGAAAACTGAAATATACCAAACAAGAAGGAAAAGTAGAGCCAAGAGAAGTCAGGGGGTTGGAGGGAGGGTAACCAAGACTGCAACAGTGAATACACTCGAACATCTACATTTATGGTAAGTGTACACAACTGTACTATGTTCTTCGTGTTTCACTGTTGCAGTCATCACATTTGGGTTGATTCCCAAAGCTAAGGAAGGGAGGAGGAAGTTAGATAGCATTAGGGCCAGCTATTAAGCCCTGCAAAACTGTAGTGGCAAAACCAGCTCTGGATTTAGAAAAAAGAGGCATGTGGCAAATGCTTGGTCAAAGTATGTGCAAAGCTCCAGGTGGCAGCTTCTAGGATGTCCCTGGTAGGGACTCCTCTGAGAAAGACTTCAGAGGTACATGCAGCCCTGGTGGAATGTGATCTTATCCCCTGTGGGGTAGGTTTTCCAGGTGCTTGTAGCAGAAATAAATGCAATGGGCTATCCATTTGGAAATGGTTTGCTTTGAAATGGCCTTCCCCTCTGCCCCTGCAGCAAAGCCAACAAGCAGCTGTTCAGATTTTCTGAGAGGCTTAGTCCTGTCCAAATAAAATCTAAGTTGTCTATGCACGTCCAGAGTGCAGTATTCATTCTCCTTTGTTTTGTGGATTAGGGAAGAAAGTAGGCAAGTGAAAGGACTGATTTGGGACCACACTAGACACCACCTTGGGCATAAAGGAAGGATTGGTCCTGAGGGAAACCCTGTCTGCATGGAAGATAATGAAGGGTTCCACTGCCATGAGGGCCTGTAATTCAGACATTCTACTGTGATGGCTAGAAGGAATATTGTTTTCCAAGAAAGGAATTTCAACTCTGCTGTTGCAGCTGGCTCAAAGGGAGGGAGAGTGAGCTTTTCCAATGGAAAGTTAAGGTCCCAGGCTGGAGTAGGGGCTCTCCTGGGGGGGGGGGGTTAAATTTTTGGCCCCTCTAAGGAATTGTTTTAGCAGAGGGTGAGAGAAGAGTGGTGGCTCAGTATTATAATGAGCTGAAATGGCAGAGGCATGAATTCATAGGTTGGCCTGAAGCAGTCGTCCTCGCAAATAAATCTGCACTGGTTACATGCTCCACATATTTTTGTACCCTTCCTTAATATACCAAAACAATCATTATTGGGACCCCTCTCATAGGTTGTTACTAGACTATCGGCCCTAGGGCCTATATAGGCCTAGCCATGACAATTCCCTGGCTGTTTCTTCCCACACTATTTACTTCCCTGGCCCGTCTAGCAGGACGACTGACGTGATCCTTGGGGTGACTTTCCTTTCTCCCATCCAATCGTCAATTTTCCTTTTGAAGAGGGCCAAAGAGGTGCTCTGCATGACATGTATGGGCAGTCTATTCCAGAGTCTGGGGAGTCTCTGGGTCAGGAACCTATCCCTCCAGCATGTTTTGTTTATTGTGATAAGGTTTAGATCCCTGGAGTGTGTGGCTCTGAGGGATTGGGATTTCTTTTAAGTGTAGCATGTCCAACAGCTCTGGGTTTGACATAGCCTTGTATGTTAAGCAGAGATCGCCTCTGAGTAGACAATATGCGACAGAGTATAGCTGGAGTTTTTTAAGGTGGTCAGCGTAGGGCATCTGCTTTACGCCTGTGATTCTTTTAGTGAGGTATTTCTGTGGCCTTTCCAGTTGTTGCAGATGTCTTGAGAGGTTACATACCAAATGGGGCACTGTATTCTATAATGGGTCTAATGAGGGATGAGCACAGTGGGACAATTACCTCCTTTTTTCTGGATGAAAAGCCCTTAGTGATGAGGTGTGCCACACAGAAGGATTTCCTGACTGTTATGGTGATGTGGTTATCGAAGGTGAGACCACTGTCCACCTGTGTCCCTAAGTCTCTTATCACACTTTCGGGGTTTAGTGTACTGCCACCTATGTGGAAATTCTATGTGGGAATTTTAATTGACAAGAAGGATAGGCCCTTGTGGAGCATTTCTGTTGAGTACTGAAGAATATGAGGTAAGCTGGGCACCGATGTGCCCATCCCCCGTCTGGCTCCAGGAACAGTATCTTTTCAGCATACGATTTTCTACTACTAGGCCTTCTGGCCTCCAAAATGACATCTAGCACCTGCTTACTGAGGGATGCTATTGGGGAGCTCAAGGAAATAGCCAGGCTGCAAGGTTCATGGTTTGTAGCTGAGGGTGCAGAACCTGGCCCTCCTGCTGGGATTGCAGGGAAGGGTGTGAGGCAGGTGCCATGGTGCGCAAGAGGGGGTACCAGTGATGGCGTGGCCAGTCTGGTGCAATCAGTATTGTCCTTGGCTTGTCCTGTTTGATCTTTAGCAGAACCTTCGAGAGGAGAGGCAGAGGGGGAGGGGGAAAGGCATAAACAGAGAGGTTTTCTCAGGTAAAGGACAGGGCATCCACTTTCCAAGCTTGACTGCGGGGTGTCCTTGTGCAAAATTTGTCCAATTGGTAGTTCTGAGGGAAGGCAAAGAGGTCTACCTCTGGAGTCCCCCATTTATTCCTCAAGAGGTTGAATATTTTTGTTTCCAGTTTCCATTCATGTGGAACCATGACTTTTCTGCTTAAGTAGTCTGCCAGTGAATTTAGCTTGCCTGGCAGGAATTGAGCTTGTAGGTGCAGTTCCACAGAGCCATGACTAGTCTGCAGAGAGGGTACGAATGGGTTCCCCCCTGCTTATGTACCACATAACTGTGGTGTTGTCTGTCTTTACCAACAGTTGTCCTGGAACAATGCAGTTTTTGAAGACTGTCAGGGAATTCTGTACAGCTAACATTTCTTTTTGGTTGATATGCAGGTGCATCTGTCTCAGATTCCATTTGCCCTGAATGCACTGCCCTGCCAAGTATCCCCCCATGCGTCTGTTGTTAGGGTTTGGGCGGCAGGGGGTAAAGTGAAAGGGAGCCCCTTGTTGTGGTAGCAGGCCTGTGCCCACCAAAGGAACTCTGTCTTTATACAAGGAATGATAGGAATCATTGATTCCAGGGCCTGAGAATGTTGATACCATTGTAGATTCAAAAGGAATTCCCCTGCACGGAAGTGATTGCACAGCTCAAAAACACATGGTCAACAAAAAGCAGAAGCCAGCAACTGTGAGCTGTATAAACTAATTTAATTAGTTAAAAAATAAAAAAAACACAATGGTGTTAACCTAGCCTTCATTAGTGTAAATTCCCAAAACATCTTAAGGTTCTTTTATACACATGGAAATAATCACAAAGTTTCATTGGTGAGCTCATGAATATTCATTAGTATACAAAATCATAAATATTCATTAAGACCAGGCTGGGAAAGTCCACCTAATTTCACAATCCATTTATTTTCTTTTACATTTAGTTTGCTGTGCCAACCAGATTTATTAGATCTGTCGCCTATTATTTTATCAATGATGGTAAAATGAAATTTTGCTGTGGTATGTTTAAGAGTATGTTTATACAGGGTATTACTCATTCTCTTACATTTAACATCACTGAGGTGTTCAGAAATATGTAACTTAAGAGGTCTGGATGTTTGTCCTATGTAAAATGCATGACAACTGCAAGAGGCCATATAGATGATCCAATCGGTGCAGCAAAATTTCATCTTACCATCATTGATAAAATAGGCGACAGGTCTAATAAATCACCAATGAAACTTTGTGATGAATTATTTCCATGTGTATAAAAGAACCTCAAGATGTTTTGGGAATTTACACTGATGAAGGCTAGGTTAACACTGTAGCCGAAACCGGTCTGTTATTCTTGTGTTTTTTTATTTAACTAATTAAATTAGTTTATACAGCTCACAGTTGCTGACTTCTGCTTTTTGTTGACCATGTGTTTTTGAGCCGTGCAATCACTTCTGTGCAGGGGAATTCCTTTGAGTGCATATTTCTGCTTCCTGTTGGTAGTCTGTGGTTTGCTGTGCGGGTAAAATCTGTACCAGATTCTGCATTACTATCGAGCTCTTATTTATATTTTGGCTGGACTTAATTATTTGCTTTATACATCCAAGGACTTTCTTTTAATAATTATTCACTGTGGTCTAAAAATTTAAATTACTTTGAGCATAGTTTTGCTAGTTGCTGCATTTGAAACCAATGGGGCCTTTTCAATCCAGGATTTCACCAACTACAGTCGCTTTGCTCCATGTCTAAAATTAATATTATTTACTTCATCTGGACGATATCGGAGGTGAATCAAGGTCTATCGGTGTGTTTAACATTGGCAGCTTGTTCCTGGTTGCAAAACCTTACATATTTCCATATAGCGCGAACACACGACTTCCGAAAAAACGGCTGTGAGTATGTCTAAGTGGATTTTTATATCCAAATAATATTTATGGACAACAAATGGTTACAAAGCTTTTGGATAACATCAGGAACTTAGTAAAATTAGTTCTGCACCATCGGCCATTTGTTGAGTTTTCTACATTATCATGGGCCGTTTTTTCATGTTACACTAATTTATAAATATTGTTAAATTGCAAGTTTACATTATCTCTTTCACCTGGATGATATTGGAGGTATATCAGGGTGTATGAGTGTGTTTAACATTGGCAGTTTGTTTCTGGTTGCAAAACCTTATAAATTTCTGCATAGCGTGAACACACGAAAAATGGTTGTGAGCATGCCAAAGTGGATTTTTATATCCAAATAATATTTATGGACAAGAAATGGTTACAAAGCCTTTGGATAACATCAGGAACTTTGCGCAGAACTAATTTTACTATCGGCCATTTGTTACATTATCATGGGCCGTTTTTCATGACATATGAATATTAATTATTGAACTTTATATGTAAACAATATTATTTCCTCTACCTTTTTCACTGCAAAGATACTACTTGGGGTTTTGTTTGGGACTGTTAAACACATGTATTTTTTACTGCTATTGGGTACTGATAGCATTCAATATTGTGTGGCAATCTGATTTACCGATATGGAAAGTTGTGCCATCCGTTGCAGGTTTGAAGGGGCAACTCCTTGTGATCCAACAAATACACAAGGCCGAGGGCTGTCGTAAAAACTATGATGGACAAAAAAATGACTCCTCCCAAAACTTACAACTCTCTTACCCTAGTAAACTAGCCAACCACAGCATACCTCCTCTCAGTAACCCATCCCACTATGCTCTCAAAAGCCCTATCCTTCTCTACTCATCTACTACTGCTCCTCAGCATATCCTATACCTACTACCTCACCCAGCCAACTAACTACAACCACACTCCATCCTTTCATACTACAAAACCATCTTAGCCCACCTGTCTTATATTCACACTTCCCAATTTCTCCATGCCTATACCCCATAAAACATCATCTTCTCTTATAAACTTATTACTCCTCACAAATATCCCAACCCTACAGCAACTAACTCATCCCTCATAAATCTAGCAAAGCTCAACCCTGTCTCTAAGCAGACAAAGTACCTCTCCAACCTAATGCTATATCTGACTTCTATTCCATTATCAGGAGACATACACCCCAACCCAGGCCCATCCTCATCCCCTTCAACAGATAAATCCATACTACTCACCACATTAAATGCCCAAAGTATAGTTAACAAAATCCCTAATCTGCATGCCTGGCTTACATATAACAAACCAGACATTTTGTCCATCTCTGAAACTTGGTTAAAATCCCATATAAAAGATTCCGAAATAATTCCACCCAACTACTCTATAATCAGAAAAGACAGAACCAACAAAAAGGAGGTGGAGTAGCCCTTCTATATTTATCCTCCTTAACAGTTACCCCTTATAACAAACCAATTCCCCAATTCAATAATGCAGAACTACTCCTGCATTACTTTAAGTAAATAAACATGAACACATACGCATAGCCTCACTCTACATCCCCCCAGGCAACAATATTTCTACACTAGAGGATATCCTCTCCTGGCTTTCCAATAACATTAACAACAAAACTATACTTATGGGTGACATGAATATCAATTGGTCCGCAATACAGTCTCCCACAAACTCACCTGACATTAATCTTCTTTACAACTTTTCTCAGCTGATCAACTCCATAACTCGGCCCTCAAAAAACCTCGCCAGTGATAGTACCCTAGACTGGATATTAGTCTCCCAACCTTATTGCTTCTCAAATAGTGGCACCCTGCCCGATTCCCTTAGTGACCACTTGCCCACATTCACACACAGACTAGCTTCACCCCTACATCTTACTCATAATTTTACTACTACTACTCGCTGCCAAAAAAATGTTAACCCCACTACCTTTTCCAACTCTCTAAAAGCAATCAACTGGTACCCCACTACCTTTTCCAACTCTCTAAAAGCAATCAACTGGTACACCCTTAAAACTCTGGAACAAGCTGTCGCCCACTTCAACTCAACTTTTCTAAACCTCTTAGAGCAACATGTCCCCATAAAAACAAAAAGAATAAAAACAAAACTGCCCCTTGGTTAACAAAAAACACACTAGCAACTATGCACCTTAGAGATAAAGCATGGCCATCATATCAGAAACATAGGACTAATGAATACAAAACACTCAGGAACAAAGTAAAAAAGCTTATCATTTCCGATAGAATTACTTCTCCATAATCCAAAACAACAAAACAAACCCTCAAATATTTCGGAAATGTATCTCTACCCTCCTTAATCCCAACAAACCAGATAACCCCAGCCCGGACCCTAACGCTCCAGATATAGACTGGGCCACTCAATTCAACACCTTCTTCATTGATTCCATCTCTAAACTAACCTCATCTTTTTCATCTTCAAACCCCACTACACCCCCCATCCTCCCCTACCAACTTTTTACCCCTTACTACTGTTTCTCCCCCTATCTCCTCCCCATCATCAACATCCTCAAATTCTCCCCCCTTCCTCCACCATTCTCACTAAAACCTATACCCACATCCACCATAAAAAAACTACTTCAGAAACTAAAACCATGCTCTAATGCCCCTGATAACATTCCCTCTTACTTTCTCAGTATAACTGCCGAAGCCATTGCCTACCCCATCAGCATACTAATCAACCGTTCCATTCAAGAAAGCTCAGTACCCCAAATCTGGAAAAAGGCTTTTGTTGTACCATTGCATAAAGGCGCAGCAACAACTATCATTAATTTCCGTCTCATCGCTATCCTATCTCCTATCTCTAAACTTTTAGAAAAGTGTATCCATCTACAACTCCTACCATACCTCTTTATAACCTACTAACTTCAACACAACATGGTTTCAGACCCAGTCACAGTACTATGACCGCCCTTCTCTCCTTCCTGGAAGCTGTAAACAAAGCCCGGGACCCTGGCCACATTGTCTCTACTCTCCTACTAGACCTCTCTAAGGCCTTGATACTATCTCCCACAATCTACTACTACTAATCTCTCCAAGCTCAACTTGTCACCCTCTTCTCTGAACTGGTTCACTAGCTACTTATCCAATAGATATCAAGCAGTAAGATAGAAAAAAGCCACCTCCCCTTTCATCAACACCCCAACCGGTGTTCCCCAGGGATCTATACTGGGTCCCCTTCTTTTCAATATATTCATAAATGATTTCCACAACTCCATCCCTTTAATAAAAATTATCCAATACACAGATGATTCAACTACTATCTGTTCTGCTACCTCCATCCCCACACTGCTAAAGCTTACTCAAGATGCACTCAACCACCGAACAATGGAAGAAAACAAATCACCTTATACTCAATGCCTCCAAAATCAAAGTAATGGTATTCACCCCCTCTAAAGCTACCTCTTTCAATCCAAGTAATTTCTCTATTACTAGTCATAAAAATACACCTCTTGAACTGGTATCTGAGGCCAAATTACTTGGGGTCCAAATTGACAGTCAGCTTAAATTCAATTCCCACCTTCAATTAAATATAAAAAAACCCCACCAAAAACTCGGCATGCTCTACCAACAGAATCGTTATCTTACACCCTCCACCAAATTCACCCTATCTACCACATTTCTCATCCCGTCCCTCCTCTATGGAGCCCCACTCCTAACTAACCTACAATCTTCACTCAAAATACAACTCTCCTCTTGCTATAACAAAATTGCCAAGTTTGCTACCTCCCATAAGTCCTCCTCACACCACTGTTCGGCTCTCCACAAACTAAAATGGATAGAACTACCTAATCACCTCACCTACGTTCAACTGACTCTTGCACACAAGCTCATTTTCAATCCTTCCCTCTACCCCTCCCTTTCCTCTACCTTTAAAATGTACCTCCCTGACAGAATACTAAGATCTAACAACCAAAACCTAATTGAAGTGTATAAACCAATTCGTCCCCCTGGAAAAAAATCTCTTATCCTACAGTCTTGCTCGTCTCTGGAACTCCTTACCAGCATCCATTCGTACTATCTCATATCACTTCTCATTCAAAAAATCCCTTCACTTACACTTAATTTCCCAGTGGGAATGCTCCTGCTCCCACCCCACATAATCTCCTCCCCTAGTCATACTGGGAATTTCCACTTCTCCTCCCCTACTCATAATGGGAATTCCTACTTACTCTCCTAAACTCATAAATCTTGCTCTTGCTTGTATTAAGCTATTTTTTCTGAACACTCTAAAGGTACCTCTTAAGTGTAACATACCCTAAGATGGAAAAGGTTCTGCTTCCATATTGAAAAAATTATATGTCAGCTAATATATCTCTCTCTTGCTTGTATTAAGCTATTCATCCTGAATGCATGAAAGATACCTCCAGTGTAACCCACCCTAAGTTTTAAAAGCTTCTCAGTTTCTATATTGTAAACTGTTTATTTTTCAGCTATACAAAATTGTAATATTTGTATATATTTGTACACTAGTCTGCTGTATTTCTAAGTTTCCTTCATTTTTTACTAGTCCATAGTAATTATAATTGTAACCAAATACCTTATTGTAACCTTGCTACTTGTTTTTGGAGCTTTTCTCCCCAGGACTCCATTGAAAATGGGTTCTTTTGGCCCAATGGACTATCCTGGTAAACCAACTGCAAATAAAATAAAATAAAAATAAATAAATAAATATGGCCAGTATATCTAGGTCACTCATATTGATACAGTTTTGGGAATTTATACATTACATTGCAGATGCTAATAATAATATTGTGAATCATTTTTGATTTGTTGGACATATTGAGACCACTTATATGCATATCATATTATATAGGGAGGTCACAGTAAACAAGACTATATAACACAGTATTATTTTGCACAAAATATATTGGTCCTATCTTCTCATCAGTTTATTCTATAGTGGTTGAGGGAGTGATATATATACATGTGATATATTAAATACTTCAGCAAATTTCCCCACTTTAGTTTATTCTAGTCCAATCTATAGGACTCAATTCAAACAGATAACGGGCTTTTTTGATGGACTCATTAGTAGATTACAGACAATTATATCTTATTGATTTGCACATGTTTATTTAGCCAAATTCGGATTCTATTTTCTACAAACATATTGGTATTTGCCAAGGGTTGTTGTGATATAATTATATTGAGTTACCATTATTGTCCTAGATTTGCCATTCATTTATTAGTGGATCTGGACGTGGCAAGGTTTTTGCTAACTATCAGAGGTCAAACTTACAAATATTTATATGATATATTCAATGCAAGCAGACAAGACCTATTTATGAGTATTCTTGTCAGGGCTGTTTTCAACAACCTAGACATCATGAGTTCATATTGTTCAAAACTTTTGGTTTTGATTCAATAATTGATTTGTTTCACTGGCCATTATTGCCCAGTTTCCACATATAATCTTTCCAATCACTGGGACGTGATACTGCATTTATTTCTTCCATATTTGAAATTCGTCTTTGGCTAATACACATGTGTAAATCAGTCCTCTGACTTTGATCAAACATTCAATTTGATGAAGTTTCATCTTTGATATTGTCTCTGAGCTACATCCGAGTCCGTGTGGCTCCTTCACACTCTTGTATCCAATATCCCTTTTTTATTTCAATAATGGATCTAAATCGGATTTTTGTTCCTCTGATAAGGAAGACTTGGGCATTTCTGGAATAAGGGAACAACCCAATGATAATAGTTCCAGTATCATAGACAATCCCGAAACCCACTGTGAAAAGCTCTTTCAACAACTGAATAGAAACATGAGAACATTAAGGTCCAATGTATGGCATCTTAAATTATTCAAAGCGCATATGGCTAAAGAGATAACACCCAGAGGGCTTAGAGTTAAAATTCAGCCATTAGTAACTGAATTAGATGAACAACTAACCAGTGAATGGTCAACAATACAACAAAACTACTCCATGAAGTTTGTGGAAACATTATCCAGATATTATGAGCGCATTATTGATAGGGAAATCCTTAATGTTAGCAAATTATGTGATGACAGTAATCAATACAAGGACCAACCATTTTTTTCTACCCAATTGTACAAACTTAGCTCAGATTTACTTACCTTTGAACAACAACTCAAGGATAGGAAACTCAAAAAATTTCAAAGGGACCAAACAGATTATGACAAAGGTCATCCCTTTCAACATACTAGACATGTTAGGTTTGAAGGTGGTTATCACAAAACCAATACCACCCCCAAACGCAAACGTCCCAAGTCCATTCTTAGAAAACGCAACACATATACTGATTCATCGGGGGGTGATTCTTCTTCTGGTACGAATTTGGACACACAGCAAATCTCAGATTCCCCCATCCCCAAACGTAACAATAGTGTGGCCCCTTTAGGCCTTACAAGAGGGGAGGCACGAAACATCGAAAAAATAAGTGTTCCAAAACAAATGTATTAAACATTTCTGATGTAACATTATCTGACTCACAAACTGCTATGCTAAATAAAGGTCTTTCTTTTATTGTTTTTACAGGTTTTTTTGTTCCTGAAGATACATTTGTACAAGATGTGACAGCATTTTGCAGACTGCTTAATTTAAAATTGTATTTTCATGATAACAAATATGATGGTGTTACTGTTGATAATTTCAAATACCACAAATCCACCTCTGTCCCACCTATGCATCCTTGTGTGAGTCTTTTTCAAAATAGTGTTCTCAAAGATCTACACTTTACTTCGGGTATGACTCACCCTAAATCTAACAATCTTTCAAAGACAGATATGTCAACTTTACAGGAACTTACCAATAATAAAAATTTGGTAATCATCTCTGCGGACAAAGGTGGTGCTGTGGTAGTCATGAATTTGACCCAGTATGATGCTGAGGCTCAGAGACAGCTGGAAGATGCCAAATATTATACCAAAATGCCTCTTGATCCAACATCTATGTTTAAACATCAAATAGATACGTTTTTGGATTCAGCAGTAGAAAATGGCATCATTACACAAAACACCAAAAATCATCTTACTATATCTGATCCCAACAACCGATACATCTATTTTCTGCCCAAAATTCATAAAGATCCTTTGCATCCCCCAGGCCAACCGATTGTGGCAGGTAATGGTTCCTTAACTGAACCATTATCTGAATTCCTAACTAAACACCTCAAACCATTATTGAGATGGGTAAGATCCAGAATTCAGGACACCACAGAATTTTGAGGCATCATAAATGATATGCAAATAGAAGACCATTGGTTGCTATGCACTTTGGATGTTAGTGCATTATATACCAATATACCACATTGGGCAGGGCTAGATGCAGTAGAATATTGGCTATATAAACCAGGCTTTGACACTTTTTCTATATGCCTAACTGAACATGTTCTCACCAAAAATGTTTTCTTCTATGGTAAACAATGTTATCTCCAAATACGGGGTACTGCAATGAGCGCATCATTTGCCCCCCATATATGCAGATCTATATATGGCATACATAGAAGAACAAATCATTTATGATGTTACACACAACATTTATTTGATGGAAATTGATATTTGGCGTAGATATCTGGATGATTGCTGGATGGTGTGGAGGTCTGATGTGGAATACTTGATGGAATTTATTGAGCATCTCAATGACAACAAATGGGGTTTACAATTCACTATTAACTATCACTATTAACTATGACCAACACAAGATCACACATTTGGATGTGTTGGTCACAAGGAATAAGGATAACACCCTCCGTACAGAAGTATTCAGAAAATACCCAGAATACAACACCTTACTCCACGCATCCAGCTTTCATCCAGCACATATCACTAAAAACATCCCCAAGTCTCAATTTATTAGGACGAGACGTATTTGTTCAGAAGACAATACCTTTGAGGTTTTTCGTAAAGATTTGTCGAATAGGTTCCAAGAAAGGGGCTACCGTATGGGCTATGTACATACAGCAAGCAATTATGCTGCAAATTTAGACAGAGAAGACCTCCTTAAGTATAAACATAAATCACAGAACACAAATAATCTACGATTTATTACTACATATGGTAGAAATACATACAGAGTTATTGATGCCATCAGACGACACTGGAACATCCTTCTAGCTGACAATGTTTTGTCAGAACATTTATCTCAGACCTGCATGTTCTCATTTAGAAGGGGGAAAAATCTTGGATCTCATTTCAGCCACTACAAATCACCATGATGCCATTAACCAGAATATGACCCAAACCTTAATTTCTGGAGATAAACTTGTGTGCTGCATGCCATGTGGTCATTGCAGCCATTGCAAACGTGCTAAAAACCAAACAATTCTCCAGGAGCAGTTGCAGTACTATATATGACATCAGGTTTTTTGCAAATTGCAGCACCGATTGGATCTATATGGCCTCTTGCAGTTGTCATGCATTTTACACAAGACAAATATCCAGACCTCTTAAGTAACGTATTTCTGAACACCTCAGTGATGTTAAATGTAAGAGAATGAGTAATACCCTGTATAAACATACTCTTAAACATACCACAGCAAAATTTCATTTTACCATCATTGATAAACTAATACGCGACAGATCTAATAAATCTGGTTGGCACAGCAAACTAAATGTAAAAGAAAAGAAATGGATTGTGAAATTAGGTGGACTTTTCCAGCCTGGACTTAATATTTATGATTTTGTATACTAATGAATATTCATGAGGTCACCAATGAAACTTTGTGATTAATTATTTCCATGTGTATAAAAGAACCTCAAGATGTCTTGGGAATTTACACTGATGAAGGCTAGGTTAACACCATAGCCGAAACTGGTCTGTTATTCTTGTGTTTTTTTATTTTTTAACTAATTAAATTAGTTTATACAGCTCACAGTTGCTGGCTTCTGCTTTTTGTTGACCACTGTAGATTCCTCATATGCAGTCTTGCATATGGAATTAGTAGAATACAAGAGGCCATAATAAACCCCAGGGCTTGCAGAATTTTTCTTGCAGATAGCTGGGTCTTTGTGGCCAATAGTTTGAAGTAGGTTGTCAGATAAACTTGTTTCTCTGGAGTGAGGAAAGCCCATCTGGGAAGTTGTGTTCAAGTTTGCTTCCCAGAATACAATCTGTTGGCAGGGTACCAGGTGAGATTTCTTTTTGTTTATGGTATAGCCCAGAGAGATTAGAAGTTTCTTTACAAATGCCAGATGTTGTAATAGCATGTCCTGACTTTCTGCCTGAATCATGGGTATATTTGAATATTTCTTTGCCTGCAAAATGCAATGGCTGGAGCTAGACACTTTGTGAATACACTGGGCACAATAGATAAGCCAAAGGGAAGTGCAAAAAACTGACAGTATATGGAGCCTGCCCTGAAGCATAGGTATTTCCTGCAATACTCCCTTATTGGAATGTGCAGGTAAGCTTCCTTTAAGTCTAAAGTTGCCAACCGGGCATCTTTGCCTAGCACAGGAAGCAGCTGTTGAAGTGTTAGCATTTTGAATTTTGGATTACCAGAAAGGTGTTTAGAATAGAGAGATCCAGAATAGTACGCCAGGAGCTGTCTTTTCTGGGTTCCAGGAAATGTCTTGAATAAAAGCCTTGTCCCCTTTGTTCTGCTGGGAGAGGTTGAATAGCCCTGATACTTATAAGAGAGAGAACCTGTTGTTGGGCATCCACCCACTGATTTGGGAGTAGGTCTGGCAAACTGTTTGGGGTTGGTAGGGAGTGGAAGTGGAATCAGTATCCTTGGGAAACTATGTTCAAAACCCATTTGTCCCGGGTAATGAGTTCCCAGTTTTTTTGCATGCAAGGCAAGCTTTCCTCCTAAGGGAGCAGGCAGTTGAGCAGAACTTGGGAGGGTTAAGCTTAAGTCACTGTGCCATTTTTCCATGGGGGGAGGTTTACTGCTCTCTGCTTTGGAAGTGGGAGCCCCCCACTGCTTAGACCTGTGCACAATCTGAGACTGTAACCTAGGTGGTCTGCTATTCCTGGGTTTGGACTGAGATATAGCTCAACGATGAATAGTTCGGGAGTTGAACAAGGCACAAAACCGAGAGCGAGGTACATCGTGGTGGGCCTAAGCAAGGAATGCAGTATGAATGAAAATCTTTATGAGGTATTTGCTTTCCACAGGTAAGACAATTGTTAACTTTTACTTGACATCGGTTGGAGCAAGAAAAAAAAGGATTCCCAACGGGGTACTTATCTTTTTTGAAGTCTTTGGTTCTGAAACTCAAAAATGAAAATTTCAGGAGTCGGCTGACCAGCACTTGCAAACTGCTTCTGCTTCGGGCACCGCACAGCAAGAAAGACTGATGTAATGGCATCGGCTGCATATTTTATACCCCTGACGTCATGGAAGAAGAGACAACATCCGACGCAGGAATCCAAGACTCTGGTATTCATGCTGGCTGCGGGCTACCTGCAGGCAGATAACCCAAATGTGATGACTGCAACAGTGAAACACGAAGAACATCTGCTCTCAACTCTATGAGGCTGACGTGAAGCAGCCTCACAAAGCTGTTCCACCTAGCATGCACCAGAACAGTCCGGAGGTAAACTCCCTACCCCACGAAAGAAAAATCCACTGTGAGAACCTATTAAATAGATGACTAGATGAATGAGAAAATGGGCAGCACTAGGACTGAATATGTTCAGGTGTCCACCAGAGAAAGGTTAACCCTGTAGCCACTGCAGCACCCTCATATAAAAGCAAGTCAGAAAGATTGTGAAAACTGTGAAGCAACCACTCACCTCTGCATTCCTACTGAAAAAAGCTAAAACCTTATCTCCCAGAGACTCTCTAACTGGAGCGAGAGGAATGGTACAAGATGCAGTCCAGTTCCACTTAGATGAAGACAATCCTGTACATCAGAACAACAGATTTCTACCAAACAGTAGATCACAAAGACTGCAGCACAGCTTAAGTCAAGGATACTGATAAGGAGTTTCTCAGAGGCCATCAAAAAGTTATCTGGCTCTGGGAATACTGTGGGATCCTTCTCCTGCCTATCTCCACCAATATCTTACTGAAAATTCAGGATGGTAGAGAGTAAGCCAAAGAGAAGCATCTTTTACCAGAAATGAAGCTGCAGGATTTGTCAGACATGGTCGAAGCAGTAATGTTTAAAATTATGATTTCACTTTAGCTTGACGTGCATTTTTATCATAGCAAGTTTGCTTAAACAAGATGTACATGGAGAACTTACATTCATTAATTTTGTTTTCAATGGTACTCCTGCATACTGAGTATTATGAATGGGGACAAAAGCCCTCATAGTCATAACAGAGGGAGTTTTGCTGCAACAACAGGTAAAGTGATTTAGTTGTAGCTGATGTTAAAAGAAGCATTATTATAGTAAATTTGGAAATGTTTTGAAATTAAGGGACACTTAGCATGTTTATGGAAATATATATACCTTTCAAGAGTCAGAAGAAATCAGGCTGATAGAGCAACCCTCCGCTTCTTAAATAAGCCAAGTCCAAGATCACACCATTGCACAGAAATGGCAAATATTTTATTCTCACTTAATGCAAATATATGCCTTTTCTCTGACACAGCAAAACATCAAAACTGGTACACTTAAGTAACAAAGAAAGTGGAGAAGCAGTAGGACCTGACTCCCTGTAAAAACGCTCATTATGTGGTTGTATTTATCCTTTGTATTTATCCTTTATATACATGTGCAGTGTGATTCTGAATAGGTTTGACTAACTGGGCAAAATGTGTGTGTGTGTGTGTGTGTGTGTGTTCAATCGTTCTTCAGTTTTTTTTTGCATCAGTTTTATAGGTACTGTCTTAGTTATCATGGAGGCACCACACACACAGTGCAAAATGCAGAAATTACCCATGTAGTTCCACCACGCAGATGTTCAAGTAGGCATAAATCACATCCAGTGGCAATATTAAGATATCCTGCAACAAAAGAGGCATCAGGAACTGAAGTTTCATCATAATGACTGTGGTATGCCACCTAAACTTGCTGAAGTCACATAGGTCAATAATCTTCCAGCTTCTTCTAGGCCAAATAGAGTACAAGCAGAACCCGTTCTACATCTCACAGGTTGACAAAAAAAAAAACTATTCAGCATCTCTGAACTTGGAAAAAGGAAGAGTACCTACAACAGCTCTGACACAGAATGGTCTGTTAGAGGGACCCATGAATGAGTTTGATCAAGAAACACTAAGACATAGCCTTTCAACTATGTTCATGACCCACCTGGCCTAAATGATGGCTCTCCAGGATGGAATAAATGCAGAAAACTGACTTCCCTGATCACTGTAGTGCTGTCCGTGATGACTTTTTTATTATTATAAACATCTTTATTAAATCAAAATTAATACAGTTTCACAGGTACATATGCATCAATATAAAAAAAAACAGTATTTTTTTTTCATACAGTATATACACATTTCATTTTTAGCAAAGTACAACTGTGTAAGTTGTACTTACCCATAACAGCAGCTGTTGGAATTCTTCACTGCTGCTGCACTAGCCTTTAGGCTATATGGATCACTTCCCTGCCCAGGAAAGAACAACCATCCAGCTTCACAAAGCTCTGGCTCCCCCCCACACCTTCATTCTGACTGCTGACTGGCCAATCCCAAGGAAGGAAAGCAACAGTCAGCGTGAAGGTTTCTTCAGAATTTTCTTGCCCACATAGAGAGAAGAAAGAGAGAGGGAGGAGGCTAACAATCCTGAATAACACACACACACAAAAACAAACAAAAAACAATCGCAATAATGAAACAAAGTCGAAATACAAAGAACCCTACTTTATATCCCAGTCTAAACGTTATACAAAGGTATATTGGGGGGGGGGGGTCAGGAAATATAGGTTGGGTGCAGCTACTCCAGCAATGGGGAATTTGAACATCTACTATTACGAGTAAGTGCAACTGTCCTATGTTCATCATAGCTTACAGTCGATTGCAACAGTGGCAACCAACCATATCACCTTTAAGCTATTTGGGTTGATTATCAAAGCCTGTCTAACCTGACAGGAAGAAGGCTACAGATCCAGGATTCCTTAGAGACTGGTCCAAGCAAAGCTTGCCTGGACCTTGAAAAAACATCCAGTTTGTAATGTTTTGCAAAATTAAGTAGAAAGAACCACGCAGCTACTTGAAGAATGCTTCTAGAGTCCATTCCTTTCCAGTATGCCATGAAAGAAGAAAAGACTCTAATAAAGTGTGCCTTTAAAATACCTGGAATGGATTTCCCAAGGTGGGAGTAACAAAAAGCAATAACAAAGGACAACCACTTGGAAAATTGTCAGTTTAGACACAGGATGTCCCATTTTTGTCCCTTGACAAGAAATAATTAGCTGATTAGCTTTCTCAAGGGGCTTACTTCTGTTAAGATGGTACGCGAGTTGCCTTTGCACATCCAGAATATGCAGACTCCTTTCCCCCTGGTTTTTAGGCTCTGGTAGACTGATGGCTTGATTCAAAGTAAAATCTGAAACCACTCTGGGTATAAAACCAGAGTTTGTTCTTAATGTGACCCTGTCTATGTGAATATGAGAAAAGGTTTACCCATCATGAGAGCTTACAACTCAAATACTCCTGCAGATGTCAGTGGAATGATGAGTATAGGTTTCCAAGTCAAGAATCTTAAAATCAGTGTGATGACCAGGTTCAAAGGGTGACAATCAACTCTTCCAGCATAAAGTTGAGATTCCAAAGAGGAGGAACCAGTTTAATTTTTTTTAAGAATTTCAATATATTTAATTACAACTACTTGAAAGTAAGTAATGTATATGCCAGGTTGTTTTATAAAGGCTTCAATTTTGTGCCAGCGAGGAAGACCAGTCTAATGAATAGCCATGATGAACTGAATCTCTTTGCTAGGAAAATGAACTTACAATGATTTTAATGGTGACAATACAAAGAGTCTTTAATCTTAAATAGAATAGTACTTTTAACCCCCAATAAATTCATATTTGAACACCTTTACTCTATGTGAGACTAATTTGAGGAATTATTTATATCAGCCTAAACTAGGAAAATGTACATGTTATCCAAAGAAGAAAATTATTTGTTTAACTGGTTAAAAATAACTGTTTCATGTGTACTATGAAGCCCAACAAAGGTGGGGTGGTATTTATGGATGTTATGATTTACAATAAAAAAAAATCTTTGAAATGTTGGATGATGAAACTTAAAGAAACTGTTTCTAGAGAAGAAAATGAGACCGCATTTAAAGCCATTGATGTTTTTATATGTTTTACTAATGACTGGTGACATGTCTAAAGAAGAATTTGATTTTTTTTGACTGTTAGACAATTTTCCTCTCTTTTTTTGTACACCAAACATATATAAAAGCTTTATAGAGACCCGCTCCCCTTTAGACCTATTGCTGTATCAACATGTTCTAAAACAGAACCCATGGCAAAATATGTTGATTTTAAGTTAAAAAAACTAAATTTTCTGACAAAAAGCATACTGTACAAGATTCATGGAACTTTTTAAAGTTAAGTGATATAGATTTTGAAACAAACATTATTGATGAATATTGATGTCAAAGATTTATTCTCTTCCATTCAACATGATGTTGGTTTAGACTGTTTTTCTTAGCCATTAGTAACCTTTAAAACACTAACATAAATGTTAAAAATATTGACTCATTTATGAAAATGGAGCTTTACAATAACTGTTTTTTGAAGGTGACCATTTTAAACAGATCAAAGGTGTAGCAATGGGTGCAGTTTTTGCCCCTATTTATGCCATCATTATGTGGGATTGGTAGAATAATACTATATTTAATTTAATATGGCAACACACCACCGAACAGCAAAAACCACTGTAGCAGAGCTAAACGTGATAAATAATGTCCATATATTAGCCACAGTCGTTACCACAGCCCAAAACTATTCAACAAGTGCTGTAAATCACCAAATAGACTTGAGTAAAATTCTTGAATAAAACCCACAGAGTATCACTTCAAAGTAAAAAATGTTCTTCTTTATTCCAGACAGTTAGCGCTTTCACCTATTGGCTTCATCAGACATATTACTGGTCTAATAATCTGATCTTTAAATAGTCCATGGCTAACGCCCATAGGTTGACAATTACATTACATCACATCCTTTATTAAAAATATTGTGCACTATAATTAAATAAAATATATTAAAATATTTCTTCACTAACATGTCTTTGTGTCTAAAATCATAATAAAATTACATCTTAAAGATCGTGGCAATGTACCTTATATAGGAAATTAGCATCATAAAGCTCTGGCAAAAACCTTATTTGATAGTTAACTTCCTACTTCTAAGTGCTGGCTTTATTGAGATTTTATCATTCAGACCAGGGCTGACATCTGCCCTGAGCCTGATGATCCATTTGACTTCACATTCTTCCGTATAATTACGGATATCACCTCCTCTGAGGCTTGGTTTGATTATTTGCATCACCATAAACCTAAAGCCATGCTGTGGTCCCAATAAACTTACGTGCTTAGCCAAAGCATTGTGTGTACTTTTAATCCATATGTTATATATATGGTCCCTTATCCTTTCACGCAACTTCCTATTAGTCTTGCCAATGTAGAATGCATCGCATTCAATACAGCAGGCAAGATATACTATATTCTCACTCTGGCAATTGGTGTTTGTGTGAAAACTAAACCTACGACCTATTCTAGGATGTAAAAACTCACTTTCAGTGCTAACAAAATTACACTGGCCGCAATTCCCACATGGTAGCGTATTGACACCTATATGTTCATTTGGCAGGCATGCTTTGTCTAATGGCCGATGGCATAACAATCGTTTCAAGTTCTTTCTATTCCTGAAGGAATACGTTGGAAAAGGACCAACTATTCCTGCTATCTTGTCATCCAATAATAAGGTGTCCCAGTGCTTACTAATAATATCTCTAACCTGGGAGACATCTGCTGTATAATACAAGGGAAACCTCAAAAATTCATTCAAATGTCCATGAGGGGGTATATCATGTAATTGTGACCTATCAGAGAAGTAAGGGGCAGCTCTGGCAATTCTCAACTCCTCCATATTTCTCATTGCCTGCCCAATCTCCCTCTCTTTATATTCACGCTGTCTAAGTCGTGTACTCAAATCCCTTATTTCATCTCTATATGATTCATCTAGTGGATTTAATCTTGATGCCCTCATATATTGACCTTTGACCACATTCTCAAATACAAAGCGTGGGTGCATGCTCTCACGATGTAAAATTGTATTTCTAAAACATTCTTTTCTATGTATCATGGTATTGAGCAATCCATTCCCCAGCCTCTCTATATGTACATCTAAAAATGATATATTAGTCTGTGAATAATTTACTGTAAACTTTAAATAAGTAGTTAATAAATTAACTTCCTCAATGAATTTTAACAAGCTATCCTCATCTTCCTTCCAAATGAAGAAAAGATCGTCCACGAATCGTCTATAGAAAGGTATATTCTTTCTAAACCCATCTAATTCAAAAAGAAGAGTCCTTTCCCATTCTGCCATTACGAGATTGGCGTAGCTATTGGCACAAGGTGTGCCCATAGCTACGCCATCTCTCTGCAAATATGCTTGGTTGTTGAACAAAAACACATTATTCTGTAAAATTATTTCTAAGAAAAAAGTCAACAATTCAACATTTCTAATATTCAAATCTGTGCAGTTTTCTAGATAGGACCTGATCTGGCAAACACCCTCTTCATTGGGTATCATCGTGAACAGACTGTTCACATCTAAAGTCACCAAGAAAAACATCTCATCACTTTTCAAACTCTTAGCATGATTATATAAGTCTAAAAGAAATTGCTTAGTGTCTTTTAGAATAAATTCATTTAATCCAACTACTGGTCTTAGTATACTTTCAACATAAAGTGAGAAAGGTTCAGTGGACCATCCACCTCCAGAGACTATGGGTCGCATTGGTGGGTCTAAAAGATTTATGAACCTTTGGGAGGCCTTGTATTATAGGTATCAAAGGGTTGTCTATCTTTAAGAAATTATATAAATCAGTGTCCATATCAAAGTTTATTAATAATTCATATAATATCTCATGTATCCCTACGACTTTTTGCTTAACTTCTTCCATAGAAATTAAGGTATAATGGATTTCTTCACTAAGCATACATGTCATCTTGCTAATATAGTCAACCTTGTCCATCAATACTATCGGACCTCCCTTGTCTGCTTGTTTTATTATTATCTTATTATCTTCTATTAGGCCTGTCAGAGCTTGTTTCTGTGTATATGATAAATTATACCTACCCTTCCTATTTATTCTAACTTGACTATCGTTCTTCAAAGACTGCAAATCATTTTCTACCAACTTAGAAAACGTGTCAACCAAAGGATGCAATATGTCAACCTATGGGCGTTAGCCATGGACTATTTAAAGATCAGATTATTAGACCAGTAATATGTCTGATGAAGCCAATAGGTGAAAGCGCTAACTGTCTGGAATAAAGAAGAACATTTTTTACTTTGAAGTGATACTCTGTGGATTTTATTCAAGAATTTTACTCAAGTCTATTTGGTGATTTACAGCACTTGTTGAATAGTTTTGGGCTGTGGTAACGACTGTGGCTATTATATGGACATTATTTATCACGTTTCGCTCTGCCACAGTGGTTTTTGCTGTTCGGTGGTGTGTTGCCATATTATATTGTATTTGTATTTTACGTTTACTCCACCGACGAGACATGGCCAACAATATTGGGGCAGTTAATACTGGGACAGTGAATACTCCCGTTACATCGAATAACCCTGAAGTGTCGAATGACATTGAACTGCCGTATACCGTTCCGAATACGCAGAACGACGACCGGAAGTGGGAGCGTTTTCATCATTGCGTAGATGGAGGACCTAATGCCTTGATGTCGTTTGAACCAACGTTTCATGAAGGTGAACGCGACGCAAGGAGAATGAATATCCTGGATATGTCGGGGGATTTAAACAAGTTGGAATTGGACTTCTTGAAGTTAAAGCGTTGGCAACTCCAACGCCAACACTTTGAGGTATGTTTAGCTAAGAGAATCATACCTAGAGGCTTACGCATCTTAAAGATGCCTACTACAGGTAGCCATTATCCGGCTTTGTTATTGAAATGGCAACAGTTGAACATTGAACTGAGCCTCAATTATATGAGGCTCATGAATGACTTTTTTGGAGCTGAAGAAGAGACTTTAAGACGTGACATTGTTCAACATCAAGAGCAGATGCTTTCTAAGTATCCGACAGACTGTTTAATGACTGAAATGGACAAATTGTTAGATAATGTTCATATGTATGAGAAAAAATTATTAGAACAAAAGAAGGGTAAAATAGTAAGAGATGCCAAGGATTTCTCTTTAGGCCATGTGTTCACTTGGCCTAAGAATAATTTTAATACATCTGACACAGAAGTAGAGACACCTGTTCAAAACACAGCGAGTAATAGGAATGTATTAACTAGAGAACAATCACTCCCCATTCCTAACAATAGTGTGAGTGTTCCATCAGAATCTGGAACTACTAACAATAACAATTGCATGCAACTCAATGATAGTGTGGCAACTGTAGGAGCCATACAGAATACTGTTTCTAATGAACCAGTAGTAAGAGCTAAGGTTCCTGTTAGGAAGGATGTAGTAATTCCTGCAGGGGGAGCTGCCATAAATTACACCACCCCTTTCCCTATAGAACACCACCACCTGAACAGGAGGAACAGATCCTTCAGTCGAGGGAGGCAGAAAAGGAAGGCAGTGGACATAGAATACACTGTCCCACTTTAAAGAAAATGTGGGAATAAATGGAGAGACGTTGATAATTAATTTATCAAGTAAGATACTCAGTAAAGACGAGAACACAGTATTGAACAAGGGACTTACTTTTATCCCAACGGTTAATAGTAGGCTAACAGATTTGGTGCTAGATGTTAAATTGTTCACTCGTAATGTGCAACTTAAATTAGAATTTGGAGGGAATGATACCTCATATATATCCAGATTTAGACCAAGGAGTACATATGCACCAATATTGCCTCCTTTGATTGAGACGTTCTCTAAGTTGGTAGAAAACGATTTGCAGTCTTTGAAGAATAATAGTCAAGTTAGAACAAATAGAAGGGGTAGATATAATTTAACATACACACAGAAACAAGCCCTGACAGGTCTAATAGAAGATACTAAGACAGTAATAAAACAAGCAGACAAGGGAGGTCCGATAGTATTGATGGACAAGGTTGACTATATTAGTAAGATGACATGTATGCTTAGTGAAGAAATCCATTATACCTTAATTTCTATGGAAGAAGTTAAGCAAAAAGTTGTAGCGATACATGAGATATTATATGAATTATTAGTAAATTTTGATATAGATACTGATTTATATAACTTCTTAAAGGTAAATAATCCCTTGATACCTACAATACAAGGCCTCCCAAAGGTTCATAAGTCTTTATTAGATCCACCAATGCGACCCATAGTCTCTGGAGGCGGATGGGTAACTGAACCTTTCTCACTTTATGTTGAAAGTATACTAAGACCGATAGTTGGACTAAATGAATTTATTCTAAAAGATACTAAGCAATTTCTTTTAGACTTATATAATCATGCTAAGAGTTTGAAAAGTGATGAGATGTTTTTCTTGGTGACTTTAGATGTGAACAGTCTGTTCACGATGATACCCAATGAAGAGGGTGTCTGCCAGATCTGGTCTTATTTAAAAAACTGCACAGATTTAAATACTAGAAATGTTGAATTATTGACTTTTTTCTTAGAAATAATTTTACAAAATAATGTGTTTTTGTTCAACAATCAAGTATATTTGCAGAGAGATGGCGTAGCTATGGGCACATCTTGTGCCAATAGCTACGCCAATCTCATAATGGCAGAATGGGAAAGGACACTTCTCTTTGAATTAGATGGGTTTAAAAAGAATATACCTTTCTATAGGCGATTCGTGGACGATCTTTTCTTCATTTGGAAGGAAGATGAGGATAGCTTGTTAAAATTCATTGAGGAAGTTAATTTATTAACTACTTATTTAAAGTTTACTGTAAATTATTCACAGACTAATATAGCGTTTTTAGATGTACACATAGAAAGGCTGGGGAATGGACTGCTCAATACTATGATACATAGGAAAGAGTGTTTTAGAAATACAATTTTACATCGTGAGAGCATGCACCCACGCTTTGTATTTGAGAATGTCGTCAAAGGTCAATATATGAGGGCATCAAGATTAAATCCATTAGATGAATCATATAGAGATGAAATAAGGGATTTGAGTACACGACTTAGACAGCGTGAATATAAAGAGAGGGAGATTGGGCAGGCAATGAGAAATATGGAGGAGTTGAGAATTGCCAGAGCTGCCCCTTATTTCTCTGATAGGTCACATTCAAATGATACACCCCCTCATGAACATTTGAATGAATTTTTGAGGTTTCCCTTGTATTATACAGCAGACATCTCCCAGGTTAGAGATATTATTAGTAAGCACTGGGAAACATTATTATTGGATGACAAGATAGCAGGAATAGTTGGTCCTTCTCCAACGTATTCTTTTAGAAATAGAAAGAACTTGAAACGACTGTTATGCCATCGGCCGTTAGATCAAGCATGCTTGCCAAATGAGCATATAGGTGTTAATACGCTACCATGTGGAAACTGTGGCCAGTGTAATTTTGTCAGTACTGAAAGTGAATTTTTACATCCTAGAATAGGTCGTAGGTTTAGCTTTCACACAAATACTAATTGCCAGAGTGAGAATATAGTATATCTTGCCTGCTGTACTGAATGCGATGCATTCTACGTTGGCAAGACAAATAGGAAGTTGCGTGAAAGGATAAGAGATCATATATATAATATACGGATCAAAAGTATGCACAATGCTTTGGCTAAGCATGCAAGTTTATTGGGACCACAGCATGGCTTCAAGTTTATGGTGATGCAAATAATCAAACCAAGTCTTAGAGGAGGTGACATCCGTAATTATACGGAGGAATGCGAGGTTAAATGGATCATCAGACTCAGGGCAGATGTTAGCCCTGGTCTGAATGACAAAATTTCAATAAAACCAGCGTTAAGAAGTAGGAAGTTAACTATCAAATAAAGTTTTTTGCTAGAGCTTTATGATGTTAATCTTCCTACATAAGGTATATTGTCACAATCTATGAGATGTAATTTTATTATGGTTTTAGGTATTAAGGCATGTTAGTGAAGAAATATTTTAATATATTTTATTAAATTATAGTGCATGATATTTTTAATAAAGGATGTGATGTAATGTGATTGTTAACCTATGGGCGTTAGCCATGGACTATTTAAAGATTAGATTGTTAGACTAATATTATGTCTGATGAAGCCAATAGGTGAAAGCGCTAACTGTCTGGAATAAAGAAGAACATTTTATACTTTGAAGTTATACTCTGTGGATTTTATTCAAGAATTTTATTCAAGTCTATTTGGTGATTTTCAGCACTTGTTGAGTAGTTTTGGGCTGTGGTAACGACTGTGGCTATTATATGGACATTATTTATCACTATATTTAATTTGTTTATCAATATTTGCCATCATAAAAAGGTTAGTTTAGTGAAAGGGACACATTTGGATAGTCTTGTATCATTTAGGACCATCTGGCATTTTTGAATGAGATACGAATTTTAAAGGATATGTTTTACGAAATTCATTTGAGTTAGTTAAAAGATCAAAAGGGAAGTAAATGCCTAAACTAATTTTAAGCCTCTTTTGTGGGTGGGCAATTTAAGAAATGTGACTGACTTAGTGGTGAATGTCACTGACACTTAAGAGAGCTATGGTTCTAACTTTTTATCCTAAACAGTAGTAAGATATGGGAAATAATGGTCAAAATTTGGAGTTTAAACATCGATTCCAACTACAGTCTACAAAATAAATTAGGTAATAGAATCAATTTTGTTCTTAAAAGGGGAAAGAATTTTAAGAATATGTTTGAAAGTGAAGGCTACATTAGACATGACATTTTTAGATGAGCAGATGTGCCGATTGTACTTATTGCCCTTAGATTAACGTAATAGAGAAAGTAAGGCAATTATCTACTCAGCTGAGCTCTAGTGTAATTACAACTGGAATATGTGTTGTTTACTTAACCACTTGCCAAGGTTTCTATGTTGGTAAGAGTGACAGACACCTTAAACAAATAATTTATATGGACATACGGAATTGACATGAATTTTCTATAGATGCTCTATTGTATGTAGCAATTTTCAGAAATTCTTATTTTTTTGTTTTAAAAAGAGTTCCCCCACTCACAAGAGGTGGGACAGGCAGAGTGTTTTAAAACCCAAGGATTTATATTGGCAGTTATTACTAGAAGCAACTTTATTTCCTGGTCTTAAAGATTCAATTTCAATAATATCTTAAAACGCAGAACATCTAAGTTACGAGTTTTAGAAATGTTATTTTGTGATTGTTTTAGTTATAAGGAAATTCTGAATAATGGTACATTTTATAGTTATATTTACAACTTTAAGGATAGTCAGGCAATTTATAATGATGAATGATCATGTGATAATTGATGGATATTTAAACACTGTTGTATAAGATTCTCATTTACTCTTATGAAGTCCTTTGTGTTGTACAAGGTGAAAATACTCAAGTAAAAGATTTTTTGTCTCGTGCTTCAGTTGCTCCACTGGTGTTTTAAGGAGGTCTCAGGTGTAAAACTCCTTTCAGAAACTGTTTTACCAAAAACAGAGAAGAGGAGGATCCATGTACAGAAATTTAAAGAGGAATATGACAGGCCACAGGAATGAAACTCTCAAATATTTGCGCACCATACAAAATCCCCAATGGGCCACTAGCTATTGACTAGCCACCAACTGGAAAATTGATTCAGCTTGCCAATACAGGATTTTCTTATAGCGTGTTTTCTTACCTCCTATAGTACCTGCTGCACCGTCCTCATGAAATAAATGCCTAAATGGTATTGGAACTGAATCAACTAGGCAGCCAGTTAAAGATGATTGAGACTGGGGTATATCAAACTTCCTCTGTCTTGTGCGAGCAGATCCAGTCAGTAAGGAAGCTTGTGGCAACTGCCCTTGACCCATAAAAAGGGAGAACCAATGTTGACTAGGCCAAAAAAAAGAGTCACCACAATGATTCTGGGGAGTCCTTCTGGATCACCTTTGATATCAGTAGAAAGGGTGAAAAAGCAAAAAGGAGCAGTCCCATCCACTAGAATGAAAATGCATGCGTCTTCCAGGCAAGAAGCCCTGGTGCAGAATGTGTTTAGTTGTCCATTCTGAAAGGAACAGGTCTCACACTTACCCCTCCTAGCTGACATCTTATACCAGTAAGAAAAAAAACAAAAATTATGTACTTATAGCAATAGATCCATGCTGTCGTTTTTTTATCCAGTTCAACTCTGGCCTGTCATATCCAACAAGATCCGACCTCGGTGGCACCTATTAGGAAGATCTTGTTCCAGGGCTGTAACTCCTCCCCTACACATAATTTCCTGTGCTCCACCTAATCACCTCAAACAGAGTTTTCTGTGCTTAGAAAATCCCAATTTCTTTCACAATTCATAAGGTTAACTAGTATCAGCAAAGAAACCATTCTATAGCAAACAGCATGTCCATTTTAAGCCAATGTAAAAGAAGCCTATATAAACCTAACCTGGTCCTCAGTAACCTAAATGAATTTGGAAGGGGTGGCAGGGGATGTTGAACCACATGAAAAACGGACAACATGGATCTGTTATTAAGGTAAATACATCACTTTCATATCAAATATTGTCTGTTTTCGTCCCATTCAGCTGTGGGACAGATTCTCAAGCACCAATGCCTGGGTGGACTTACGGAAGGACATTCCTGAGAATGGTAGAGCCAAAGGATGAGTAATAGCTGGATTGCTTATCCAATATGTAATGAGAAATATAGGTGTGAACTGCAGACCATGTAGTTGCTGCGCAGATATCATCAATAGTAAGTCAGCTTGCAAATATGTTAGATGCAGCCACCGCCCTGGTTGAGTGTGCTTTTGGTTTAGATTGCAACACCAAACTTTTTTTTTTTATATGTACAAATGAGATGCAGTCTGAAAGCCATCTGGAAATTTAACTTTGGAAACTGACTTCCCCATTTTCTGTTTTGAGAAGGCGGCAAAAAATTTGTCTGGTTTCCTGAATGGTTTTGTCCAGAGAAGGCAGAACTGTAATTGATGCACATCTACCATATGCAAAATAAATTCACCTTTATTAGAAAAATTTGGAAAGAAAACTGGCAAATGAATAGCGTGGTTTAAAGTAGATTTGGAGGCCACCTTTGACAGGAAAGGAGCACTAGTCCTTAAAGAAACTCTGCCCTTGTGAAATATCAGATAGAGTGGTTTAGAAGAAAGGGCTTGTAATTCAGAAATTCTTCTGGATGAAGTCACTCCTACGAGAAAAATAGTTTTCCACGTGAGAATTATGAAGTTTACTGATGCTGCCGGATCGAAGGGTGTTTGAATCTGTCTGCTGTGTTGTACTTTGCCATGCTAGAAGGTGCAGAGACAATTTCCCCTGCCTCCCTCCAGAGTGCAGAGTTGAGCAACCTCTCATGGGAGATAAAAGGGTTTCTCAGAAAAAGGCCCTCTGAAACCCTGATTCTGTGGTCTGTTCCTACCCCTGGGGTAATGTCCATTCTGATGTCCTCTTCCACAGGCTGCCTGCCACTAGAAGTCCCCTGGTAAAATCCATGCGACTTCCTGACCCACGTCTTCTTACCAGACCCCCGATCCCTAGAAAAGGATCTCTGAGGAGTACAGAAGCAGATTCTAAAAGCAGAGAGGGTCTTACCATCTTGTTGGTTTCTAGTAAGAGTTTCCTTGACCTTACGATTAAAGAAAATGGGTCCATCTTAGGGGGCATCAATAAAGGACATCTTGAAGCTTTACATGACGTCACAAAGATGCATCCAAGCATGCCAGCACCTGCTACCCTCACTGTGCCATTGACTGCATTAGAAATGAGCTGCATGGCCACGTTAATTGAGGATTGAAGGGTCGATAGCAGAGATTCCACTTTTTTCTGGCTATCTGTTGGCAGGACCCTGAGAAAGACTTGGAGATCTCTTTGGTCAAATTTCTTTGAAATAGAGTGATATGTGCTAAATAGTTCAATGCTTATAATGTAAAAGATGTTTCTAGCATATGTTTGCTTCCCAAAATGATCCAACACCCTTGACTTCTTGTTAGGAAGATGGACCGAAGTGCTCACTTCAGACAGCTCCCCCCCCCCCCCCCCCCCCAAACACCTTTAGTGAATTATCACTTATGACAGAGGCAAATTTACATTCATATAAAAGTAATCAAACTATATTAACATAACAAACATTATACTTCACATATATTGCTATATATAATATAACCTAAGCAACATAGCTACCACAACTGCATCCGTGGGTGGCCCCTTGCTCTAATGCTTTCTGTCTGAAGGTTCTGACAAGATTGTCAGGCTTCTTGGGGATGGCTTCCACCACATTAGGATCCTTCAGTGACCATTGTACCATGAGGTCGACTAAGGGGTCAACAGGAGGTACCAGCCAGAATGTTGATGGGCCAGAACCAAAGGCCTCCAGGAACACAGACTCTTCGGAAGAAGGATGTATGGTGGGCCATCCTCCCTTCAGTTTCAGCAATTCCAAGATTTCACCAAAGGTAACGTCTTTGGCGGGGATCTGGGGATCCTTCTTTATCAAAGTCTGTGTCATCAATTAAAGACTCTGAAGAGGAGTCAATGTGCCTCTGTTTACACATCTGCTTTTGGTAAACTTGCTCTGTGGGAATTCCAGGGAGTTCCGAGTCAAACTGGGAGCTTGTCAGATAAGCCTCCTCAGGTCTTGGCTCCGAATGTCCCTGTCTAACAGAATGATGATGGCTAGAGCTAGGTTCAGTGTGGAGTTTGTGTGGAGCAGGTCTTGAAGGTATCTTATCCCTCAGGGCCAAGAGGGCTCTATGAAAAGCCTCAAAAGCAGATGACTATCAGCTTCTAAGGAATCCCCTCAGACAGTGTTGATAAAGACCCTTTGAAACAGAGACACCTCGACTCTGAAGCAGATCTCAGAGCTGAGCTATCAAAAGCCAAAGCACTGAGAGGAAGGGATGGCTGAGAGAGTCTCTGTGTTAACCCCTCCTCCTGCTCTCTGATGCCAAAGACATGGCTGTGAGAGTCTCCCAGTTCCGAACGTGTTGGAGCAGACAGAGGAAAGGATACAGTGAGATGAAGTGGAGAAAACCACTGGCCCTGACATAGATAGTTCAGGCAGATTGGCACTAATCCATCTGGATCCAATGGTGGACCTGACCTGTGTCGGAATGGGTAAATGAGGGGTGGCCAGTACAGTACTTGGTATGTTCAAGGGTGACAGCATGAGAAAACTTCAAGCTGAATTTGAGCTCTAAAGAACCTAATCACTCTTGATGTTCTGCTCTGAAAAACTCCTGTAGGAACGGGTAAAAAGTCACACAGGAAGGTCTGGAAGGTCGCCTGTCCTTTAAAATGGGCAAATGTAGCACTGGGCTTGGCCAATCAGTGGGTGAATGGATCCAAGTAGCTGATGGATCCAAGCGCCGAGGAATCTCTGGATCAGGTCCTGGAGTAGGAGCCAGATCTGGTGTCCTTTTCCGTGATTTTTCTGGTTTGTCTATTTCTCCTTCTAACACTAATTTTTTTTTCTTCTTTTAACTTTTCTCTCGCTTTGGTTTTCCTCTCTTTGATGGCTGGAGAAACTAAAGTGGAGAAAGTTGGCTCAGCAGGAAGAACTCCCTACTCCCTTAACTATCAGCTTTTCCTTCCTTTGCTGTACTGCTCTAGTGCTGAAGGAAGGAAGGGCAAGCTTGACATGGGGTTTCCAGGTGTTCTGCCCCCAGGCAGTAAATACATTTTTGGTGAGGAGCACGGAGGGGCAGTTTGTGCCCACACACAGTTCAATGTTTATAACCATGTGTCTCTGAAATTTTGGACCATAAATAACAATATGGAACCATCAATCTAATAAACAACCTGCACTCAAAGACCAAAAATCTCAAAATGCATGGTTAAATACTTGAAACACTATGGATATGAAAGAACAGCATTGCACACTAAGAAAACTCTAGAAAGTACAGTTTTGTACCTACCATAAATGTAGATGTTCCAGTGCTAATACAGCTGCAGTCATAACAGATGGGTTCTCCTGCCGTCAGGCGGGTCCTCGGTCGGCCGAATTCCAAAGTCTAGGTCCGGCGTCAGTTGTCGTCGCTTTCTTTCCTGACGTCAGTGCGACAGGGGTATATAAGACACAGCCGATGCCATTTTCTTCAGTCTTTCTTGCCCCAGATGTCAGGTGCCCCCAGAAGGAAGGCAAAATATATATATATATATATATATATATATATATATATATATATATAAAAAAAATATATATATATATATATATATATATACATATATATACATATATATATATATATACATATATACATATATATATATATATACACATATATACATATATGTATATATATATATATATCTATATATATATAAAATATATAATCATGCATTGCAATATAATCAAAAACCAGTAGTTGCAAGCAAATACACCATAGAAGGATAACCCAATCAAGTTGTGAGATGAGGAGTTAGCCACTAGGTCTGTACCCAGAGGGAAGGAGGGAGGAAACCTGGACTGCAGCTGTATTAGCACACAACATCTACATTTATGGTAGGTACAAAACTGTACTATGTTCATCGTGCATACAGCTGCAGTCATAACAGATGGGTAGAATCCCAAAGCTACGCACAGGGTGGTAGGCACTAGGTGGAACTGGGAGGAGCCAGAATGCCCTGCAACACAGCAGTGGTAAAGCCTGCTCTAGTTTTGGAGTATAAAGGTAGGTGGTAGTGTTTAGTGAAGGTATGCACAGAACTCCAAGTGGCTGCCTCCAAAATATCTTTGGTAGGGACTCCTCTGAGGAAGGCTGCAGAGGTAGCTGTGGCCCTTGTGGAGTGGGGTCTGATGCCTGCAGGTACAGATTTACCATGAAAGGAGTAACAAAACCATATGCAGTGGCCTATCCATTTTGAAATAGTCTGTTTGGAAATTGGCTTCCCTTGAGCTCCTACAGCATAGGACACAAAGAGTTGTTCTGATTTCCTGAAAGGCTTTGTTCTGTCCAAATAGTAACATAGCTGTCTATGGATGTCTAAGGAATGTAGCAGCCTTTCCCCTTTGTTTTGAGGATTGGGGTAAAAGGTAGGTAAGTGTATGGCCTGATTTAAAGCTACTCTGGATACTACCTTAGGCATAAATGACGGGTTGGTTCAGAGGAAACCCTGTCCTGATGGAAGATGAGAAAGGGCTGCACAGCCATGAGGGCTTGTAGTTCCGAAACCCTACGAGCTGAGGTAATGGCCAGAAGGAAAGCTGTTTTCCAGGACAAATATTGCAAATCTGTTGAGGCAGCTGGTTCAAAGGGAGGCAATGTTAATTTTTCTAGAATGTAACTAAGATCCCAGGCTGGTATTGGTTGTTTCCTTGGAGGTCTTATATTCTTAGCCCCTCTGAGGAACTGTCTTAAGAGTGGGTGGGAGAATAATGGTGGATCAGTGTTGTATTTAGCGGAAATGGCTGAGGCATGGATTTTGATGGAGGAAAATGAAAGTCCACTGTTCAACAGCTCAGCTAGATACTGTAATATCTGAGGTAAATTCAGTTTTCTAGGATCCTGGCCTTTTTCTCATTCCAAGTGCAAAACCGTTTCCATTTTGGAGTAAGCCTTTCTAGTAGATGGCCTTCTGGCCTCCAAAATGACATCCTGCACCTCCTTGGAGAGTAGGGTCTGTTGTGGTGTTAAGGAATTTTCCATGCAGCCAGATTGAGTGTTTTCAGCTGACTGTGAAGAGTTTTGTAGCTGTGCTGAGTCAGTAGAAGAGGCATTAGAGGTAGGGTCCAGGGAGGAGAATGTGTTAGGCTCCTCAGGAGTGGGTACCAGTGTTGTCTTGGCCAGTCTGGAGCGATCAGTATCATCTTCGGTCTGTCTGCTCTTGCTTTCAAGAGCACCTTGGGCAGAAGAGGCAAAGGTGGGAAAGCGTAAACTGTCCATGCTGCCCAACTCAAAGAAAGGGCGTCCACTCTCCAGGCCTTTGAATGGAATGTCCTTGAGCAGAATTTTGTCAATTGATGATTCCTGTGGGAGGCAAAGAGATCTATGTCTGGCCTTCCCCACGCCTGGATTATCTTTGTAAACACTTGAGGATGCAACTTCCATTCGTGCGCGTCTGTCATATTTCTGCTTAGATTGTCTGCCCGCGTCTTTTCCAAACCTGGCAGGTACTGTGCTTGAAGTTCGATTTGCCCATTCCAGAGCCAAGTTCCAAAGTGACATGGCCAGCCTGCACAGGGGGTATGAATGTGTTCCTCCTTGTTTGTTTATGTACCACATTACTGTGGTGTTGTCTGTTCTTATCAATAATTGCCCTGGATGCAGGAGGTCCTTGAAAGCTGTAATTGCATTTATCACTGCTAGCATTTCCTTTTGATTGATGTGAAGGTGCTTTTCCTTTTGGGACCATTTGCCCTGAATGCACCTGTCTGCCATGTGTGCCCCCCAGGCATAGTCTGAAGCGTCTGTTGTGATGACTTGATTTGCTTGAGGCTTGCAGAATGGTAGACCTGTGTTTGTTTGGCATGCTTGGGCCCACCATAGAAATTCCTTTTGCAAACATGGGATTAGTGGTATTATTGTTTCCAAACTGTGGCTGTGTTGAGACCATAGTTTTTTTTAGGTACCACTGAAGTTTCCTCATATGCAACTTTGCACATGGGATTAGAAGAATGCAAGATGCCATGAAGCCCACAGCCTGCAGGATTTTCCTTGCAGTTAGCCTGGTACAATTTGTTAGTATTTTGAAGTACTAAGTTAGTTGCCCCTGTTTTTCTGGCGTAAAAATAGGCCATCTGGGTGTGTGTGTCCATGTTGGCACCCAGGAAAATTATTTTCTGAGATGGTGTTAGCCTGGATTTCTCTTTGTTGACTGTGTATCCCAGAGAATTCAATAACCGTGTTACATAAGTCAGATGTTCCAGAAGTATGTGTTTGCTGTCCGCTTGGATCAGGCAATCGTCCAAATAAAGGTAAATTTGTATCCCTTGAAGTCTGCAGTAGGCAATTACTGATGCCAGGCATTTCTTGAATACTCTGGGCGCAGTAGATAAGCCAAAGGGCAATGCAGAGAATTGATAGTGGATTGAACCCGCAAGAAATCTGAGGTATCTTCTGCAGTTTTGTCTGATTGGGACATGCAGGTATGCCTCCTTGAGGTCCAATGTTACCAGCCATGACTCCTTGCCCAGCATGGGAAGAAGCTGCTGTAAGGTGAGCATCTTGAATTTTGGTACGAGTAGAAATGTGTTTAGGATGGATAAGTCCAAAATGGGTCTCCAATCGGTTCTCTTCCTTGGTACCAGGAATAGTCCAGAATAAAAACCTTGACCTTGTTCGTGAGAAGGTACCTCTTGAATAGCTTTCATGTCCATGAGCTTTGAAATTTGTATTTGAGCCTCTGCCCTTTGATTGTGTGGCAGGTTCGGCATGCCTCTCATTTTTGGTAGAGTGTGAAAATGAAATCTGTAGCCTCTGTTTATAATGTCCAGGATCCATTTGTCTGTTGTGATAATATGTCAATTTTTTGAAAATAATGCCAGTTTTCCTCCCAAGGGTGCTGCCAGCTGAGACTTGCTTGGCATGCAAAGGGGAAAGTCATTGGGTTTGTTTCCTGTATTGTTGTGCACTGTCTTCGCCATTGTCTGCCTCTATATGATCCTTGAGATTGTCCTCTGCCCCTTGTGCGCCTGTATCTACCTCTTTGGGGCTTGTCAGTGGCTGGAAAGGACCAGTTTTTTGAAGGCCAATTTCTGCTAAAACGTGGTGGTTGTACCTGTAGAAAAGCTTTGACAGTTTGCATAGATTTAGCTTTTTCTTCCATTTTCCGTAGTATATCTTCAGCATTAGTACCAAATAATACATCCTTTTGTAAAGGAGCATCTAGTAGTTTAGCTTTAACATGATCAGGCAAGGTTTGTTCCCTAAGCCAGGCATGTCTACGAATGACTGATCCTGTAACAGCAGCTCTACTTGAGGCCTCTAGAGCATCATAGCCACATTGTAATGTGTGTTTACCCACTTGTTCTGCACTATGCATCATATCCTGCAACTCCTTCAAATCTGGTTGTTCAGGTTGTGACATTTAATTCCTTAATTGTGATAACAGAAACTGCTGATATTTAAGCATATGGAACTGACAATTTAAGGCCCTCATGGCTAAGGTGGCCGAGGTATATACCTTTTTCCCCACCTTTCTAAGGATCTAGACTCTCTTCGAAGGTAATGGATTCTTAGCAGTAGAGGCCTTCATTCCCTTGGGGCCTTGAGAAATGGTTTCAGGGTCAGCATTATGGCTTTGTAAAGAAATTGGTGTGAGTTAGGAACTCTGTAGTACCTATCAGGCTTGACTGGGGCAGGAGGCAGGAATGGATTGGGATTAAGGCAAGCCTCGAGTAAACATCAAGTATGTCCAGGACAGGAGGTATCGCCAGAGGTCTGTGCTGAGGTAGCAAAAGAAATTCCCTAAGTCTTTTCTTGGAATCTGAAAAATCTTGGCCTTCCCAATGGAAGTGTTCCCTCAAGGTATGCAAGGTTTCCCCGAAAGAAAAATCCTCTGGGGGAGATACAGAAGGAATGGACTGCTCTGCAACAGAATCTTCAAAGGGAGAGTACGAGTGCTCCTCTTCATCAGAATGTTCTGAAATAATGGAGCCCTGGTCAGAAGAGGGAGAATCTTCCTCCACTCTGTGTCTCTTGTCCGGAGGGGGTTGGGAACCCCTGATAAGAGTAATAAAATCCGCAGTCATTTTGAGCATCTGTTTTTTAGGCATGGGACCTGGAGATGGGCCCTGTACAACAGGCCTCTTGGGATGCATGGCTGATTTAGACTTAGTAAAGGCCTTTATGGAAAAGGAAGATGAGGGACTGAAGACACCATGGGTGGAAGTGGACCTGTCCACATTAAGAGGCTCAACACTCACAGTGGCTTCGGTAGCTGTAGTCAGGGTATGGGCCGAGGTACCTGCGGTCTCGGTTACAGAAGACACCGCCAGAGAAGTGTCATCGGTAGTCAGGGGCTGCGTAGGCACCTCGATGAGAACCGGACCATGTGTAGCCGGTTTTGGCGTGGTGTCGGTGGAGGCCGCGGACCTCGCATGTTGGTCTTTGTCCTTGCATTTTTTGGGCAAAACGGTAGTCGGAGTCCCCAACGACATTTTATAATCAAAAGCTTTACCAAAAAAGTGCTGGGCGAACTCCGCCCGACGCTTAATAGTGCGTTTATTGAAAGTAGCACAAAAGCGACAGCCCGAGATGTCGTGGTCTGGGCCTAAACAAGGTATACAGAGGGAATGGAAATCCGTATGCGGTATTTGCTTCCCACAAGAAATACAATTGTTAACTTTGTCTGACATCGGTCTGAGGCAAGAAAAGTTTCCCCAACGGGGTACTTAGCTTTAAAGACTTCGGTTTCCAAATTTTTGTAATTTCAGGAGCTGGCCGACCGGCACTTGCGAACTGCTTCTGCTTCGGGCGCCACGTGGCAAAAAAGACTGAAGAAAATGGCGTTGGCTGTGTCTTATATACCCCTGTCGCACTGACGTCAGGAAAGAAAGCGACAACAACCGACGCCGGACCTAGACTTTGGAATTCGGCCGACCGAGGACCCGCCTGACGGCAGGAGAACCCATCTGTTATGATTGCAGCTGTATGCACGATGAACATCTACAAACATTACAGTACTGGAACTGCTAAATACACTAACTTAACTAGTGATTTTACAAACTATCCTACAGAACCTAAGAAAAAACACTATATTAATAAACTACATAGGAGAGGAGAGCGTAGTGGTGTAGCGGTTAGCACTGTCACCTCACCGCAAGAGGTTCTCCAGTTCGATTCTCAGCTGGGGTGCCTTCTGTATGGAGTCTGCATGTCCTCCTTGCATTCGTGTGGTTTTCCTCCCACAATCCAAAGACATGCAGTAAGTGGACTGGATACTCTAAATTGGCCCTAGGTTTAAGTGTGTGCATGCGAGTCAGTGATGCACCCTTTTGAGGAGGGTTGGGCCTCGGTCTAGCAATCCAATCCTGTAAAATCTGTACTTGTTACAGAAACGAGTGCTGAAGGGCGCTCATTGCCCGATGTGCTGATCCAGGATTCTATATGGGAGGAGCAATGAAAGGATATAAATTCTTTTGACATAAAATGAAGTTCTACAGAGTTCTCAAAGATGCGACCAAAATCTTCCATGGTAAATGAGATCTAAGGTGATTAGGTGGAGCACAGGGAATTATTGTTAGGGATGGAGCCAGAACCCTGCAGCAAGAACTTCCTAACTGATGCAGAGGTTGGATCCCACCAGATTCAATAACCCACAGTTGAACTGGATGAAAAAAAGATAACACTGGATCAATTAAGAAATACAGAAGAAGGTTTCCCAACGAAGCATTTATCTGAGTATTCAAAGCAGTGGTAACAGTGACCAAACAACGATCAGTCTGACAGATACAAAGGCAAGATAGTCTGATGAATTATGCTAGTACATCTGCCTATACACCCCTATGCTTTTGAGATGAGACAACATGTCAAGCTTAAGATGCTGGGAAGGTAAAGCTTTGGTACCCCTGCTGGATGACAACGGTGATAACCCATGTCTTAAAATACTACAACAGTGATTTCAGTGAGGTCATCTTACAATACGAATATAAATACCAGGTTTCTTAAAGGGGAAATACTGCTTTTAACAGAAAATAAATGTAAATAGTACTACCTAAAAACTGCAACAAATTCTGTGTGGAGAGGTACACAAATGGGTATTTACCTAACAGAAAAAAAAATTAAAAAAAAACGCTCTTAGCCAGTTGCTGCTCTTATGAAGCCCTGTGCTGGTTCTTCTCTAGAAGGCAATAAAATATTGAAGAAATCTTCACTTTGACTGCTGAATGGCTAACACCAAGGCAATAAAATATTGAAGAAATCTTCACTTTGACTGCTGAATGGCTAACACCAAGGAGGGCAGTCTGTGTGTGTGTATGGGGTGGGGGTGTTGCCAGAACTTTGTGAAGCTGGCCAGTTGCTATTTCATGAGCAGAGAAACAATCCATATAACCTAAAGACAACTGTTTCAAGTAGGAATAATGAACATTTAGCATTCTCTGACATCACAAAAATTGTTCAATTCCTTCCTTCAAACCTCTCTCCACCTCCTGAACATTATTCTGCATGCATTGTTCCCACAAATTCCATTTACTTTTATGCAATTTGCTCTTTCCTTTTTCTAATGATCCCACCTCCAGTTCTTTTATCAAATTTACAATATACAGTCTTAACTACCATTGCTTCAGATTTTCATAGGAGGTTACTAGGGTATTGGCCCTGAGGCCCTTATAAGCCTAGCCAAGAGTTTAGCCCATATTTAGACAAGTCAGGACCCAAATCCCCTGTCCAGCAGGGACACAGGTTGAATCCCAGGGGTGTATTTTCCATTCCCATCCAGTTACCCAGGTTGCGCTTAAAAAGGGATAATGAGGTACTCTGACGTGGACAGGTAGTCTATTCCACAGATGAGGAAGTCTCTGGGACATAAACCTAACCTGTTAACAAGTCCTATTAATATCACAGACCAGGTTGAGGTTGGGCATATGGGTTGCTCGAGTGGAGCTTATTTGCGGATATGCAGCAGTCCCATCAATGCAGGGTCTGAGATTGCTTTGTATGTCAAACAGAGGTCACCCCTGAGGAGTCTGTATGAAACTGAGTAGAGGGATAGGGCTTTTAGCCTATCTGTGTAGGGTAGATGTTTGAGGCCTCGGATTCTCCTGGTGAGGAACCTCTGTGGTCTTTCCAGGTGCTGCCTGTGCTTTGCGAGCTACATGCTGAAGGGGGCGTTGTACTCAATTGCCCTTATAAGGGAAGAATACAGGGATGTTATGACCTCTTTGTCCCTGGATGAGATACCCTTACTTATAAGGTAGGCCATGTAGAAAGCTTTCCGTACAACAGAAGCAACATGGTGGTCAAAAGTCAAGTTGCTATCAACCTGGGTGCCCAAATCCCTCACTACTGATTTTGTACTTAGGACATTGTTATTAATGTGATAATATGTGGGATGTCCCTCTCCCCAATGGGGATGATGATGCATTTTTTGGCATTCAGCTTGAGGCCATGTTTCTGTCACCAGTCATTTGTTTGGGCGAGACCCTCTTGGGAGGACATTCGCATCACTTGGGGAATTGATGACTGCGCCCAGCTTGCAGTCATCTGCAAACTTGATCAGCCATAGTCCACTGGTTTTGGCCTGCACCTCAGAGTATAACCCAAATAATAGAGGCCCCAAGATCAATCCCTGGGGTACGCCGCTCGTTACGGATTGACTGCTTGAGGTGGGCTTCCCCTACTTTGATTAGGTGAATTCTATCAGCCAGTTTGCTACCCATCTGGTAACATATGGAGTGATGCCTAGTTGATAGTTTATCTACTAAGCCAGAGTGGGGAATAGTGTCAAAGGCTTTGGCTAGGTCAAGGTAGGTGGTGTGCACTGTCTTCCCCTCATCCATGGCTTTGGTGACTGACTCAAAGAAGTTGACCAGATTTAACAGACATGACTTCCCCTTGATAAAGCCATACAGGGTGGGGTTGAGTGTTTGGAGGTTGCCAAAGTCCCTGTTAATGAGGTCCATGATAATCCGTTCCATGGCCTTGCAGATCAGACTAGTTAGGTTGATGAGTCTATAATTTCCTGGATCGGTGGACGCTCCACCTTTATGTAAAGGGATGACAGTGGCTGTCCTCCACACGGCTGGGACAAAGCCAGTACTCTGGCTTTGGTTGAACAGGGTGGATAATGGTGCTGGAAAGTTCATGCCTGAGTTCATGTAGGATACAGCCAGGGATATTATCGGGTCCCATGGAGGCTGTATTTTTTGCCTTTGAGAGGGCAATGACTACCTGTTCCCTAGAGATAAGGGGTGGGGGGCAGGTACTGGGGATGTCCCGATTTACCGATAGGGGAGGGGAGGACAGAGAGGAGAAGTTTTCGCTGAATCTGTCAGCCAGTAGATTGGCTAAATCTACAGCATTTATGTGGTATCCTTGACCACCAGTTCTGAACGGACTTGGGTGCTTCCTTTGAGATTTCAGACATATGTGAAGAAGGCCTTATGATTGTCTCTAGTAGATGTGGCCAATTTGGACTTGAAGTTGGCTTTAGAGGATTTCACTAGTGCTTATTTGCTTGTTCAGGGTAAGGAGATATTGTTTCCAGTTGGACACCTGCTCCTTCATAGTCCTGGACAGCAATTCTTTTCCTTTTGTTATACAGTTTATTTATTGCAGATGTCCAACAGACAGGTTTACTCTTCCTTGCAGAGAATGATTTTGTCCTGTCCATTATTCCTGAATCAATCCATCTATATGAATGCTCGTATAGTACTTGTACATTTGGACATTGGTGCCAGTTCCTACAGTGGGGAAGGGGGCTGTGAAGCTGTTTAAACCATCCATTAGAAGGTTGTAATCAGCTATGGAGAAGTTTGTTTGACCCTAGCTAGAGGGGATCAGGGGAGATGGTGACTTCGAAAGGGACTGCTTTATGGTCAGATCTTACCAGGGAGGAGGATACTGTAGAGGTGCTGCTGTGGTTACCAGGGTTGGTTAATACCAAGTCAAAGATATTATCACCACTTGTGGAGGTAAAGTACAGTTTTGTACCTACCATAAATGTAGATGTCCGAACAGGATAGCATCTGCAGTCATAACAAATGGGTTGTCCTGTCGTCAGGCAGCCCTTCGGTCGGCCGGATTCCAAAGTCTGGGTCCGGCTTCGGCTGATGTCGCACTTCACCCGACGTCATCTCTGCTGGTCTTTGGGTATAAAGGCATCAGCCGACGCCATTTTCCTCAGTGTTTCTTGCCCCAGATGCCAGTTGCCCTCTTGGAAAGTTAAAATTTGGATAAATGCCAATGTTTCCAAAATAGTAGAAGGCAAACACAAAAAATAAGCATGTATGTACATATATACAAACAAATACACCATAAGAGAATCCCCCCCAGCTAGCTATTAGGAGGGTAAATACCCTAGGAGTACCACAGAGGGGAAGGAGGGTGGGTAATCCTGACTGCAGATGCTATCTTGTTCAGACATCTACATTTATGGTAGGTACAAAACTGTACTATGTCCTTCAAGGATGCATCTGCAGTCATAACAAATGGGTAGAATACCATAGCCAAACTAGGGGAGGAGGAAGAAGAATTATGGTGTAGTTAGGATCCCTTGCAGTACAGCAGTGGCAAACCCTGCTCGGGATCTAGAGTATAGAGGTAAATTATAATGCTTGGCAAATGTATGCACGGAGGTCCAAGTAGCCGCCTCAATAATGTCCTTGGTTGCCACTCCTCGTAAGAAAGCTGTGGTAGTGGCTGTAGCCCTTGTAGAATGAGGTCTTATGTTCTGTGGAATTGGTTTTCCATGGTAGGAGTAACAGAATCTTATGCAATTTCCTATCCATTTGGAGATTGTCTGTTTGGAAATTGCTTTTCCTTCCCTTCCTGTTGCATAGGCTACTAAAAGCTGGTCAGTTTTTCTGTGACCTTTGGTTCTATCCAGATAGTAGCGTAACTGTCTATGTACATCCAAGGTATGCAGCAGTCTTTCCCCCCTGTTCTGTGGATTGGGAAAGAAGGTAGGTAGGTGGATTGCCTGGTTTAAAGACACTCTGGATACCACCTTAGGCATAAATGTAGGATTAGTTCTCATGGACACCCTATCTTGATGGAAGATTAGGAAGGGTTGTACTGCCATTAAGGCCTGTAGTTCCGAAACCCTCCTTGCTGAAGTAATTGCCAGTAGGAAAGCAGTTTTCCATGATAGGTGTTGAAGATCTGCTGTTGCTGCTGGTTCAAATGGAGGGAGTGTCAACTTTTCTAGCACAAAGTTCAAGTCCCATGCTGGTAATGGTGGTTTCCTAGGAGGTTTTACATTCTTGATCCCTCTGAGGAACTGCCTGAGTAGAGGATGCGAAAAGACAGGTGGATCGAAGCAGTATTCTGCTGAAATAGCTGATGCATGTATTTTAATGGAGGAATAGGACAGGCCTGTATGTAGAAGCTCTGCTAAGTACTCCAGGATGTTAGCAATATCTATGTTCGACACATCTTTTCCTCTTTCAGTACTCCAAATGACAAATATTTTCCATTTTCCTGCATAGTTCCTTCTTGTTGAAGGTCTGCGGGCTTCAAGGATAATGTCTTTAACCCTTTGGGACAAGTCTGGGTTAGTTGCTGCTATGTGATGTTCCAGGCAGTCAGTTGCAAGGTTTTTAGGTTTGGGTGCATGATGTTGTAGTTGTTCTGAGTTAACATCAAAGGCATCAGGGGTATTGACCACATTCTCCCCTGAGACATGTTCCTCAGCAATGGATACCAGTGTTGTCTCGGCCAATTTGGAGCTATCAGGATTATCCTTGGACGTTCCTCTTTGATTTTCAGTAGTACCTTGTGCATCAAAGGAAGAGGTGGAAATGCATATGCTGTCAGGCCTTTCCAACTGAAGGATAGAGAGTCCACCTTCCATGCAAGTGGGTGGTATGTCCTTGTGCAGAATTTTTTGAGCTGGTGATTGAGTGGGGATGCGAATAGGTCTATTTGTGGCATTCCCCATTTCTTTGTGATGGCCTTGAAAATGTCCGGGTGTAGCATCCATTCGTGAGCATCCGAGGTGGTTCTGCTTAACATGTCTGCTAGGGTGTTTTCTTTTCCCGGCACAAATATTGCCTGTAACTGGATGTTGTAGCTCAGAGCCATATTCCAAAGGTCCAGAGTCATTCTGCATAGGGGTATGAATGAGTGCCTCCCTGTTTGTTGATGTACCACATGACTGTGGTGTTGTCTGTCCTTATCATTAAATGGCCTTCTTTGAGGAATGGTCTGAATTTCTGGATTGCTAGTTTTACTGCCAGCATTTCTTTTTGGTTTATGTGCAGGTGCAGCTGGTCTGGAGTCCACAATCCTTGTATGCATTTGTCCAACATGTGCGCCCCCCAGCCTAGGTCTGAGGCGTCCGTTGTGATGGTCTGGCTTGCTTGCAAGTTGTGGAAGGGCAAGCCTGGGTTTGACTGGCATGCTTGAGCCCACCATAGGAACTCCTGTTTCAGGCACGGGATTAGTGGGATTTCGGTTTCTAAGATGTGCCTGTGTTGAGACCATAAATTCTTTAGGTACCACTGTAGTTTTCTCATATGCAGTCTGGCATGTGGGACCAGGATTATGCATGATGCCATGAAGCCCAAGGCCTGCAGTACTTTTCTTGCTGTTAGTTTGTTCTGCTTTGTTAATGCCAAGAAGTAAAGAGGGAGTTGTTCTTGTTTTTCTGTAGTTAGGAATGCCATTTGTTTTACTGTGTCCAATTCCGCACCCAAGAATGTTCTTGTCTGGGATGGTATCAGTCTTGACTTTTTTAAATTGACTGTGTATCCCAGGGCTTGTAGTAAGCAAATGACTCTCTGTAAATCTGTTGTCAGCTTGCTTTTGTTGTCCGCTTGTAACGGGCAGTCGTCCAGGTATGGATAAATTTGGATTCCCTGTAGCCTGCAATGAGCGATTACTGATGCCAGGCATTTTGTGAATACTCTGGGCAGTAGATAAGCCAAAGGGCAATGCTGAGAATTGATAATGCTCTGATCCTGCAAGAAATCTGAGGTATCTTCTGCAATTTGGTCGTATGGGGACGTGCAGGTATGCCTCCTTGAGATCTAGAGTTACCAGCCAACACTCCTTGCCCAGCATGGGAAGAAGTTGCTGTAGGGTCAGCATTTTGAATTTTGGGACAATGATGTATGTGTTTAAGACGGACAGGTCGAGAATAGGTCTCCAACTTTTCTTTTCTTGGTACTAGGAAGAGTCTGGAGTAGAATCCTTTGCCCTGTTCTGTTATTGGTACTCTTTCCACAGCTCTCATCTTTGTTAATTGAGCTATCTGCTTTAGAGCTTCTGTTTTTTGATTTGGAGGTAGGTTTGGCATTCCTCTTTTTACTGGTAAGGTGTGGAAGTGGAACCTGTAGCCTTGGTCTATGGTTTGCAAAATCCACTTGTCTTTTGTGATATAGTGCCAATTTTTTGAAAATAAGGCTAACTTTCCGCCTAAAGGTGCTGCTATTTGCTCCCTGGTCGGCGGTGTCAGAGCCAAGTCACTGTGATTGTCCTGTTGCAGTGGCAGTGGTTGTGTCTGTGCCTCGGTTATTGCCTTGCCACTGTCGTCCTCTGTAGGCACCTCCTCTGGATTGATTTCTGCCTCTAGAGCGTCTATTCCTACCTCTTTGAGATTTTGAGGAGTCTGGAAAGGACCAATTTTGGCAGGCCAGTTCCTGCTAAACCTTGGGGGCTGAACCTGTAAGAAATCCTTAACTGTTTGTACAGATTTTGCCTTCTCTTCCATTTTCTTCATTACTTGTTGAGCAGGTGTACCAAATAGACTGGCCTTATCCATAGGAGCATCTAACAGCTTTGCTTTAACATGATCCAGCAAGACCTGTTCTTTCAACCATGCATGCCTTCTTATCACTGTGCCAGTCATGGCTGATCTAAATGAAGCCTCCAGTGCATCATAGCCACATTTTAAGGAATGGTTACTAACCTGCTGAATGTTATTCACCATTTCTAAAACATATTTCTTATCTAAGGAGTCATCAGAGGACAGCTTCTTAGTTAACTGATCAAGCATAAACTCTTGGTATTGGATCATATGAAACTGACAGTTTAAAGCTCTAGCTGAGAGAGTAGCAGAGGTGTAAACTTTTTCCCCATCTCTAAGGACCTGGATTCCCTTTCAGAAGGGATAGGGTTTTTTGCTGAGGTCGAGGCTACTGCCTTGGGCCCCTGGGATATAGTCTCAGGATCTGCAAGTGGGGCCTTGTATAGGTGGTGATGAGTGTCTGGCACCCTGTAAAATCTATCTGGTTTGGCAGGGGCTGGAGGTAAAGTATCAGGAGCAGTGCAAACATCATTAAATGCATCATCCACAACAGGCAGTACTGGAGGTATAGCTAAGGGCCTATGTTGTGGTAAGTGCAGAAAGGTCCTAAGTCTTTTTCTTGAATCTGAGAAATCTTGTCCCTGCCATTGGAATTGTTTTCTCATGGCATGTAAGCTTTCCCCAAATGAAAATTCCTCTGGTGGAGAGGCAGATGGAATGGATTCTTCAGCATCGGAATCTTCATAAGTAGAAAAAGGAGCCTCTGGCTGATCTGTAATGTCTGAGTCATCCGAAGAATCATCTGAGGACACTGGCTCGGGGGGCTCTGCCCTAGGTCTCTTTTCTGGGGGCTGAGAGGCCCTGTCTGGGTGAGTTTGGGATCCCCTAATTAAGGATATTAAATCCTCTGCCAGAGTAAGCATTTGTGAACTTGAAGTGGGCCTGTGTGAGGGGGGCTTAACAGGCACTGATTTAACAGTTTTGGCTGCTTTAGCCCTGGCAAAGGCCTTGATAGACATGGCTGCAGGAGGCCTAGCAGCACCACGTGCTGGGGTAGAGACATCCAAAGGGATGGTGTCTGATAAATCACTAGGAACCACAGTAGTAGGCAAAACTTCAGAGGCCGATTCAACTAAGGTAGCAGGAGTCTCAGTAGTAGTCATGGATTCGGCTGAAGATTGACCGGTTTTCTCGGTTTCGGCCGAAACTGAGACACTCGCGGCTTGCTTAACCGTGGTTTCGGCCGAAACCGTGGACCGCGAGTGTCGGTCTTTTTCTCTGCGTTTTTTAACAATTTGGGTAGTCGGAGGATCCGACGGCATAATGTATGCAAAATCTGAGCCGAAAAACTGTTCAGCAAACTCCGACCGACGCCTAAGCATTCGTCGGTTGAAGGAAGCACAGGCTGAACAGGCTGCTACGTCGTGGTCTGGGCCTAAGCAAGGCAGGCAGTAAGAGTGGAAATCTTTATGAGGTATTTGTTTCCCACAAGTTAAACAGTTATTGACTTTTTCTGACATCGGCTGAGGCAAGAAAGAGTCCCCAACGGGGTACTTAGCTTTTTAGAAGTCTTCGAAGTAGTATTCGGTAGTAGTAATCTCTGGATCTGACTGACCGGCACTTGCGAACAGCTTCTGCTTCGGGCGCCACGCGGCAAGAAAGACTGGGGAAAATGGCGGCTGATGCCTTTATACCCGAAGACCAGCAGAGATGACGTCGGGTGAAGTGCGACATCAGCCGAAGCCGGACCCAGACTTTGGAATCCGGCCGACCGAAGGGCTGCCTGACGACAGGACCACCCATTTGTTATGACTGCAGATGCATCCTTGAAGGACATCGACTAGCTGTTACAAGGCATCTGTATTGATTAAATTGAGGAATCTCTGGGCATTTGTGTTCTGGCATGAGTAGTTTTTCCAATCTATGGTTGGGTAATTAAAGTCATCCAGGATCAGGGTAAAGGGTTGAATCTTGATAGATTTGAAGAGGTCCAGATAGGTGGAGTGGGCATCTTGAATCAAATTTGGGGACCTGTAGCTAGCTATAATTTGAACAGGGGTCTTGTCAATGGTTAACTGCACCTGGAGTGTCTCCTGTGCGTCATATTGTTTGACCAGCCTGGAGGTGTGTGTGTCTTTAATATATACTGAAACTCCACCTCCTTTTGCTTTGCTGCCCACAGTTTGGGGTCTGAATGTGTGATAGGATGAGTAACCAGGTAAGGCTGGGGTGCTCTCCACAGCTTTAAACCAGGTTTCTGTGTCTGCACAAATGTCAGCATCTTCCAGGGTTAAGAATGCTTGCAATGAGTGCAGTTTCATGTTTAGACTCCTAGTGTTTAGCAGCATGAACTTCAATTTGCATTTTGTTGAAATTGTTAAGTTGGTAGTATTGACCTCGTGACCTTTCCTAAAAAGGCACTATGGGGGAGTCAAGGGTCTTTGTCAGAAGCCTGAAGCCCAAGTGAGACAGATGCAGGCCATCTCTAGCAAAGCATCGTGGTCTATTGATCATATCTTCCCAGGCTGTTGGTTCCTGGATCCCCCTGGAATGACACCAGAAACTAAGTCAATTGTTAAAGTCAATCATTTTCTGTTTGTATTGAGGCATCATTCTGGGTGACCGTAGAATGCTGCTTAAGGCCAGGGACATACCTGCCTGGGACACAAATTCAGCGAGCTCAATCATGTCTCTCTTCATACAGTCCAGAGAGGTATGCCTCAATTCGTTCACACCAACATGGACTATGACAGAGTCATGAGAGACTTGAATGCCTGTGTGATATGGCGGATTCTGCTCCTGACAAACAACTAACCATGACTTTTCTCCTTATCCAGCCTGGTGAGAGGCACATCTGTATGTCAAACAATGGAATCTCCTATGACTAATATGTTGGGCTTATGGTTAGTTCTTAATGGTTGCAAGACACTGATGTGTGGACTATGCTTGGTATGTGGTGTGGAGGGGTTGTGGAGTTCTCATGTGTTTTTGCCTCTGAGGTCTTCTTTGTTTGGGTTTGTTTTTGTTAAGGACCTCTGCATAAGTGGGTGTGTGTTCTGTAGTTTTGGGTGGTGTAGTGATTGTGTTGACAACCTTCTCAGTGTCAGATGTACTGGCTTGAAAGGGGGAGAGCACAGACTTTAGCTTCTTTATGTAACTGCATCTCTCACAAATTGTGTTTCTAGGTGGTAGTAGTAGATGACTGTCCGTGTACATGAGGTTGTTGCTACACTGTCTCAGGATGCCCATATCGACCAGGCTGGGAGGAGAAATCGTAGGAAACTGTCCATCCATATTTGTCAGAATCTGAGGAAGAGAGCCCAGGGAGAGCTCAGAGATCGGCCTAAAGCCCAAGTGCTTAAACCAAAACTAAGAGGCTTAGAATAACACTTAAAATTTAAACAGGCTAAAAACAGCAGTAATAAATGCAGCGGAGAAGATGCAATTGAACATTTTAAAGAACAAGTAGCAGAAAAAAAACAAAATGAAGTAATAGAGTTGGAGGAAGAAACAGAAATACTGTAAAAGCAGCAAGCAAGCTGAATAAAGTTATTTTTTTAAGCAAAGTGGAAAGGGAGAAAGGAGGAACAGAAGATAATTCAAGGTTAAGTAACTAAGGAGGCTGGCCTTCTCAAATGTTCTCTGTATTAGGTAGAATGAGCTAATGACACTAGACTGGGAGGAGTGTCCCAGATCAAATTTACAGTAGGGGCTGGCAACTGCAAAGCCACCAAGTATAAGAAAGTACAGTTGTGTACACTTACCATAAATGTAGATGTTAGAGTGTATTCACTGTTGCAGTCTTCATACTTGGGTTATCCTGCCAGGGGTAGCCCTGAGTCGGCCCGAATACCAGAGGCTTAGTATTTCTGTGTCGGTTGCTGTCGCTTCAGGACTAACATCAGGTCGTCAGTGGTATAAAAACAGGCAGCTGATGCCATTACATCAGTTTTTCTTACCCCAAATGTCAGGAGCCCCCAAATAAGGAGCTAAGTTATGGTGGAATAACACCACCAGTAGAAAGTAAACACCAACAGCCCTGTAAGGAGTGAGGAAGAGATAGAGACAGATAAGAGAGCTGGAGGGTGGGAAACCAGGACTGCAACAGTGAATACACCCAGACATCTACATTTATGGTAAGTGTACACAACTGTACTATGTTCTTCGTGTTTCACTGTGGCAGTCCTCACACTTGGGTTGATTCCCAAAGCTGAAGAATGGGTGGAGGCAGTCAAGAAGAGTTGGGGCTGGCTAGTATGCCCTGCAGAGCTGCGGTTGCAAAGCCAGCCCTGGATTTGGAAAAGACAGGCAGGTGGCAATGCTTGGTGAAGGTATGGAGAGAGCTCCTTGTTGCAGCTTCTAGGATGTCCCTGGTAGGGACTCCTCTGAGAAAGGCTGTAGAGGTTGAAGTTGCCCTAGTGGACTGTACATTTGATCTGGGACACTCTTCCCAGTCTAGTGTCATTAGCTCATTCTACCTAATACACAGAGAACATCGGAGAATGCCTTCTGTTCCTCCTTTCTCCCTTTCTTAAAAAAATAAATAAATAAAATTTTGCCTGAATCTCCTTGTGTTCTGACTGCTTCTCAAACATTTTGGAAATAGAGTATATTTTAGTGCATTTATTATAACTGTATTTGCCTTCATATTGCTACAACTCAAGTGCTCTAGGCTGCACTGCATCCGAATTGTTTGTGTGTTTTAGCTGCTTTGCTGTATATATAGACTTCTCTGTATATGTAGACTACTTATTCTACTGTGTTACTGCCTCAAATCGTTTTTCAGTTGTGCACTTGCCTTGCTTCATTTAAAAAGCTTTAAATTGCTAATTTTGTAGAGTTTTAATTGCATTTACTGTTTAGGACTACACACTCAAGTGTGTTAGCCTTTTCTGTTTATTTACTGCATTGTTTAGCCTGTTTTAACCAAAAAAAAAATACTATCTTGTTTGCTTGTTTCCCACCTTTCCTAGCCAGTATAGTCCAGATCCTAGGCTTTGCTCGTCTCAGGACTTTATTTTCTGTGTTCAGAGCTATCCAGACCTTGCTGTGGAAGAGGGAAGCCCTACTGCTTACCAGTGAGGTGAGCATTGTACTGCCTATCTAACACTGGAGGAGTGGTTTCCAGCTCTGAAGTTGTAATTTTATTAGACTTTTTGGGCTGATTTCTATCCCTTTCAACTTTCTGGCTTAAAAATGCATGTGTTTGCACATGTTTCGCATCGTGCAGCACCGCAAAGCTACAGTCTAACTATTCCAGGTGCCAGAAAGTGTGCTCTTCAAATTTTTCCTTCGAACTAGCTGGTTTCTCAGTAGTAGCACTAAAATCTGAACCCCTGTGACTAGCACTTGCTCTAGAACCTGCTGGAACGCACTAGGAAGCCTGAAACTGATACAAGCACTCAACTATCCTTGTCAATAAGGAGAAGTTAATCGTAGCCACTAAACAGCCTACAATTGCAAAGTACCTTGCAAAGGTAAGGGAAAACAGCTCTTGCACTTTACAAAAAAAGCACCTAAACAGGCATGTCCAAGGGTCAGCTTCCGGTGATTTCTCCTGTCCACCTGGTGAATCTGGGCATACTGGGGCAATGCGGCAACTGCCTCATGTACACAGACAACCCTCTCCTCCTACCACCCAACACTACAACCTGTGAGAGATGCTCTTACATAGCCAAACTGGAAGCAAAGCTCTCTCTGGCCAAGACTGTGCTAAACAGTCAAGAGGAGAAGGTTAACACCTGCACTACACCTCAAGCAACTCATAGACCTTCAAAACCCACACCATCAACACCCACACATAGCAACACTAAACTCACATGCGGAGGCCCTTTACATTAACCTGCCCAAGCAACAAGGACCTCCGAAGCTGAAATGCAAACACCAGTCACAACCGAAGTGACACAACTCAAAGCACCAGTGTGCCACCCAACAACAGCCCCTAAGGCAAGACAATGTACCCAACACTTTAGTCATAGGTGACTCTATAGTCAGGCACACTGATGTCCCACTCACCAGGCTGAACAAGGAGAAAATTACAGTCAGCTGTCTGTCGGGTGCCAGGATCCGCCACATAACGCATGCAATCAAGTCACTCCACAACAAGTACAAATACGACTCTGTCATTGTCCATGTTGGAGTGAATGACTTGAGATGTATCTCCCTGGACTACAAGAAAAGAGACATGGAAGAGCTCTTGGATCATGTGGCCCAGGCAGGTATGACCCTATCCCTGAGTAGCATCCTGCCTTATCCCAGAATGATACCACAGTATAAGGACAAAATGAGTGACTTCAACAATTGGCTAAGCTTCTGGTATCATTCAAAGGGGATCCAGTATCTGTCTGCCTGAAAGACATGATCGACAAACCACGATGCTTTGCCAGAGATGGTCTGCACCTGTAATCCCTGGGACTAGAGTTACTGGCTAAAGATCTTGCCAACCCTATAGTGCCTTTTTAGGCAAGGTTCAAAGGACAAAACCACCACCATAACAGATTCAAACATGCAAAATCTGAAGGTAATGCTATCTGTGCAGTAACTGAGACCTGGTTCAAGGCTCCAGAGAGCACCCCTGCAATACCAGGCTACAACTCTTACAACACTTTTCGGCCAAAAAAAACAAGACTGAAACACTAAAGGTGGAGGAGTGTCCATATTCACCAAAGATATTCACACTTCCAAGCCAGTTGCCCAACAATTCCCCACGTGCAACTAACACTAGGTAAAACTGCAGTCCAAACTGTAGCTTGCTACAGATCCCCCACCATGCCCCATGATTCTCACTACACCTTGCTAAACATACTGGAGAATATTAAAATACAACCAAACACCCCTAATACTGGGTGATTTCAACTACCCTGCCATTAACTGGGAAAACTACTCGGGTACCAACACCTTTTCCCAACAGTTCTTGGAATTAATAAATTCCAATGCCCTGGATCAACTAATCCATTGTCCCACCAGGGGCTCCAATATCTTAGACCTGGTCATTACCAACATGAGAGATAGATGCTCCACACCAGTGGTCACCCCCTCATTGGTCAGGTCTGACCATAAGCAAATCACCCTTGACATCCGCATCCCACCCCCACCCCCCCAGTAAGGAAACCTCCATAAAAAAAACTTCTCCAAAGCCAACTTCATGCTACTGAAGTCAGAACTGACAACTTCATGACACCCATGCAGACGGGATCTGAAAGTTCGACTGCTGAATCCTACACTAAGGCACTGTATGAGCACATCCACTTGTGCATGAATTGTGCCATCCCAAATAGAACCAAGATGCTCTCCTCCAAAAAAAGGAAGGCAATCTGGCGGTCCCCTGCTATAAACAAACTATACAACAGAAGGAAGAAACTGTTGCAGAAAAAAGGAAAATCCCAGGATGCAAAAATCTCCCTCACCAACCTCAGTAAGAAGCTGAGATCCCTCATAAAATCCTCAACAGTTAGTTACGAAAATGAAATTGCCAAAGATTCCAAAGACAACCACAAGGCGTTCTACAGTTATGTCAAGAATCTAAATGGCAATGCTCAGATCTGCTCTGAGCTACAACAGAATGGCATTAAATATACTGATCCCAAGGATACTGCCAATATCTTGGCAGATTGATTTAGTGCCAACTTCACCCCCTCTCACCCCCTAAAGGGCTCATCTCAATACCAAAAGATTGCCAATTTCCAGTAATCACGGCCACACAGGTAGAAACTGCACTCCCCAAAGCTAAGAATACAGCATCCATGGGATTAGATGACATCCCAGGCTGTGTACTACATGAACTACAAAATGAACTGGCACCTCACCTAAGTGTCATGTGGCGCACAGCTACAGTTATCCCACTCCACAAGGGGGGATACAGCTTGGATCCCGGGAACTACCATCCCATCAGTCTGACGAGCCTGATCTGCAAGGGCATGGAATGCATTATCATGGAACTTATAAACAAAGACATTGGCAACCTTCAAACACTGGACCCCACCCAGTTTGGGTTTGTGAAGGGCCAATCTTGTCTCCTGAACCTGACTGACTTCGAATCAGTCTCCAGAGTTGTAGACAAGGGTAATGCAGTCCACACAGCCTATCTGGACCTAGCCAAGGCCTTCAACACCATCCCCCACTCTGGAATCATACATAAACTTAGTAAGCTGGGCATAAATCCCTACATCACTTGATGGGTTGCCAACTGGCTTACTGACAGAACCCAATAGCCAACTCCAAATCCAGCTCCAGACAAGTGGAATACATCAGGGTTCAAGTCCTGGGACCACTCTTGTTTGGCATCTACTTCTCTGAAGTACAGGCCAACACTAAGGGACTCTGGCTAACAAAGTTCGCAGATGACTACAAACTGGGAGTCATTACTGAATCCCAAATGATGTGGATATTCTACAAAAGGGCCTTACAGAAACAGATGCCTGGTGCCACAGCCATGGGCTCAAGCTTAATGCCAAGAAATGTATAGTTATCTCCTTTGGAAAAAAACATGTATCCATGAATTACCACATAGGTGGCAGTACACTAAACATCGAAAGTGTGATGAGAGACTTACAGACACAGGTGGACAGTGATCTCACCTTCGCTAACCACATCGCCACAACAGTCAGGAAATCCTTCTATGTGGCACACCTCATCACTAAGGGCTTTTCATCCAGAAAAAAGGAGGTCATTGTCCCACTGTACTCATTCCTCATTAGACCCATTATAGAGTATAACACCCTGTTTGGTATGTACCTCACAAGACATCTGCAACAGCTGGAAAGGCCGCAGAAATACCTCATTAAAAGAATCACAGGCCTAAAGCAGATGCTATATGCTGACTGTATAAAAAACTCCAGCTATACTCTGTGGCATATCGTCTACTCAGAGGCGATCTCTGCTTAACATACAAGGCCATGCCAAACCCTGAGCTGTTGGACATGCTGCACTTAAAGAAATCCCAATCCCTCAGAGCCACACACTCCAGGGATCTAAACCTTGTCATCCCAATGAACAAAACATGCTGGAGGGATAGGTTCCTGACCCAGAGACTCCCCATACTCTGGAATATACTGCCCATACATGTCAAGCAGAGCGCCTCCTTGGCCCTCTTCAAAAGGAACCTTGATGATTGAATGGGAGATAGGAAATTCACCCCGGGGATCATGTCAGTCACCCTGCTAGACAGGGGTCCAGGGAAGTAAATATTGTGGGAAGAAATATCCAGGGAATTGGTATGGCTAGGTTTGTATAGGCCCTAGGGCCGATAGCCTAGTACCAACCTATGAACCTGTGTGTTCTGACCCCCTGTAGGAGTGGTTTCCCATGGTGTTTGTAACAAAAATAGATACAATGTGCTATCCATTTGGAAATGGTTTGCTTTGATATGGCCTTGCCCTCTGCCTCTGGTGCATAGCTGACTAGTAACTGGTCAGATTTCCTAAAGGGCTTAGTCCTATCCAGGTAGAATCTGAGCTGTCTGTGCACATCTAAAGAGTGCAGGATCCTTTCCCCCTTATTTTGAGGTTTAGGGAAAAAGGCGGGTAAATGGATAGATTGGTTGAGAGCCACACTGGACACCACTTTGGGCATGACAGTTGGGTTAGCCCTGAGGGAGACCCTGTCAGCATGGAAAATGATGAAGGGGTTCCACAGCCACATGTGCTTCTAGTTCAGACACTCTTCTAGCTGAAGTGATGGCCAAAAGTAAGGCTGTTTTTCAAGAGAGGAATTTTAACTCTGCTGAAGCTGCAGGCGTAAAGGGGGGGGGGTAAGCTTTTCCAACACAAAGGTAAGGTCCTAAGCAGGGGTAGGGGCTCTTCTGGGTGGTCTTAAGTTGTTAGCCCCTCTCAGGAACTGCTTGATGAGAGGGTGTCAGAAGAGAGGTGGCTCAGTGCTGGCTGTGCTGGGTCAGTTCCTTTAGTCTGAATCCAGGAGCAATACCTTTTCCACTTATCAGCATAGGATTTTCTAGTACTGGATCATCTGGCTTCACATATAACATCCAGGACGTGCTTGCTTACGCTGGCGACTGGAGAAGTCAAGGAATAAGCCAGGCTGTGCAAATGTGGATGTAAGAACTCTCCCTCCTGCTGAGTCAGGAGACTTGAAATCTGAGGGAGGTGCCATGGAGGGAACGGAGACAGACTGCACAGGTCTGGGGCAATCAATATTACCCTTGGTCTCTCCTCCTTTATTTTGAGTAGTACTCTGGCAAGAAGAGGAAGGGGGAAATGCATAAATTGAGAGGTTTTCCCAGTGGAAGGACAGGGCATCCACCTTCTAGGCCTTGCTATGAAGTTCCCTGGTGCAGAATTTGCTGAGCAGGTGGTTGTAGGGGGAGGCAAATAGGTCCACCTTCATGGTACCACATTCCTGGGTCACAAGGCTGAAGGTGTTGAGGTTTAATTGCCACTCGTGTGGGTCTAGGAGATTTCTGCTTAAGTTGTCTGCCAGAGAGTTTTGGTTGCCTGGTAGGAATTGGGCTTGAAGGTGAATATGCATGGCTGAGGCCATGTTCCAAAGGGTCATGGCTAGCCTGCACAGTGGGTTCCCCCCTGCTTGTTGATGCACCACATCACTGTGGTGTTGTCGGTTTTGATTAGAAGAGGTCCCGGAGAGAGTAGGGATCTGAAAGCTGTTAGAGCATGCTGAACAGCTAGCATCTATTTCGGGTTGATGTGCAGATGAATTTGATTTGGGCTCCAGTGGCCCTGAATGCACCTGCTGTCCAGATGTGCACCCCAGGCATAGTCTGATGCATCTGTGGTTAGGGTCTGGGTGGCGTGGGGTTGTGTAAAGGGAAGCCCCTTGTTGTGGTCGCATGCTGCTGCCCACCAAAGGAACTCTTTCCTTAGACAAGGTATCATAGGTATGATAGGTTTCCAGGTCCTGAGAATATTGGCACCAACAACTTTTTAAGTACCACTGTAGTTTCCTCATATGCAGTCTGGCATATGGAATTAGTAGAATGCAGGAGGCCATGAACCCCAGGGCTTGCATGATTTTCCTTGCGGATGACTGGGTTCTGGTGGCCATTTGAGAGAAGTAGCCTAGCAGACAGGCTTGTTTTTCTGGAGTAAGGAATGCCAGCTGGGATGCTGTGTCCAAGCTTGCTCCCAGGAATACAATTTTTTTGACTGGGGACTAGTTTGGATTTCGTTTTGTTGATGGTGTACCCCAGTGAGGTTAGAAGGTACTTTACAAAATGTCAGGTGCTGCAACAGCTTTTCCTGACTGTCTGCCTGAATCAGGCAGTCGTCCATGCAGGGGTAACTATGAATATTTCTTTGTCTGCTAAAGGCAATGACTGGAGACAGGCATTTTGTGAAAACTTTGGGAGCAGTGGATAAGCCAAAGGGAAGTGCAGAGAAATGATAACGCATAGATCCTGCCCTGAAATGTAGATATTTCCTGCATAAGTCCCTGATTGGGATATGCAGATAGGCCTCCTTTAGGTCTAGGGTGGCTAACCAAGCATCTTTGGATAGCATAGGGAGAAGCTGCTGTAGGGTGAGCATTTTGAATTTTGGTACCACCAGGAAGGTGTTTAGAATGGATAGATCTAAGACTGGGTGCGAGGTGACGTTTTTTCTGGGTACCAGGAAAAGTCTGGAATGAAAACCTTGGCCTATCTGTTCTGCAGGAACAGGATGAATTGCCCTTATGGAGAGCAGGGACTGAGCTTGGTTTTGTGCCTCTGCCCACTGGTTTGGAAGAAGATCTGGGAACCTTTTCGGGGTTGGCAGCATGTGGAAATAAAATTTGTACCCCTGGGATACTATGTTGAGGACCCATCGATCATTGGTGATGGAGGCCTAGTTTTTTGCATGGTAGGCAAGTTTTCCTCCTAGGGGCATGAGCAATTGGGCAGAGGCGAGGAGTTGAGAAGTCATTGTGAATTCTTTCCATAAGGGGGTGGTTTGGCATTCCCTAAGTGGAGGTAGTCCATTGCTTAGATCTCTGTATACCCTGAGACTGTTGTCTGGGGTGTCTCTGCTTCCCCTAGGTCTAGTCTGAGGTGGCCTTGAGGGGGATGGAAAGGACCAATGTTTCGAAAGGCAATGCCTACTGAATCTTGGAGGCTGAACTTGCAAAAAATCTTTGACTGTCTGCATAGACTTAGCTTTTTCTTCCATCTTTTTTAAAACCTCTTCTGCTTTGGTGCCAAACAGATTGTCTTTGTTCAGAGGTGCATCCAATAATTTTGATTTGACATGGTCTGTCAAGGTCTGTTCCTTAAGCCAGGCATGCCTTCTAAGTACAGAACCTGTGACTGCTGCCCTGCAAGATGCTTCTAGGGCGTCAAACCCACATTGCAGGGTATGCTTGCTGACTTGGCTTGCAGAATGCATAAGCTCCTGTAATTGTTTATTTTCTACACAGTCAAGGAAGGTAGATCATTTTTGCTTAATACGTTCCATAGTATGTTGCTGGTATTTCAGCATGTAGAATTGACAATTTAATGCTCTAATGGCAAGAGTTGCAGAGGTGTATACTTTTTTACCCCATCTGTCTAATGCTCGGGAATCCCTGTCCAAGGGGGTGGGATTCTTAGCTGTACCTGCTTTTATTCCTTTAGGTCCTTGGGAGATGACCTCTGGGTCAGCAGTAGGATTCTTGAAAAGAAATGTGCGAGTCAGGAACTCTGTAATACCTGTCAAGTTTCCTGGGAGCAAGAGATAAAGTATCAGAAGTTAGACTGGACTGCATAAAGAGATCATCCACAACATCCTGAACAGGAGGGATAGCTAAGGTTCTGTGCTGTGGTAAATCTAAAAATTCCCTGAGTCTCTTTTTGGACTGAGGATAATCCTGGCACTCCCAATGGAAATGCTCTCTCAACGTATGTAGGGTTTCACCAAAAGAAAAATTCTCTGGAGGAGAGGCAGAAGGAATGGATTCTTCTGCATCTGAATCCTCATAAGCAGGATAAAGGCATGTCTTCATAATCAGAAACCTCAGTCATCGGACTCTTGGTCAGATAAAGCTGCTGGGGACAAGTCTCTTTTCCTTTTAGCAGGGGAAGACTGGCTTCCCCTAATCAGCATGATAAGGTCTTCCGCCATTTTAAGCATCTGTGATTGCAGCAAGGAAGTAGGCCCTTGAGTTTGGGTCGTTGTTTTTTAGGCATAGCTCATACTCTGGGCCTTAGAAACTTGGCAGTTTTAGAAAGAACTGAAGACACGAAAGAAGTCATCGGTTTGTGTCGAATATCGGTAGTGCAAAGAACTTCCTCAGAAACCGGTGCCTGCACAGTGGCTCTGGGCCCATCCAAGGTAGAGACATCCGCAGGTTCCACAGTCAAAGAAGTCTCGCGGCATACCAGACTCCGAACGGGTCTCGGTAGAGGTCTGCAAATCCATCGAAGCGGGCATCAGGGGCTGAGAAAGCACCTCACTGAGTACCAGCGAACTGGCGACTAGCTTAATGGAAGTGTCGTCAGTAGTTTTGGACCTGTGCGGTCTCCGTCTTTATCCTTATGTTTTATAGAAGATAGTCATATGGCTTACCGAAGCCATTTCGGAATACGGAGATCGAGAGCGAAAGTATTTAGCTACAATAAGGGCCCAACGATGAATAGTTCGGGCGTTGAACAAAGCACATAACCAGCAGTGAGGGACGTCGTGGTCTGGGCCTAAACAGGTGATGCAGTAAGAATGGAAATCTCAGTGCGGTATTTGCATTTCACAGGTGAGACAATTGTTAACTTTTTCTGACATCGGTTAGAGCAAGAAAAAAGGATCCCCAACGGGGTACTTAGCTTTAGAAGACTTCAACTTCAATTTCGGAAACGAAAACTCAGGTAGCGGCCAACCGGCACTCATGTGAACTGCTTCTGCTTTGGGCTCCTCGGCAAGAAAAACTGATGTAATGGCGTCGCCTGCTTGTTTTTATACCACTGACGACCTGACGTCAGTCCTGAAGCAACAGCAACCGACACAGAAATACTAAGCCTCTGGTATTTGGGCCGACTGAGGGCTACACCTGGGCAGGATAACCCAAGTGTGAGGACTGCAAAAGTGAAACATGAAGAACATCAACACACCAGTAGGGATAGAGGGTGTGAAACTATGCTACAGCTACTAGCTACACTATTTTAGGCAGAAACACTACCGAAATGTTTTATCACAGCAGAAAAACAGCAGTGAGCCACTAAATGAAAGTTTTAAACAGATAAAGGAGCAAGGAGACTCTAGAGAATGCTTTCAACTGCAAACAAATCAGTTAAATGATACCTTGGCAGGAAATCAGAACAAACAGATGAAGAAAATTTCCAGTTAATACCTTTCACACAGTGAAACTAGCTAAAAAAGCTTTACAAACAGCAGACAATTTTAGTGCAACCATACAGATTAGTTTATAGCAATAAAATACAGAAAAAGTATGCAGCAGACAATAAAAAGGGCTATAAATGGCTAGAATAAGTGCCAACTAGTAAAAATAAGCAAAAAAAAGATACTTATTGTTATATATCACAGATCAGAGTTGTGGTCAGTGCCCCTCCTCCACTCAGCTCAGTGTGTATAGACAGAAATCCTCTCAAAGGTAGGGCTTAAATACCAGAAGGTATAACCTGAAACAGCTTACAAAAAAAAAAGATCAAAAGAACCAATGAGTTCTTACTCCAAGCCCTAGGCCAGTCGACCTTTACCAGCCAGTAGCCAATCAACAACAATTACTTTCACTAAAGTGAGGAAAGGCTTCTGCTAAGCCAAGATGACCTGGAACATGTGCTCAGAACAAACACTGCAACTGGGCTGTGTTATAGCTACTAGCTACACTATTTTAGGCAGAAAACACTACAGAAATGTTTATCACAGCAAAAAAAAAAAAAAAAAAATAGCAGTGAGCCACTAAATGTTCCAGTGATTGCTTTTTTTGTCAGCCAGTAACATTAAACTTGGTAAGGCCATCCTATATCTTGGCAATTTAGAGCCAATATCACAGATCAAATGAATCACTTTCTTAGTTGTAACAATTTGCTCTCCCAACATTTCTGACAAAACACTTTGTAAGGAATTTTTAAAATCTGCCAAATTGTCACATTCCCAAAACATATGTTCTCAATGACCTCTCTATTTCTCATCATACCAGCAGCATTTGGTATCTACCCGAGGAAAAATTCTTATGAAGTCTGTTTGGACGATAGCAATATCTATGCAAAAACTTACAAGCAAAAATATTAAAAGTTCCAGACTCTGTTGCATACTTGGGAGCCGTACATATGTCCTAATATGGTTCCCTTGTAGACTGGAAAGGCAATATTTTCTGATCTCCTCTACTTGATTCCTATAGTCATCATGTAATACTTTATATGACATACTAATTATATACTTTAACAGCTGATTCTGTTCTAGACTCAACTGATAACCCTACCAGAGCCGGTCTTTCACTTAGCATTCCCCTATCCCTCACTCTCTGCATACATCCTATTATCCTTCTCTGGTATGGAAGACAGTCTCTAACATGCAGTCCAAATTTCTGCTTGGCCTCATCCCACTCCCAGACTAGGTATTTGCTTCCAATACCTTTGTTCATTTAATTTTCTCCAGTACATTCCAACTCCCGCTTGCCCATTTATTGCACCCTTACTTGCAGTCATCCCTATTGGTAAACTTTCCTGTCTCCATTTCTGTGTTGGCTTAGTTCTTAGAATACTTTCTGGATATAATTTTCTGTGTGGTTGTTCTCCTTAAACTGCATCCAAAATCCTACTCTTTCCTTATTTCTCAAACACATCCACAGTTTTATCACTCCCTTCCACTTTGACTTATAACCTTCTGCTTGTGTTATGCATATGAGCCTGAACAGAGTGGCACTAAAATATCCCTTTAGATCAGGTAATCCTTCACCACCTTGTTCCACAGGGACAAAAAATCACATACAATTCTTCGCCTCCTCCTCCCCTCCCAAATAAATACCTTCAACATTTTATTAATTAGCATCCACAACTTCTCCTCTGGTTGGAAATATGCCTGACCTGTATATAAAACTAAAGAGGCTAAAATATTTTCACTGCTTGCATGTTACTCTCCATAATCAAAAGCTACCAGTTTCTGTTTTTGTATTATCTTTTGTTTAGTCTCTTGCGACATATATTCAGCTACCATAACAATCTTTTTTTTTAATCCATACACCTAAATACTTCAAACAGGCATTGATGAACCAATCCGTGTGAGTATGTAATTTACTGCTACAGTCTTTGTTTTATCTTCGTTAATTTTATACATAGAAAAGGTGTGAAGCCATTCAAAATATTCTACACCACCAAAATATTTTCCAGATTTACTAAATACAAAATAACATTAATTGCAAATAAAGCCAACTTTTGAGTGCCACACCACTTATATCCTTGAAAATGTGAGTCCTTTATTTTCTTTATTTGCTTTATATTTAGAGCCACTAGTAAAGTGGGAAGAGGACACCCCCTGCCTGCTTCCTCTGTTCAAACATAGCTTACTAGAGAGGAACACTCCAACCTTAAACCCCTTCATATATCCTACTAATTAACCATATTATTCTATCAGTGAATGCAAATGTTCCCATTGCCCTACTCAAAATCCCAGCTGACTATCAAATGCTTTCTCTGCATTGCCCACCAATAATAGTGTTGTAATCTTATACTCTGCATCCCCCCCCCCCATTTTCATCATTGTTCAGTTAATGTTGTCAAATGTTTGCCTCCCCTCCATAAAACCACACTGGTGTACATCTATCAGTTTTGATAACGGCCTTGCCATTCTCTTAGCTAGTATGGACATATGCATTTTTAAATCACGGTTCTAAACTGAAATTAGACAATATGAAACTGGGTCTTATGGGTACTTGCCCTCTTTTGGTAATACAACTACCACAGCTTTCTTCCAACATGCTGATAATTCCCACAACACTGTGAAACAAAACCTTTCAGATCTTTGGGAGTTCTCAGACTCCCACATATACCATCTGTTCTTGGAGACTTCCTTACTGACTGGTAATATATCTCCATATATATATATCTCCACATATCCATTTTTCTCATCTCTTTGCATCCCCAAATAGAACCACTACATCAGGTGACACTCCCGACCCATTAGGTGACCACCTCCCTGCATTCACCCTCACAGCCACCTCCTCCTCCCCATACTCCCACCACCTCCTACATACCCGTAACCTAACTAACTTTAACCCCTCCACCTTCACTACCTCCCTTAAGCTCATTAACTGGAACCCTCTAAAAACACTGCCTCTTGACAAAGCCGTAGATTTCTTCAACTCTACATTCCTTTCCATCTTAAACTCCCTAGCTCCAACACAAACCAAAAGGGTTAAAGCCAAAACAGCACCCTGGCTCACTACAGCTACCAAACAAATTATGCAACAAAGAGACAAATGTTGGAAAAGCTACGACCATCATAAACAACCTGAACTGTTACTAAAATATAAACAGCTACGAAACCTAGCCAAAAAACAAGTCATTAAAGACAAAAAATCCTACTACAACCACCTACAAATAAACCACACAAAAACCCCCAAACAATTCTGGAACTCTATAAACACCCTCTTCAAGCCAGGTACCACAAAAAACCCTTGTCCCGACACTAGCAAAACTGACCAAGAAATTGCCAATTTATTCAATACCTTCTTCACCTTCTCCATTGCTGAGCTGACCAAAACCTTCACAAATAACATCCCCCTACCCACCTCCTCCCAAGTTTGCACCCCTCCCCCTAACTTTGAACTTAAACCAATATCCACCAACCTCATAAAGAAATTTCTCTATAGACTAAAACCTTGCACCAATGCTCCAGACAACATTCCCTCCTCCTTCTTAAAAATTGCCTCTGACAGTATTGCTCTCCTATCAGCATCCTGATCAATAGATCACTTCTTGAATCATATGTACCAAAACTACGTTGTTCTGCTTTTATCCTTCCTCTCCACAAAGGTGGAAAAAACTATAACTTCTCTAACTTCTGCCCCATAGCCATCCTCTCTCCCATCTCTAAACTTCTCGAAAAATGCATTCACATACAACTCACGCCATTCTTAACTGAACATCAACTTCTATCTCCTACCCAACACGGCTTCCGCCCAGGACACAATACCAACACAGCCCTCCTCTCCTTCCTACACTCTATCAATTCAGCCCGAGAATCTGGTTACTTAGTTTCATCCGTTCTATTAGATCTATCTAAAGCCTTTGATACCATCTCTCATACCCATCTACTTAACCATCTATCTAACCTTAACATCTCCACAAAAACTCTTTCCTGGTTCTTCAGCTATCTTTCTGACAGATCCCAAGCAGTGAAATGGGGCCAGTCCTCTTCCTCCTTCCTTCCAACACCCACAGGAGTTCCCCAAGGTTCCATTCTTGGCCCTCTGCTATTTAACATCTTTATTAATGATTTTCACAAAGCCATTCCTAACACCAAAATTGTCCAATATGCACATGACTCCACTCTCATCTGCCATGCCTCCAACCAAACTGAACTCAAGTCTCTAACTCAATCTGCCTTCTCATCCACTGAAAAATGGATGCACCATAACCACCTCTCACTAAATGCTAACAAAACTAAAATTCTCCTTTTCACTCCCTCCAAATCTACCCACATTGACAAACACTCATTTCAAATTACCAGCCTCAACAACTCTGCCATTGATATTGTTCCCTCCACCAAACTGTTGGGGGTCACCACTGATGAACACCAAAATTTAATACCCATATCCAACTCAACATCAAGAAAACCCACATAAAACTCGGCCTTCTCTACAGAAATAACCACTTCCTCTCTCCCTCTACTAGACTGACCCTGGCCACAACTTATCTTCTCCCATCTCTCCTTTATGGCACTCCTCTGCTTACTAATCTATCTTCCACCCTTACCTCCAAGCTAGAAATATGCTACAACAAAATCTCCAGGTTTGCCACAAATGCAAAAGCCTCCTCCCACCACTGCTCCTCCCTACTAACCATAAACTGGCTTGAACTCCCCAATCAACTAGACTTCCTCCAAATTGTCTTAGCCCACAAATTACTTTTTCAACCCAACAGCTGCCCTGCTTTATCCAATATCCTCCAACCTTACAGCCCCCCAAGACCCCTTAGAGCCACTCACCAAAACCTCATTACCATCCACAAACCAAAGCGTCCTGCTGGTCAGCTTCTACTATCCTTCATTCTAGCTAAAAAATGGAACGCCCTGCCCTCCACCCTGAGAACTTGTGACAACCTAAATACCTTCAAACGTGTACTTCACTCCTACCTGCTTCTTCACAGAAAATGTAACTGCACTCCACACCCCACACCTCCCAAACTCCCCCCTTCCTTCTCTCCTGGCTAAACTCATTACCTTTCAAACTACTGACTTATACTCAGACTACAACTCATAAGCTATCTCCTCCCAGAATATCACTCTTTGACTCTAATTTCAGTCCTTTCATAACTACTTAATCTTCTTAGCTACCAAGTATTAGACTCCTCCTCTATCCACTTCCGTTCCTGGTATAAAACTTGTTTACAACTCCATACTGAATGCTATGTAAAAGAATCTTTTGTGTGATATCTCAATTTGATACAAAACTTAGCAATGTAAAACATTTCTTTATGTTTATGCAACTTGTTTTGCAGTGTAAAAGAATTTCTTTTGTGTGCTATTTCAATATGATATGTAACTCATCAATGTGAAGAATTTCTATATGTTTATGTAACTTGCAAATCTTTGCAACTTAACAATGTAAAAACTATTACGTAACTAGTTATTTGGAGCTTTTCTCCCCGGGTCTCCACTGAAAATGGGCTCTCGAGCCCAGTGGACCTTCCCGGTCACCAAACTGGAATAAATACATAAATAAATAAATACATATCTTAGCTATTAAATGTAGAACCTCATAGTCTTCGATCCTTGTATTATTAAGTCTTCCATGAATGTTTTTAGTTTTACATATTTTGGTTTCCACATTCCTCTCCTTTACATAAATGTTCATAACATTTCTGAAATACCTCCAATATCTGTAGAATCTTTGATTTTTCTTGTCAAAGGTTCCCTAAGTTTTACAACAACCTTTTCGACTTTCCACAGTGCTAAGTTTTCTTTTGGCGCCCTGGATTGTCACCAGAGACAGTTTCTTAACAGCAACATTTGAAATACAAGCTTATTATCCAAATACTCTCTCTTATTTTCCTTTTTGTACTCTGCAGTTGCTCTTCTTCCTGTTCAGTATCACTCCCTTCATTCCTTTTATCCTGTAGTATTTTAACATTTCTCAACCTAAGTAATTCATATTACTTCTTCCTAATACAGGTTTCCCTTTTATTTTGACCTTGTTTTTAAACTCCACTTTCATTTTATTCCACTAGTATCTCCTTTAAAGAAAATTCTCTTTCCCCTGGAAACTAGCAAATCATTTACTTTGCCCATTTCTTAAATTCCTCTCTTTTTAACAGGTAAGTAGAGGACAGTGTCTCAGTTTTACTTCATTACCTTGCATCTTTACCATCATTTTTAATGGTGCATGATCTGAAATATTTATTGGATGCGTGTCAGAGCTTTCAATTAAATGCATATGCTTTTGTGAAATATAACTTCTAGCCAGCCTACACCAGTTATTGTACCTTGGAGAACAACATGTAAAGTGGGTCTGAGCTCTAACTACTACTGCACACTGTCCGACTAATCATGTATCTAATGTTACCTGGGTGGGATATAGGAATTCATGATATTTACCTTTAAAATCTGCAACATCTACTCCAACACCAGAAATTACTGCAAAGCCAACATTCTGCCTCTCAGCAGTCATCTTGAGATTAGTGCTTTTGTTTTGCTCCTGGTGAGAGGATGATAGGGACATAATTTTCTGGAAACTGCTGATCATCAGAAAGCCTAATAACTGCTTCATAGGTGCCACATCAGAAATTGTACTTATATTTTGCTCCTGATGACAGAAGTCATCCATGAATTCCTGGTTGTTTCTGGTTGATCAGTGAGCGTCTTTGTTTGACCTTACTGACTGGTCTGATTGCTATTCAAGGCATCTAACACGAAAAGTCTACAACAAACCTACAGACTCTTGCATCATCTGGTACAAGACTGTGGAGCACCAATCTCTGGCCAGCTTCTCATCTTGAGATTGCTACTACTGTTTTGCTTCCGGTGACACAAGAAGCAAAGGGGTATTGTATCCTAGCAGCGTGAAGCTGTGTTGGGACTAGCACAAGCAGTAGCCGTTCAGACGATTCCTCTCTTTTCATCATTCTTGACAAAGCAAATACTTTCTTTTCAGTAAGTACTACTTAATTTGCTTCTAACTTCAGAATATCTGCCTAAATACTCCATCTAGAAATCATAAGGGTCTACGTATTAGTTTCCCCTCAAGTGCTTGTATAGACACAGACACGCTGAGTGACATTTTTCCTGTAAAAGCACCACTGAAATTTCACCAATACTTAGCTGCACACAGAACTAGTTTGCAGTGACAAGCACTGCCTCCACAGTTGTAAACCGGATACTCTTGACATCACTTCATATTCTCACTCCAACTGTCTAATCAATAAAAAAGGGTCTGTTGCCATGAATATGAACTTTCCTACTATCCTGTTACCAGCTTGGTGGATATGGGCATCCTGAGGCAATGTAGAAATTGCCTCATGTTTACTGACAACCAGTTAATTCTCAAACAAACTGATATTGTATGCGAGAGGTATTTACACAATGTCATTGGAGGCAAAGCTCTCACATAAAAGCACTCCTAATGTCAATAAGGTTCTCAGTAGTGCATATGCTACAACCATCACACACAATTCAAAGCAGACACACAGACCCGCATATGCTGAGGCACTTAAATGTAACCTTCAAGAACCCCAAAGACCTCCTAGATGAAGTACACATTACAAATACTCAGCAGACCCGAATGCACTCTTTCAAAACAACATCCACATCAACACATACAGCTATATCTCAGGGAGTCCCTACTTCCAAGCCCAAAATGCAAGTCACTACACAATCCAACATTCCGGTCATTAGAGACTCCATTGTGAGACACACTGATGTCCCTCTCACCAGGCAGAATAAGGAGAAAGTCACGGTCAGCTGCTTATCAGGGGCCAGGAACCGCCACATTACGCACATACTCAGGTCACTGGACCACAAGTACCAGTATGACTCAGTCATAGTCCACATGGGTGTAAATGACTTGAGATATCTCTCTCTTCATATAGTGTAGGGAGGTATATCATGAAGCTCTCAGGATGTCTGTCTCAGGCTGGTATAAGCAGCATTTTACCTTCTTCAAGGATGATGCCACAATATGAAAAAAAGATGAATGACTTTAATAATTGGCTTAGTTTCTGTGATTTTTCTAAGGGGGTTCAATATCTGTTAGCATGAGAGCAGATGGTCAACAGACCACATGATCTGCATCTCTCCCCTCCAGGCTCTGGAATATTAGCTAAAACACTGTTCTCCTCCATAGTGCCTTTTTAGGCAATGCCAAACTGAAAGTATTTTGAGCGTAGCAAATCAAAACCAAGAAAATCTATAGGTGTTACTGCTCAAAGCTAAGAGGCTAAACAAGGAATTCCATTCCCTAGAATCTCTCTTCATCCTAAAGAATGCTGACTTCTGTGTGGTCACTGAAACAAGGTTTAAAGCTGCAGACAGCACACCGCCAGTACAAGGTTATAAAGTCTCCCACACATTTAGACCAGATACTACACACGCACACGGACTAAAGGTGGAGGTGTCTCGATTTACATCAAAAACAAATATGCCTCAAGGCTGGTCAAACAGGACAATGCATTTGAGCCTCTTCATGTTCAAATCACCATAGGCAATATCCAATACCACTTCTTTAAAAGCTATAGGTCCCCCTCTATGACCCAGAAAACCCATATCATATATTTAAACAATGACAACACTCACAATCCAATCCAATAACATATTCATGGGTGACTTTAAATACCCTACTGCTAACTCGGAATCATATAAAACACCAAGCATGCAGACACAAAGATTCCTGGATTTTGTAAACACAAACTCCCTGGACAAAACTATCAATATACCAACCAGGGGTTCAACCTTGCTGGATCTGGTCCTCACTAATATGGGATAGTGCTGCACACTCCCTACTGTAATGTCTTCTCTGGTAAGGTGAGACCACAAAATGGTCTCCTTTGAAGTATAAATAAAACCTGGAGCCCCAGTTAAACCTGGAATATTCAAGAACTACTCTAAGGCTAAATAATAGTTGTGTAGGAACTTACCATAACCATAGATGTCCATCCTATGTTGCAGTATTCTTAACCTTAGGGAGGTTTCCTGGGTCACAGAGGGGGGACCTATAGCTTTTAAAGAAGTGGTATTGCTGCCTGTAGCACCGGACATCCAGTCAGTATGGCAAAGTCTTGAAAGCAGGGGTACGTGCAATGTTGCATGCAAGAGCCAGAAACTGATGTCAGCTGCATCTGTGACGTCTGCACGTACCCATTTCAGAACTGGCTGCTGCATAGAGAGCGCCCCCAAGAAAAGGAGTAAAAGGTAGTATAAAACCCCCTGCCAGACACAAAAGTCAGTAGTCAGGGAAAGGACACGGTTTATAATATGGTCAAAAAAGAACGGAGGTAGGTGGATGGGATTGAATACTGCAATATGGAAGAGAAGGACATCTATGGTAATGGTAAGTTCTTACACAACTATTCTATGTCCTTCTATTCTCATGTTGCAGCATTCTTAACCTTAAGGACAGTACCAAAGCGCTCTAAGCAGTAATGTGGGTGGGAAGGTAGGGGAGCAGAGTCTATGAGACCCTGCAGGATACACCTAGCAAACCTTGTTCTAGCCCTTTAGATGGAGTCCAATTTGTAATGCTTGCTGAAGGTATGTACAGAGGACCAAGTTGCTGCCTCCAGAAGCGAAGAGTAATGAATGCCCTTAAAAAAAGTTGTTGAAGAGGAAGCAGCTCTGATGGGCTTTGACAGATGAACTCCACTGTTTTTCATGAAAGGAACAGCAAAAGGCAATAGCCTTAGAAATCCAAGAGGCAACTGTCTGTTTTAACACGGCCTTGCCTAGGGCCCTAGGATGAAAGGAGACAAATAGTTGATCAGACTGTCTGAAGGGCCTGGTCTTGTCTAAGTAGAACCTCAGTTGCCTATGAACATCCAAAGAATGCAAAGTCCTTTTTGAGGATTTCTATGGCTGAGGGTAGAAGACAGGCAAATTTATGGTCTGGTTTAAGGATATTTCATTAACTACTTTTGGCATGAAGGAAGGGTTAGTTCTTAGGGAAACCCTATTCTTATGGAAAACAAGGTAGGGAGGTGAAGCAATAAGGGCTTGGATCTCAGAGACCCTCCTGGCAGAAGTGAGAGCCACTACCACTGTTTTCCAATTACAGAATTTAAGAGAGGAAGAATGGGCTGGCTGAAAGGGAGCTAGTGTAAGTTTTGGGTCTATACTAGATAATCAAACTTTCAAAAGTTCGACTGTCATATGGTTGACACCATATGATTGAACTTTTAAAAGTTTCAATATCTAATAATAAAAAAATAAACTATACAAATAACCTACCTGAATATTTTAAGCAGGGGATAAGCCTGCCTGCACCCCCCCACTTTAAATATACCAACTCTGAGATCACACTACAGTGCAGAAAAGGGAAATCTTCTCATTCCGCTCTGTACAGAGATCTCTGTTAAAACGTTCAAACTTTCAAAAATTAGATCATATGGTGTTGAGCATATGAGTGTCGAACTTTTAAAAGTTCAATCATCTAATATAGACGCTAAGTTTTTCCAGCACAAAGTTAAGATCCCAAGGTGGGGGAATGAGCTTACGAGGAGGTCTAATATGAAGAACCCCTTTCAGAAACAGCTCGACATCTAACCTGGAAGCCAGAGGAGGAGTCAAGGGAAGGCAAGCAGAAATGGCAGAGAGATGTACTTTTACTGAAGAATAAGCCAACCCTGAATGAAGTAACTCACACAGGTAGGAACGGACCACTGGAACAGAAGCTTGAGATGGATCCTGTTTACTCTTAAGACACCAACGGGAGAATCATTTTCATTTAAATAAATAGTTTCTCCTAGTACTTGGTTTTCTGGCCTCCTGCAGAACACTGAGTACATCCTGAGTATAGGTGCCTGAAAGGGATATCACCCACACTGTCAGATTGAGACTGAGAAGGTGGAGATGAACAAGAGACCCCTTTGTCTTGTGCGAGTAGGTTGAAGCGGTGAGGCAACCTGTGGTGATTGCCCTGGGCTAGAAAGAAAAGTAGGGGAAACCAATGCTGCCTTGGCAAGAAGGGAGTCGCCAACAGGATTTTTGGTTTGTCCTTCTGTATTTTCAGGAGGACTTTGTGAATCAAAGGAAATGGGGGAAGGCATAAAGGAATATTCCCCACCATGAAAAGAAGAATACTTCCACCTTCCAGGCTTGTGGATGGGGAAGCCTTGTGCAAAAGAGGGGCATTTGTCTGTTCTGGGGAAGGCAAACCAATCTACCTGAGGAATACCCCACATGTGAACTAGATCCAGAAACACCTCCCTGTGAAGCATCCCTTCATGGGAGGGTGTTAAAGCTCCTGCTCAGGGTGTCTGCCATCACATTGTCTTCTGACAGAATGTAAAGTGCCTACAAATTAATCTGTAGTACTGTTGCCAGGGACCAGATTTGAATTGCAAGAAAGCAAATAGGGTAGGATTTTGTTTCTCCCTGTTTGTTTATGCACCACAGGACTGTCATGTTGTCTGTAATGACCTGCAATGTGCCTGGCAGAAGGATCTCTTGAAAGGCCTGTACTGCCAGGAAAAGGGCCCTTAACTCTTTTAGGTTGATGTGGTCTTTTCTTTCTTGAATGGACCACTCCCCACTGCACTCTGTGTTGGATGTTGGTACTGTGAAGGATAGTCCCCCCAACCTAGATCTGGAGTGAGCAACAGAGGAATGGGAGGACTGCCTCCTGATAAAGCTAGGCTTTTGGGGCAGTTCCTAAGGAATCTGGGAACAGGTGAAACCAACAAATGTTTCAGAATCTCATCAGCTAGTTAGGATGGCCATCAAAGACTTACCACCAACTACACCAGCAGTAACTGCTGCTGTCAAAAGATGAAGTTCCCGGAAAGGGGAAGCCTATCCCATTGGGTAAAGTGGGGTATCCTGACCACTAGGACGGGGGAAATTCTGGGTCAACAAGCCACCATGGTGGGAACTTTGACTGTTAAAACTGCTAGGGGAACAAATATCTGATTACAAAATCTGCTTTTACAGATCTAATGAGATCAGGCCAAGAACATTAAAAAGGCAAATAAAATCTTTACAATGTTAACATTTCTATCTTGAATGATCTGTGGAAACAAAGACTAGCCAGGATCGTAATTTGTTCACAGATTCTCAAACCTAAAGTCATGCACTGTAAGCAAAGACAGAAATGAATCTTGCTGCTGAGACTTCCAACACAGAAAAAAAACAAGGGTAGCCCATTATATTCCACTAATGAAAACCTTTAAAACAGACAACAAAGATGAAACCAGCTTACTGTGAGTCTGTAGGGAGATTCTTTTTGCACCTCTTCTGAGGTAGATGTTGATGCATCTGCTGAACTTGGCCCTGTTGGTGACGTATCAACAAATGTCTCATCCACAATTCGGAACCGGATTTCTTCTCCAATATCCATGTAAAGGTCATGGGCTCCTTCATCAGTTTCATACTCCCAAACCCAAACCTGCTCAGCCTCATCACTAAAAGAAAAAGGTTAAGGAAGTAACAGCAAGCCAACAGGATGACTCCAGTTTTCTTATCTGTCTCTGCAACTATCTTTCTTGGAAATTTGTTATTTAATTAACTTCAGTACAAGAAATTTTACATCCAATTTGTATTCCCTGAATTGACAGCTACAATGCAAATTGTTAACCCAGAACATTTAGTCTACTCATTCTGTCCACGACATAGAGAGGGGGGATAGCTCTCTGCTCCCCCTCTTTGAACACACTAAGTGGAGACATTTTCTAACTACACCCTTGTTGGTTCTCACACCTTGGGGAAGTGCTACTGTTTGCTTCCACATATTCATACCCCATCACAAATTTCTGGCTGTGTCTACCCAGAGTCGTCAGCATTACCTCTCTAACAGACCATCAGCAATGATCCCTCACCTCAAAAAATGAACTCCTGAAACAGGTTAAGTCAATGTCATTCCACACTTCCAATCAAAATAACTCTAGCTGCCAGACTACCTGGGCAAGAGGTCAATGGCATTGCACATGGAAAGACAATAATGCATGATACTCGTTACAAAATATCTTTGAATACTCCAACAGCACAAGAAATGGACTTCTGCTCAAGACATCTTTCTGTTAGAATTTTCTAGCAAATAGCTGGCCCATGTTCTTAAAGGGCAGTGATTGTTTTTCTCCAGTTCATACAAAGGCTGATGTCACTGTCAGATCTTTCATCGAGACGTTAATGGCGTACACACACAAAATAGTACAGTTGTGTACACTTACCATAAATGTAGATGTTCGAGTGTATTTACTGTTGCAGTCATTACATTTGGGTAATCTGCTGGCAGGTTGCCCTCAGTCGGCCTGAATTCCAAAGTCTTGGGTCCTGTGTTGGTTGCTGTCCTCTCTTCCACGACGTCAGGTCGTCAGGGGTATAAAGCATGCAGCCGACACCATTTTCTTTAGTTTTTCTTGCCCCCAATGTCATTTTATATATATATATATATATATATATATATATATATATATAAATATATAAATATATATATATATATATATATATATATAAATGCATGAATATAAACCTTACCTTCATCTACAAGCAAATACACCACACAGGTTGTAGAAGATAGTGAAGGAAAGATAAACTTCAGAATAACAGGGGGATGGTGGGGGGATAACCTGGACTGCAACAGTGAATACACTTGAACATCTACATTTATGGTAAGTATACACAAAGTACAGTTTTGTACCTACCATAAATGCAGATGTTCGAGTGCTAATACAGCTGCAGTCATAACAGATGGGTTCTCCTGCCATAGGGCGGGTCCTCGGTCGGCCGAATTCCAAAGTCTAGGTCCGGTGTCGGTTGTCGTCGCTTCTTCCCTGATGTCAGTGCGACAGGGGTATAAAGGAACCAGCAGACACCATTTTCTTCAGTTTTTCTTGCCCCGGATGTCAGGTGCCCCCCGAAGGAACGCAATACATAAATTTATATAATAAAGCAATGCAATATAATCAAAATACAGTAGTTGCAAGCAAATACACCATAAATGAATACCCCAATCAGGTTGTATGAGGAGGTGTTAGCCAATAGGCCTGTTCCAAGAGGGGAAGGAGGGAGGGAAACCTGGACTGCAGCTGTATTAGCGCTTGAACATCTACATTTATGGTAGGTACAAAACTGTACTATGTTCATCGTGCATACAGCTGCAGTCATAACAGATGGGTAGAATCCCAAAGCTAAGAAAAGGGTGGTAGGCACTAGGTGGAACTAGGAGGAGCCAGGATGCCCTGCAAGACTGCAGTGGCAAAGCCTGCTCTAGTTTTGGAGTATAATGGTAGGTGGTAGTGCTTGGAGAAGGTATGCACAGAACTCCAAGTGGCTGCTTCCAAAATATCTTTGGTAGGAACTCCTCTGAGGAAAGCTGCAGAGGTAGCTGTGGCCCTTGTGGAGTGAGATCTGATGCCTGCAGGTACAGTTTTACCATGAAAAGAGTAACAAAAGCGTATGCAGTGGGATATCCATTTTGAGATTGTCTGTTTGGAAATTGGCTTCCCTTGAGCTCCTATAGCATAGGACACAAAAGAGCTGTTCTGTTTTTCTGAAAGGCTTTGTTCTGTCCAAACAATAACGCAGCTGTCTGTGGATGTCCAAGGAATGCAGTAGTCTCTCCCCTTTGTTTTGAGGATTAGGGTAAAAGGTCGGTAAGTGGATAGCCTGATTCAAAGCTACCCTGGATGCCACCTTTGGCATAAAGGACGGGGTTGGTTCGTAAGGAAATTCTGTCCTGATGGAAGATGATAAAAGGCTGCAGAGCCATGAGGGCTTGTAGTTCCGATACCCTGCGAGCTGAGGTGATAGCCAGAAGGAAAGCTGTTTTCCAGGACAAATATTGCAAATGTGTTGAGGCAGCTGGCTCAAAGGGAGGCAAGGTCAGCTTTTCTAGAATGAAACTGAGGTCCCAAGCAGGTATTGGTTGTTTCCTTGGGGGTTTTATGTTCTTCGCCCCTCTGAGGAACTGTCTTAAGAGGGGGTGAGAGAATAAAGGTGGATCAGTGTTGTATTCTGCAGAAATGGCTGAGGCATGGATTTTGATGGAAGAAAATGAAAGTCCACTGCTTAGCAGCTCAGCTAGATACTGTAATATTTGAGGTCAATTCAGTTTTCCAGGATTCTGTCCCTTTTTCTCATTCCAGGCACAAAACCGTTTCCATTTTGCGGAGTAAGCTTTTCTAGTAGATGGCCTTCTGGCCTCCAAAATGACATCCTGCACCTCCTTGGAGAGTAGGGTCTGTTGTGATGTTAAGGAATCTTCCATGCGGCCAGATTGAGTGTTTTCAGCTGACTGTGAAGAGTTTTGAAGCTGTGCTGAGTCAGAAGAAGAGGCATTAGAGGCAGGGTCCATGGTGGAGAATGCGTCAGGCTCCTTAGGAGTGGATACCAGTGCTGTCTTGGCCAGTCTGGAGCAATGAGAATCATCTTTGGTCTGTCTGCTCTGGTTTTTAATAGAACTTTGGGCAGCAGAGGAAGAGGCGGAAAGGCATAAACTGTCATTGTTGTCCAACTGAAAGAGAGAGAGTCCACTCTCCAGGCCTGTGGATGAAAAGTCCTTGAGCAGAATTTTGTCAATTGGTGATTTTTGTGGGAGGCAAAGAGATCTATGTCTGGCCTTCCCCATGCTTGTATTATCTCTGTAAAAACTTGAGGATGCAACTTCCATTCGTGTGGATCTGTCATATTTCTGCTCAGGTTGTCTGCCAGCGTGTTTTCCTTGCCTGGCAAGTACTGTGCTTGAAGTTCGATTTGTAATTCTAGAGCCATGTTCCAAAGTGACATGGCCAGCCTGCATAGGGGGTATGAATGGGTTCCTCCCTGTTTGTTTATGTACCACATTACTGTGGTGTTGTCTGTCCTTATCAAAAGTTGACCTGGATGCAGAAGGTCTTTGAAAGCTATAATAGCATTTATTACTGCTAGCATTTCCTTTTGATTGATGTGAAGGTGCTTTTCTTTTTGGGACCATTTGCCCTGAATGCACCGATCTGTCATGTGCGCCCCCCAGGCGTAGTCCGAGGCTTCTGTTGTGATGACTTGATTTGCTTGAGGCTTGCAGAATGGGAGACCTGTGTTTGTTTGGCATGCTTGAGCCCACCACAGAAATTCCTTTTGAAGACATGGAATTAGTGGTAATATTGTTTCCAAACTATGGCTGTGTTGAGACCATAGGTTTTTCAGGTACCATTGAAGTTTCCTCATATGCAACTTTGCACATGGGATTAGTAGGATGCAAGATGCCATGAATCCCAGAGCCTGCAGGATTTTCCTTGCAGTCAGCCTGGTGAAATTTGCTAGTTTTCTGAAGTATTGAGTTAGTTGCCCCTGTTTCTCTGGCGTGAGGTAGGCCATATGGGTGTTTGTGTCCAAGTTGGCACCCAGGAATATTATTTTCTGAGAGGGTATTAGCCTTGATTTCTTTTTGTTGACTGTGTATCCCAGAGAATTCAACAACATTATTACAAAAGCCAGATGTTTCAGAAGTATGTGCTTGCTGTCCGCTTGGATCAGGCAGTCGTCCAAATATGGGTATATCTGTATCCCTTGAAGTCTGCAGTAGGCAATTACTGATGCCAGGCATTTCGTGAATACTCTGGGCGCAGTAGATAAGCCAAAGGGCAATGCAGAGAATTAATAATGGGTTGAACCTGCAAGAAATCTGAGGTATCTTCTGCAATTTTGTCTGATTGGGACATGCAGGTATGCCTCCTTGAGGTCCAATGTTACCAGCCAAGACTCCTTGCCCAGCATGGGAAGAAGCTGCTGTAATGTGAGCATCTTGAATTTTGGTACAAGTAGAAATGTGTTTAGGATGGATAGGTCCAAAATAGGTCTCCAATCTTTTCCCTTCCTTGGTACCAGGAATAGTCTGGAATAAAAACCTTGACCTTGTTCTTGAGTAGGTACCTCTTGAATAGCTTTCATGTCCATGAGATCTGAAATTTGTCTTTGTGCCTCTGCCCTTTGATTGTGTGGCAGGTTTGGCAGGCCTCTCATTTTTGGAAGGGTGTGAAAATGGAATCTGTAGCCTCTGTTTATAATGTCCAGGATCCATTTGTCTTTTGTGACAATATGCCAATTTTTCGAAAATAATGCCAGTTTTCCACCTAAGGGTGCTGCCATTTGAGCCTTGCTTGGCATGCAAAGGGGAAAGTCATTGGGCTTGCTTTCTGAATGGTTGCGAACTATCCTCACCACCTCTTTGTGTAGGAGCTTGCCATTGTCTGCCTCTAAACGATCCTTGAGATTGCCATCTGCCCCTCGGGCATCTGTATCTACCTCTTTGGGGGTCTGTCCGTGGCTGGAAAGGACCACTTTTTGGAGGGCCAATTTATACTGAAACGTGGAGGTTGTACCTGTAGAAAATCTTTCACTGTTTGCATTGATTTAGCCTTTTCCTCCATTTTCTTTAATACCTCCTCAGCTTTAACACCAAATAATACATCCTTTTGTAGAGGGGCATCTAGTAATTTAGCTTTGACATGATCTGGTAAGGTTTGCTCCTTGAGCCAGGCATGTCTACACGTATGACTGATCCTGTAACAGCAGCTCTACATGAGGCCTCTAGAGCATCAAAACCACATTGCAAGGTATGTTTACCCACTTCTTCTGCACTATGCATCAAATCCTGCAACTCCTTCAAGTCTGGTTGTTCAGGTTGTGACATTTTGCTTCTCAACTGTGATAACAGAAACTGTTGGTACTTTAACATATGGAACTGGCAGTTTAATGCCCTCATGGTTAAGGTGGCCGAGGTGTATACCTTTTTTCCCCACCTTTCTAAAGATCTGGAATCTCTCTCGGAAGGTAAAGGATTTTTAGCAGTGGAGGCCTTAATTCACTTGGGGCCCTGTGAGATGGTTTCTGGGTCAGCCGCATGGCTTTTGTATAGAAATTGGTGTGAGTCAGGAACCCGGTAGTACCTGTCAGGTTTAACTGGGGCTGGAGGTAAAGAATTCGGGTTAAGGCAGGCCTCCAAATACACATCATCTAGTATGTCTAAGACAGGAGGTATAGCCAGAGGCCTGTGCTGAGGTAGCAAGAGAAAATCCCTAAGCCTTTTCTTGGAATCTGAATACTCTTGACCTTCTCAGTGGAAGTGCTCCCTTAAGGTATGCAAGGTTTCCCCAAATGAGTAATCCTCTGGAGGGGAGACAGAGGGAATGGACTCCTCTGCATCAGAATCTTCAAAAGGGGAGTAAGAATGTTCCTGTTCATCCGAGTGCTCTGAAATAATGGAGGCCTGGTCAGAGGAGGGATTCTTCCTCTACTCTGGGCCTTTTGTTCGGTGGGGGTGAGAACCCCTGATAAGAGTAATTAAATCCTCAGCCATTTTAAGCATCTGTTTTTTAGGCATGGGGCCTGGAAAAGGGCCCTATGTAGCTGGTCTCTTAGAATGCATGGCTGCTTTAGACTCAGTGAAAGCCTTGATGGAAAAAGAAGAGGAAGGTCTGAAGACACCCTGAGAGGAGGCAGACCTGTCTACATTTTGAGTTTCACCACCAAGAGTGGCTTCGGTATCTGTAGTCGGGGTGTGGGCCAAGGAGCCTGCGACCTCGGGCACAGAAGACACCGTCAATGAAGTGTCGTCGGTAGGCAGGGGCTGCGTAGGTGCCTCACTGAGATCCGGACCACCTGTAGTCGGCTTTGGCGTGGTGTCGGTAGAGGCCGCGGACCTCGTGTGTCGGTCCTTATCTTTGCGTTTTTTAGACAAAACTGGAGTCGGAGTATCTGACGACATAATATAGTTAAATTTTCTGCCAAAATAGTGCTGGGCGAACTCCGTCCAACGCTTAATGGTGCGTTTGTAGAATGTAGCACAAAAACGACAGACCGAGACGTCGTGGTCTGGGCCTAAGCAGGGAATGCAGAGGGAATGAAAATCCTTACGCGGTATTTGCTTACCACATGAAATACAATTATTAACTTTGTCTGACATCGGTCTGAGGCAAGGAAAGTTTCCCCAACGGGGTACTTAGCTTTCAAGAAGACTTTGGTTGCAAAATTTTCGTAATTTCAGGAGCTGGCCGACTGGCACCTGCGAACTGCTTCTGCTTCGGGCACCGCACGGCAAGAAAGACTGAAGAAAATGGCGTCGGCTGGTTCCTTTATACCCCTGTCGCACTGACGTCAGGGAAGAAGCGACGACAACTGACGCCGGACCTAGACTTTGGAATTCGGCCGACCGAGGACCCGCCTGACGGCAGGAGAACCCATCTGTTATGACTGCAGCTGTATGCACGATGAACATCTCTACTATGTTCTTCGTGTTTCACTGTTGCAGTCATTACATTTGGGTAGAATCCCAAAGCTATGGTTGGGAGGCTGGAGCTAAACAGCATTAGGTGCGGCTATAAGGCCCTGCAGCACTGCAGTGGCAAAGCCTGTCCTGGACTTAGAGTAGAGAGGCAAATGGTAATGCTTTGTAAAGGTGTGAACAGAACTCCAAGTAGCAGCCTCTAGAATGTCTTTGGGTTGGTACTCCTCTGAGAAAGGCTGCCAAAGTAGCTGCAGCTCTGGTGGAATGAGACCTAATGCCCTTGGGCACAGGTTTACCATGGTGTAAGTAGCAGAAACGGATGCAATGGCTTATCCACTTTGAAATTGTCTGCTTTGACATAGCCTTTCCTTCTGATCCTGCAGCATATGACACTATTAATTGCTCAGTTTTTCTTAGAGGTTTAGTCCTGCTCAAGTAGAATCTTAGCGGTCTGTGTACATCCAAGGAATGCAGAATTCTCCCCCCTTTGTTCTGCAGATTTGGATAAAAAGTTGGCAGATTGTTTGGTTAGGAGCCACACTGGAAACCACCTTAGGCATAAAAGTAGGATTTGTCCTCAGAGACACCCTGTCAGGGTAAAATATGATAAAAGGCTCTACAGCCATGAGGGCCTGTAGCTCTGAAACTCTTCTTGCTGAAGTAATTGCTAGTAACAGAGTGGTCTTCCATGATAAGAACTTTACATCAGCGGTAGCAGCTGGTTCAAATGGAGGCAGGGTGAGCTTTTCCAACACATGACTGAGGTCCCATGCAGGTAATGGTGATCTTCCAGGGGGCCTTAAATTTTTGGCTCCTCTAAGATACTGCTTTAGTAATGGATGAGAAAAGATTGGTGGGCTCTGTGTTGTAATGAGCCGAAATGGCAGAGGCATAGATTTTGATTGATGAAAAAGACGGGCCTTTGTCAAGCATCTCAGTTAAGTATTGTAATATCTGAGGAATATGTGGTTCTGCTGTATCACTTCCTTGTGCTTCATTCCAAGTACAGAATCTCTTCCACTTGTCAGCATAAGTTTTCCTAGTACTAGGCCTTCTGGCTTCCAAAATGACATCCATCACAGCTTTACTGAGAGGTGTTTGTATGATTACATGATTAGCCATGCTGCCAGGTTTAGAGTCTGTAGTTGACTGTGCAGGAAATGATTGTTTTGCTGGGACAGTAGTTGTGGTCTTTGAGGCAAGGTCCATGCTGGGTATTGAGACAAGTTCCTTAGGATTGGGTACCAGTATTGGCGGGGCCAGTCCAGGCAATTAATATCATCTTTGGCTTCTCTTGTCTGACTTTTAGGAGGACCTTGGGTAGAAGAGGCAGAGGAGGAAAGGCATAAACTGATAGGTTTTTCCAACTGAAGGATAGGGCGTCCACTTTCCATGCTTGTCTGTGATAAGTCCTTGTGCAGAATCTTTTCAATTGATAATTTTGAGGAGAGGCAAATAGATCTATGTCTGGGCTCCCCCATTTTTCTGTTATCATTCTGAAGACTTGTGGATTTAGTTTCCACTCGTGAGGATCCATAAGGTTTCTGCTTAAATCAACTGCCAGAGTGTTCTGTTTTCCTGGCAGGAACTGGGCTTGAAGATGTACTTGGCTGGTCAAAGCTGTGTCCCACAGTGCCATGGCTAATCTGCAAAGGGGGTATGAGTGTGTGCCCCCTTGCTTGTTTATATACCACATGACTGTGGTGTTGTCAGTCTTTATCAGTAGTTGTCCTGGATGAAGTAAGTCCTTGAAGGCTGTTAGGCCATTTTGAACAGCTAGCATCTCTATTTGGTTGATATGTAGATGCATTTGATTTTGGGGCTCATATGCCCTGAATGCATCTTCCTGTCATGTGGGCCCCCTAGGCATAATCTGAAGTGTCTGTTGTCAAGCTTTGGCTGGCAGGGGGTAGAGTGATGGGCCGTCCCATGTTTTGGTGACAGGCCTTTGCCCACCATAGAAACTCCTGTTGCAGGCAGGGAATGAGAGGAATCATTGTTTCCAGACTGTGTGAATGTTGACTCCATAAACTTTTTAGGTACCATTGAAGTTTCCTCATATGCAGTCTTGCATATGGAATTAGTAGGAAGCAGGATGCCATGAAGCCCAGAGCCTGCAGAATTTGTCTTGCAGAAGACTGGGTTTTTGTTGCCATCAGTTTGAAGTAACTAGTCAGTTGCCTTTGTTTGTCTTGCGTAAGGTAAGCCATCTGGGTACTTGTATTCAAGCTTGCACCCAGGGATGTTATCTTTTGAGAGGGTACCAGTTGTGATTTAGTTTCATTTATTGTGTACCCTAGGCATGTTAGAAGCCGTTTCACAAAAGCCAGGTGTCGAAGAAGTGTGTCCTTGTTCTCTGCTTGAATGAGACATTCATCCAAGTAAGGATATATTTGTATACTTCGTCTGCAAAATGCAATTACTGGTGCCAGGCACTTTGTAAAGACCCTGGGCGCAGTAGATAAGCCAAAGGGCAGTGCAGAGAATTGGTAATACATTAAGCCAGCCTTGAATCTGAGGTATCTTCTGCACAACTGTCTTATTGGGACATGCAGGTATGCCTATTTTAGGTCTAAGGTCACCAGCCGAGCATCCTTGCCCAGCATGGGCAGAAGCTGCTGCAGAGTCAGCATTTTGGAATGTCCAGGTATGTGTTCAAAATTGACAAATCTAGTATTGGCCGCCAGGCCTTGTCCTTTCTGGGTACCAAGAACAGTCTTTAGTAAAAATCTTGTCCTTTTTCCTGTTCTGGTACTGGCTGAATGGCCCCCATATCCATGAGGGACGTAACCTGTTTCTGTGCCTCTGCCCATTGATTTGTGGGCAGATCTGGCCAACCATTTGCCATTGGCAGAGTGTGGAATGGAATCTGTATCCCTGTGATACTATGTTTAGTACCCACTTGTCCTGGGTTATTAACTGCCAATTTTGAGCAAAAAGTGCTAATTTTCCCCCTAAGGGTGCTGTCAAAAGATAAGTGCTTGGTGTGGGCAGAGGGAAGTCATTGGGACTGTTTTCTGTAGGTTTGCGCTTCATCTCCCCCTGATTTGGAGGTAGATGCGCCCCATTGCTTTGACTTGTGTGAATCTTGCGCCTGGTATCTGGAACCCTTTGGGCATCTGGATTTGCCCCTTTGAGCTCGGTCTGACACAGGAAAGGAACAATTTTTTGTAGGCCAGTGTCTACTGAATCTTGGTGGCTGCACTTGTAAGAAGTCTTTAACAGTTTGCATAGACTTAGCTTTGTCTTCCATTTTCTTTAAAACCTCTTCTGCCTCTTCTGCCTTAATACCAAACAGAGAATCATGCTGTAAAGGTGCATCTAGCAATTTAGCTTTAACATGATCAGGCAAATTTTGTTCATTTAACCAGGCATGCCTCCTAATCACAGATCCAGTAACTGCGGCCCTGCAGGAGGCCTCTAAGGAATCAAAACCACATTGCAAAGTATGCTTTCCAAATTGTTCAGCTGCATGCAATAATTCCTGTAAGTCTTTATTTTCTGCACATTCTGAAATCAACATAATTTTCTGTTTCAGCAATCCCATAACATGTTGCTGGTACTTAAGCATATGAAATTGACAGTTTAAGGCCCTGACTGCCAAGGTTGCAGATGGATAAACCTTTTTTCCCCATCTGTCTAGTGCCCTTGAATCTCTGTCAGAGGGGGTAGGATTTTTTGCTGTTGAGGCCTTTGGACCCTTTGGACCCTGTGAAATAGTTTCAGGATCAGCAGCAGGGTTTCTAAATAAAAACTGATGTGAGTCAGGGACCCTGTAATATCTGTCAGGCTTACTGGGAGCCGGAGGTACGGAGTCAGGGGTCAAGCTTGACTCCGAAAACACATCATCCACAATGTCTAAAACAGGGGGAATGGCTAAAGGCTTGTGCTGAGGGAGAAGGAGGAAATCCCTGAGCCTCTTTTTTGATTCTGAGAAGTCTCGACTCTCCCAATGAAAATGCTCCCTCAAAGTATGCAAGGTTTCTCCAAATGAATAATCCTCTGGAGGAGATGCAGAAGGAATAGACTCCTCAGCGTCAGAATCCTCATAGGGTGGAATAGATAATTCCTGATCAGAACAGGAATCAGAAGAAATAGAAACCTGATCTGAAGATTCATAATCAGTGTCTTGCCTAGGCCTCTCATCTGGAGGGGGATGGGTACCCCTGATCAAGTTAATAAGGTCTTCAGCCATTTTGATCATCTGTTTTTTAGGCATAGAGGCCTGTGCACTTGGCTCATGCATAGTTTTTTTTTTAGTTTTAGAAGTTGCCTTTGTCTTTGGTTTTGAAGCTGTCGTCGGTTTGATATATAAATGTTGAGGTCTGAATACACCCTCAGAAGTCAGTGCCTGCTCAGCGGACCCATCTGAGGGAGACACATTCGTCGGTCCCTATACTTTGAGTATCTTGCGGCATGCCAGACTCCATATGGGTGTCGGTAGAGGTGTGCGCGACTCAAAAGTAGCGGGTATCAGGGGCTGCGAAAGCGCCTCACTGAGTACTGGCGAACCGGCAACTAGCTTAGGAGAAGCTTCATCATCAGTTTTGGATCTCGACTGCCTTTCTCTGCCCTTCCCTTTGCGTTTTTTATGTACTCCGGTAGTTGAATTGCTATCTGACAACATTTCTGGGTAGTTAAATCTTTCTAAAATACTTAGATGCAAAAATATACCGACGCTTAATAGTGCATTGGTTAAATCTAGCACAAAACGGACAGCCAGGCACGTTGTGATCAGGGCCTAGGCAAGGAATACAGTATAAATGGAAATCCTTATGAGGTATTTGCTTCCCACAAGTAATACAATTATTAACTTTTTCTGACATCGGTTTAGAGCAAGAAAAAAGTTTCCCCAACGGGGTACTTAGCCTTAGTGAAGACTTCGGTTCTGAAACTCAAACTCTAATATTTCGGTAGTCGGCCGACCAGCACTTATGAAATGCTTTTGCTTCAGGCACCGTGCGGCAAGAAAAACTAAAGAAACTGGCGTCGGCTGCATGTTTTACACCCCTGATGACCTGACGTCATGGAAGAGAGGACAGCAACCGAAGCAGGACCCAAGACTTTGGAATTCAGGCCGACTGAGGGCAACCTGCCAGCAGATTACCCAAATGTAATGACTGCAACAGTGAAACACGAAGAATATATTCAAATACTTAATCACATCCATGCGGATGCCTATGTCTCTTCCTTCTTGTGCAATTTTAAATCTCTAGTTCCCATGCTCAGGGTGACATGCCTCCTTTGCTAACATAGCCCCACCAAAAGGATGCCATAAGGGTTGACATAGCCCCATCAGAAGGATGCCAGAGGGTCATGCATACCCACAATGATTTGCAGACCTGTTTCACACTTAATCTGAAAGGAAAAACACTGTGACTGACAAGTATAGAAAATTATAAATTTACAGGTTAGTTTTACTTGCAGAAAGTCTCATTATTAACATGGCAGCAGTTGGAATACCGTTTACTAGGTAGATGAAGGGTGGGAATAAGGCGCCAACTCCCAAAGGTCATTTCAAAGATTAGCTGATATGTTGAGCACCCATATTACCTGTTGATATACTTCTCAATCTCTTAGTAGACGAATTCTGGCCAACGTCAAAAACATTGGAGGAGAAATAAAGTTCAAAATGAGTGACGGGTTTTAAATATTGCTCTTATAAACTTAGAAGATTGTTAGAATAAGTTTTGCATTAGCATGCATTTTATGAAGGATTTGAAGTCTGAAACTCAAGTGTGACTCATTACTTAGTGAATTCAATTGTCAATGACTTGCCAGAACACTACACATTTTATAACAAACTGCCCGAAAACATGAAGCAAAAATCTGGACGTTCGGTAAAATTCTGAACAGTTGAACTGTTATACAATAAGAACATAAATTATGAGGAGAGAAAAGGACTGTATGGGCTCACCTAGAATTCCCATTTCTTTAACTTTTGAAGAAAATGTAGACCTTACATAACCAAGAGCTTACTCCTTTTTTCCTTAACCCAGCATTAAAACTGCCTAGGACTGCATCATGCATTACCGAACTCTTCACTGTTTCTGATAAAACTTTCCTGAAGATGTGACAGTTTCATATGTCATTCTTTCTGCTGTGAAAAATCTCTCTCTTTCCTGAGTTTAACACATCTTCAAATAGTATCCTCTTCTACTTCTTGCTCATTTCTGACAGCATATACCCACCCAGACTTTGTGAATTTCCCAGACATTCCCTAAGGTGTAACATATTCCTTCCAACCTGTCTCCATTATTCAAAGCTGTACACATTACGCTGCCACTTTACTTTCACAGCATCTGGTAATGACCATACACCATTGTGCTGCCCTCTTCTCAACTGCCTCTATTCTACATCCAGGTGAAAATGGCATCTCTGAAACCACACACTATTTCAGATGTCTTAAAAATGTCTATATAAAGGGATAATAAAATCTCGTTTCCTAGGGTGATGCATTTTTCTTTGCATGACAGTACTATGCCTGTCTTCTATGCTGTACTTGCTTATCTTTAGCCCATCTGATGTAAATCCTCCAGGCTCCGTATGCAACCATTTTGCATTTATTTTCTGCATTAAATGTAAAACAAAAGTTAGGTACTTACTGTAAAGCTGAAGCCATGTTGTGTTCTTTTGCTGTCCTGAAATGATGAATTTGTTGGATCCCTAAGGGTCTGACATCAGCAGCTTTAGACTTCTGGATCCAAAGCTCAGCCCCCCACCCATAATTCTCCATCAACTGAATACCTCAGATTGAGTTTACCTGTAAAATATTTGGTAACCAAACAACAGTTCTACACCAAGGATACAGACCATTGCTGTAATAAAGACAAGGTTCCAGGTAGGTTTAGTGTGGTCAATCAAGAACCCAGGAAAAGTGAGGCAAAGTTGAGGAGGATGGAATAAGGCAACACAGATCTAGAGTTATGGTAAATACATACCTTTTGTACCTGATGCTGTCTCTTCTGTCCATCCACAACTGATGGGACAGAGCCCAAAGCTACTAAAAACCCCTGGGAAGTTGTATGGAAGGATATTTAATGGAGAATGGTGGAACCAAATGAGGCCCTAGATCTGGAATGCAAATCTTGCTTGTAGTGGGATATGAAGGTAGGCACAGCAGACCATGTACTGATGTCATCAATAGGCACACTGGAGAAGAAGGCTGTAGAACTGCCAGCCTCTCTGGCAGAATCAAGCTTTTGAGTTGCAGTGCAAGGATAACCCTCCTTCCTTATAGACATAGGAAATACATTCAGACAACCACCTGGAAAGGGTTACCTTAGAAACACATTTTGCCCAACTTGAAAGAAGAAAAGGAGACAGAACTGATTGGTTTTCCTAAAAGCTTTAGTCCGATGTAGGTAAAACCTAAACTGGCGCTGTACATCTATAAAATGCAAAGTGTACTCCCCTTTAGTGCATGAATTTGGAAAGAAAACCGGTAAATGAATTGCCTAATTCAAACTAAATTCAGAAGCAACGTTGGGAAGAAAAGTAGGGTTAGTTTGCAGTCACACCCTATCTTTGTGAGGAAGTTTACAGCTCGAAGATCTGAAATTCTTTGAGTGGAGGGAACAACCAAAAAGAAAAGCATCTTCTAAGAAAAATACTTTAACTACACATTCACGGCAGGTTCAAATGGGGGATATTTTAAGGCCTGAAGTAAAACAGTAACATTCTGAGGTGGAACAGGATCCCTTAAAGGGATGCAAAGGAGTTAGGCACCTCCTTAAAAAGGCTTTAAATAACCTCAAGGAAGCAATAGGAGTCTTGTTCTCTACCAAGTGGGAATTTGAGATGGCAGCCACTTGAACTTTAACAGCTGAATAACTAGTGTCTTCTTGAAAAAGACCAGCTAGAAAATCTAAAATAGCGGGGGGGTGAAAAAATATCCATGTCCCTATTGGGAGCCCATAAATAAATCTTTTCAATTTATTTCCTGGTGGAAAGTTACTGTGAGGATGTTAGGCTACAAAGAACCTGAGACAAAAGCCTGGACAGTCTACCCATCATCAGAAAGTACAGTTGTGTACACCTACCATAAATGTAGATGTTCGAGTGTATTCACTGTTGCAGTCATTACATTTGGGTTATCTGCCTGCAGGTAGCCCTCAGGCGGCCTGAATATCAAAGTCTTGAATTCCTGCACCGGATGCGGTCTCTTCTTCCATGACGTCAGGGGTATAAAACATGTAGCCGACATCATTACATCAGTTTTCCTTGCCCCAGATGTCAGGTGCCCCCATAATGGAAAGTAATTATATGTTAGGTTACACCTCCAACAAAAGCAAATACACCAGAAAGCTGAAATACACTAAAGAAGAAGAAAAGTACAGCCAAAAGAAGTCAGGGGGCTGAAGGGAGGGTAACCAGGACTGCAACAGTTAATACACTCTAACATCTACATTTATGGTAAGTGTACACAACTGTACTATGTTCTTCGTGTTTCACTGTTGCAGTCATTACCATTTGGGCTGATTCCCAAAGATAAGGAAGGGAGGAGGCAGTTAGAGAGCATTAGGACCAGCTATTAAGCCCTGCAAGACTGGAGTGGCAAAACCAGCTCTGGATTTAGAAAAAATAAGCAAGTGGTAATGCTTGGTGAAGGTATGTACAGAGCTCCAGGTAGCAGCTTCTAGGATGTCCCTGGTATGAACACCTCTGAGAAAGGCTGTAGAGGTAGATGCAGCCATGGTGGAATGAGATCTTATCCCCTATGGGGTAGGTTTTCCATGGTGCTTATGGAAATGGTTTGCTTTGAAATGGCCTTCCCCTCTGCCCCTGCAGCAAAGCCAACTAGCAGCTGTTCAGATTTTCTGAGAGGCTTAGTCCTGTCCAAACAAAATCTAAGTTGCCTGTACACATCCAAAGAGTGCAGAATTCGTTCTCCTTTGTATTGTGGATTTGGGAAAAAAGTAGGCAAATGAATGGACGGATTAGGGGCCACTAGACACCACCTTGGGCATAAAGGAAGGACTGGTCCTGAGGGACACCCTGTCTGCATACAAGATGATGAATGGCTCCACTGCCATGAGGGCCTGTAATTCAGACACTTCTTGCTGAAGTGATGGCTAGAAGGAAGGCTGTTTTCCAAGAAAGGAATTTCAACTCTGCAGTTGCAGCTGGCTCAAAAGGAGGTAGAGTGAGCTTTTCCAATACAAAGTTAAGGTCCCAGGCTGGAGTAGGGGCTCTCCTGGGTGGTCTTAAATTTTTGGCCCCTCTGAGGAATTGCTTTAGCAGAGGGTGAGAGAAGAGGGGTGGCTCAGTATTATAATGAGCTGAAATGGCAGAGGCATGAATTTTAATTGACAAGAAGGAAAGGCCCTTGTGGAGCATCTCTGTTATGTACTGAAGAATATGTGGTAAGTTGGGCACCGTTGTGCCCATCCCCTGAGTCTGGCTCCAGGAACAGTATCTTTCCACTTTTCAGCATATGATTTTCTAGTACTAGGCCTCCTTACCTCCAGAATGACATCTAGCACCTGCTTACTGAAGGATGTTATTGGAGAGCTCAAGGAATTAGCCAAGCTGCAAGGTTCGGGGTTTGAAGTTGAGGATGCAGAATCAGGCCCGCCTGCTAGGGCAGCAGAGAAGGGGTCTAAGGCAGGTGCCATTGTTCCAGCAGTGACATACTGCGCAAGAGGGGGTACCAGTGTTGGCATGGCCAGTCTGGTGCAATCAGTATTGCCCTTAGTTTGTCCGGTTTGATCTTTAGCAGAACTTTCGAGAGGAGAGGCAGAGGGGGAAAGGCATAAACTGAGAGGCTTTCCCAGGTGAAGGACAGGGCATCCACTTTCCAAGCTTGACTGTGGTTAAACCTTGTGCAGAATTTGTCCAATTGGTAGTTCTGAGGGGAGGCAAACAGGTCTATCTCTGGATTCCCCCTTTTGTTTCTCAAAAGGTTGAATATTTTTGGTTCCAGTTTCCACTCGTGTTGGTCCATGAGATTTCTGCTTAGGTCGTCTGCCAGTGAATTTAGCTTGCCTGGCAGGAATTGAGCTTGTAGGTGCACTTGGTAGCTCAAGGCTGTGTTCCACAGAGCCATGGCTAGTCTGCAGAGAGGGTACGAGTGGGTTCCCCCCTGCTTGTTTATGTACCACATAACAGTGGTGTTGTCTGTCTTTACCAATAATTGTCCTGGAAGAATGTGGTCCTTGAAGGCTGTCAGGGAATTCTGTACAGCAAACATTCCTTTTTGACTGATATGCAAGTGCATCTGACTCTGGTTCCATTTACCCTGAATGCACTGCCCTGCCAAGTGAGCCCCCCATACACAGTCTGATGCGTCTGTTGTTAGGGTTTGGGCAGCAGGGGGTAGAATGAATGGGAGCCCCTTGTTGTGATAGCAGGCCTCTGCCCACCAAATAAACTCTGTCTTTATGCAAGGAATGATAGGAATCATTGATTCCAAGTCCTGAGAATGTTGACAACATAGGCTTTTTAAATACCACTGTAGTTTCCTCATATGCAGTCTTGCATATGGAATTAGTAGAATGCAAGAGGCCATGAACCCCAGGGCTTGCAAAATTTTCCTTGCAGATAGCTGGGTCTTTGTGGCCAGTAGTCTGAAGTAGGCTGTCAAATAAACTTGTTTCTCTGGCGTGAGGTAAGCCATCTGGGAAGTTGTGTTCAAGCTTGCTCCCAGGAATACAATTTGTTGGCAGGGTACTAGATGAGATTTCTTTTCGTGTATGGTGTATCCCAGTGAGGTTAAAAATTTCTTTACAAATGCCAGATGATTTTAGTAGCATGTCCTGGCTTTCTGCCTGAATTAGACAATCGTCCAGGTATGGGTATATCTGAATATTTCTTTGCCTGCAAAATGCAATGACTGGAGCTAGACGCTTTGTGAATACCCTGGGCGCAGTAGATAAGCCAAAGGGAAGTGCAGAGAACTGATGGTGCACGGAGCCTGCTCTGAAACGTAGGTATTACCTGCAAGATTCCCTTATTGGAATGTGCAAGTAAGCTTCCTTTAAGTCTAAGGTTGCCAACCAGGCATCTTTGTCTAGCATAGAAAGCAGCTGTCGAAGTGTTAGCACTTTGAATTTTGGGATTACCAAAAAAAGGTGTTTAGAATAGAGAGGTCCAGGATAGGACACCAGGAGCTGTCTTTTCTGGGTACCAGGAAAAGTCTTGAGTAAAAACCTTGACCCCTTTCTTCTGCTGGGACAGGCTGAATAGTCCTGATACTTAGAAGAGAGAGAACCTGCTGTTGAGCCTCTGCCCACTGAGTTGGGGGTAGGTCTGGCCAACCGTTTGGGGTTGGTAAGGTGTGGAAGTAGATTCTGTATCCTTGGAAAACTATATTTAAAACCCATTTGTCCTGGGTAATGAGTTCCCAGTTTTTTGCATGCAGGGCGTTCTTTCCCTCTAAGGGAGCAGGCCAGTTGAGCAGGGCTTGGAAGGTTTAAGGTAAAGTCATTGTGACATTTTTCCATAGGGGGTGTCTTACTACTTCCAGCTTTGGAAGTGGGAGCTCCCCACTGCTTAGGCCTGTGAGTACCTTGAGACTGTAGCCTAGGTGGTCTGCTGTTCCTGGGTTTGGACTGCGAAGGCCTGGAAGAGACAGGAAAGGACCAGTTCTTAGAAGGCCAATGCCTGCTAAATCTAGGAGGCTGTACTTGCAGGAAATATTTAACAGCTTGCATAGATTTAGCTTTTTCCTCCATCTTTTTAAGTACTTCTTCTGCTTTGCTGCCAAACAGGCGGTCTTGTTTTAAGGGAGCATCCATTAACATGATCTGGCAAATTTTAAATGCTTCTAAAATACAGACACTCAGTGACAGCAGCCCTGCAAGATGCTTCTAAAGAGTCAAAACCACATTGCAAGGTATATGTTTGCCAACTTGTTCAGCAGAATGCATTAAATCCTGTAATTCTTTATTTTCAGCACAGTCAGGAATCAACATAATTTTCTATTTAAGTAGTCCCATAATATGCTGCTGATACTTTTAACATATGAAACTAGCAGTTTAAGGCCCTAATGGCCAAAGTAGCAGAAGTGCATACCTTCTTACCCCATCTGTCCAAGGCCCTGGAATCTCGATCAGAGGGGGTACGGTTTTTGGCAGTAGTAGCCTTAATGCCTTTAGGTCCTTGGGAAATGGTCTCTGGGTCCGCAGTAGGATTTTTGAAGAGGAACTTGTGAGAGTCAGGTACTCTAATACCTGTAAGGCTTCCTGGGAGCTGGAAAGTGTCTGGGGCCAGGCTAGATTCCAAGAAGGTATCATCTACAATGTCCACGACAGGAGGGATAGCTAAAGGCCTGTGCTGAGGGAGGAGTAAGAATTCACTAAGCCTCTTTTTGGAGTCAGAGTAATCCTGGCTTTCCCAACGAAAATGCTCCCCAAGAGTGTGCAAGGTTTCACCAAAAGAAAAATCTTCTGGAGGGGAAGCAGAGGGAATGGAATCCTCTGCATCGGAATCCTCACAGGTAGATAAGGGCAAATCCTGATAATCAAAAGAAACAGAAATTTCAGAATCCTGATCAGAAGAATCAGAAGGAAAATCAGTTCTAGGTCTCTTAGAGGGTGAAGGCTGGCTTCCTCTAATTAAAGTAATAAGGTCTTCAGCCATTCATATCATTTGTTTTTTAGGCATATGGGCCTGACCAGGCGGTTTGGACATCGGTTTTCTAGGCGTGAGTCGAGTTTTAGGCCTTGAACAAGAAGATGGCATCGATTTGAAATGCAAGCCAGTAGGCCTGAACACGCCCTCAGAAGCCGGTGCCTGGCCAGCGGCTCCGGATCCATCCAAGGTAGAGACATCCGCAGGTTCCATAGTCGAAGAAGCATCTCGCGGCATACCGGACTCCGAATGGGTCTCAGTAGAGGCCTGAGAATCTGAAGTAGCGGGCATCAGGGGCTGCGAAGGCGCCTCACTGAGTACTGGCGAACTGGCGACTAGCTTAACGGAAGCGTCGTCGGCAGCTTTGGACCTGTGCGGTCTGTCTCTGTCTTTATCTTTACGTTTTTTTTGAATGTCGGTAGTCAGACGGCTTACCAAAGCCATTTCTGGATAGTTAAGTACCAAAATAATTTTCTGCAAAAGAAACAGACTAAGAATAGTCCGGGGGTTGAATAAGGCACAAAACCGACAGCGAGGAATGTCGTGGTCTGGGCCTAAGCAAGGAATGCAGTACGAATGAAAATCTTTATGAGGTATTTGCTTTCCACAGGTAATACAATTGTTAACTTTTACTGACATCGGTTAAGAGCAAGAAAAAGGATCCCCAACGGGGTACTTAGCTTTTCTGAAGATTTCGGTTCTGAAACTCGAAAACGAAAATTTCAGGAGTCAGCCAACCGGCACTTGCGAATTTCTTCTGTGGTTATGAGAACCACATAATAAGAATTGTTTCCATTTGCTTCTATACATCTTTCTTGTTGAAGCCTTATGGGAAAAAAATAGAATGTGTTTAACTGATGGAGAGGTTAGGAAAAGTACAGTTTTGTACCTACCATAAATGTAGATGTCCGAACTGGATAGCATCTGCAGTCATAACAACTGGGTTGTCCTGTCGTCAGGCAGCCCTTCGGTCGGCCGGATTCCAAAGTCCGGGTCCGGCTTCGGCTGATGTCGCACTTCACCCGACGTCATCTCTGCTGGTCTTCGGGTATAAAGGCATCAGCCGACGCCATTTTCTTCAGTGTTTCTTGCCCCAGAGGCCAGTTGCCCTCTTGGAAGGCTAAATTTTGGGTGAAAATGCCAATGTTCCCCAAAGGATAGAAGGCAAACACAAAAAATAAGCATGTATGTACATATATACAAACAAATACACCATAAAAGACTCCCCCCCACCAGCTAGCTATTAGGAGGGTAAATACCCTAGGAGAACCACAGAGGGGAAGGAGGGAGGGTAATCCTGACTGCAGATGCTATCCAGTTCGGACATCTACATTTATGGTAGGTACAAAACTGTACTATGTCCTTCATGGATGCATCTGCAGTCATAACAACTGGGTAGAATACCATAGCCAACTAGGGGAGGAGGAAGAATAGATTATGGTGTGGTTAGGATCCCTTGCAGTACAGCAGTGGCAAACCCTGCTCGGGATCTGGAATACAGAGGTAAATTATAATGCTTGGCAAATGTATGCACGGAGGTCCAAGTAGCCGCCTCAATAATGTCCTTGGTTGCCACCGTAAGAAGGCTGTGGTAGTGGCTGTTGCTCTTGTAGAATGAGGTCGTATGTTCTGTGGAATTGGTTTTCCATGGAAGGAGTAACAGAATCGTATGCAATTTCCTATCCATTTGGAGATTGTCTGTTTGGAAATTGCTTTTCCTTCCCTTCCTGTTGCATAGGCTACAAAAAGCTGGTCAGTTTTTCTGTTACTTTTGTTCTGTCCAGGTAGTAGCGTAGCTGTCTGTGTACATCCAAGGTATGCAGCATTCTTTCCCTCTGTTTTGTGGGTTGGGGAAGAAGGTAGGTAGGTGGATTGCCTGGTTTAAGGACACTCTGGATACCACCTTAGGCATAAATGTAGGATTAGTCCTCATGGACACTCTGTCTTGGTGGAAGATTAGGAAGGGTTGTACTGCCATTAGGGCCTGAAGTTCAGAAACCCTCCTTGCTGAGGTTATTGCCAGTAGGAAAGCAGTTTTCCATGAAAGATGCTGTAGGTCTGCTGTTGCTGCTGGTTCAAAAGGTGAGTGTCAACTTTTCTAGCACAAAGTTCAAATCCCAAGCTGGCAGTGGTGGTTTCCTAGGAGGTTTTACATTCTTGATCCCTCTGAGGAACTGCCTGAGTAGAGGATGTGAGAAGACAGGTGGATCAAAGCTGTATTCTGCTGAAATAGCTGATGCATGTATCTTGATGGAGGAATAGGACAGGCCTGTATGTAGACGCTCTGCCAAGTACTCCAGAATGTTAGCCATATCTATATTCGACACATCCTTCCCTCTTTCAGCACTCCAAATGACAAACCTTTTCCATTTCCCTGCATAGTTTCTTCTTGTTGAAGGTCTGCCGGCTTCAAGGATAATGTCTTTAACCCTTTGGGAGAGATCTGGAATAGTTGCTGCTATGTGATGTGCCATGCAGTCAGCTGCAACGTTTTAGGTTTGGATGCATGATGCTGTAGTTGTTCTGAGTTAACATCAAAGGCATCAGGGGTATTGACCACATTTTGTCCCGAGACATGCTCCTCAGCAATGGGTACCAGTGTTGTCTTGGCCAGTTTGGAGCTATCAGGATTATCCTTGGACGTTCCTCCTTGATTTTTAGTAATACCTTGTGTATCAAGGGAAGAGGTGGGAATGCATATGCTGTCAGGCCTTTCCAGCTGAAGGAGAGCGAATCCACTTTCGATGCAAGTGGATGGAATGTCCTTGTGCAGAATTTTTGAGCTGGTGGTTGAGAGGGGAAGCGAATAGATCTATCTGTGGCATTCCCCATTTCTTTGATGGTCTTGAAGATGTCCGGTGTAGCATCCATTCGTGAGCATCCGAGGTGGTTCTGCTTAACATGTCTGCTAGAGTGTTCTCCTTTCCGTACAAACATTGCCTGTAACTGGATGTTGTAGCTGAGTGCCAGGTTCCAAAGGTCCAAAGTCATTCTGCATAGGGGTATGAATGAGTGCCTCCCTGTTTGTTGATGTACCACATGACTGTGGTGTTGTCTGTCCTTATCATCAAATGGCCTTCTTTGAGAAATGGTCTGAATTTTTGGATTGCCAGTTTTACTGCCAGCATTTCTTTTAGGTTGATGTGCAGATGAAGCTGGTCCTGGCCCACAATCCTTGCACGCATTTGTCCAGCATGTGAGCCCCCATCCTAGGTCTGAGGCGCCTGTTGTGATGGTTTGGCTTGCTTGATATTTGTGAAAGGGTAAGCCTGGGTTTGACTGGCATGCTTGAGCCCACCATAGGAACTCCTGTTTTAGGCATGGAATTAGTGGAATTTCTGCTTCTAGGCTGTGCCTGTGTTGGGACCATAAATTCTTTAGGTACCACTGTAGTTTTCTCATATGTAGTCTGGCATGTGGAACCAAGATTATGCATGATGCCATGAAGTCCAAGGCCTGCAGAACTTTTCTTGCTGTTAGTTTGCTGTGGTTTGTTAGTGCCAAGAAGTAAAGAGGAGATCTTTTGTTTTTCTGCAGTTAGGAATGCCATTTGTTTTACTGTGTCCAATTCGCGCCAAGAATGTCCTTGTTTGGGATGGAATCAGCCTTGATTTTTGCAAATTGACTGTGTATCCCAGTGCTTGTAGCAAGTAAATGACCCTTTGTAAATCTGTTGTCAGCTTGCTTTTGTTGTCCCTTGTAGCAGGCAGTCGCCCAGGTATGGATAAATTTGGATTCCCTGTAGTCTGCAGTGGGCGATTACTGATGCCAGGCATTTTGTGAATACTCTGGGTGCAGTAGATAAGCCAAAGGGCAATGCTGAGAATTGATAGTGCTCTGATCCTGCAAGAAATCTGAGGTATCTTCTGCAAATTGGTCGAATGGGGACGTGCAGGTATGCCTCCTTGAGATCTAGAGTTACCAGCCAACACTCCTTGCCCAGCATGGGAAGAAGTTGCTGTAGGGTCAGCATCTTGAATTTTGGGACAATGATGTATGTGTTTAAGGTGGACAGATCGAGAATAGGTCTCCAACTTTTTTCCTTTCTTGGAACTAGGAATAGTCTGGAGTAGAATCCTTTGCCTTGTTCTGTTATTGGTACTCTTTCCACAGCTCTCATCTTTGTTAATTGCATTATCTGCTGTAGAGCTTCTGTTTTTTGATTTGGAGGTAGGTTTGGCATTCCTCTTTTGACTGGTATAGTGTGGAAGTGGAACCGGTAACCTTGGTCTATGGTTTGCAAAATCCACTTGTCTTTTGTGATATAGTGCCAGTTCTTTGAAAATAAGGTTAATTTTCCGCCCATGGGTGCTGCTATTTGTTCCCTGGCAGGCGGAGTTAGAATCAAGTCACTGTGATTGCCCTGTTGTAGTGGTAGTGGCTGTGCCTGTGGCTCTGTTATTACCTTGCCACTGTCGTCCTCTGTAGGCACCCCCTCTAGATTGATTTCTGCCTCTGGAACGTCTATTCCTGCCCCTTTGGGATCTTGTGGAGTCAGGAAAGGACCAATTTTTGGCAGGCCAGTTCCTGCTAAACCTTGGGGGCTGAACCTGCAAGAAATCTTTAACCGTTTGTACAGATTTTGCCTTTTCTTCCATTTTCTTCATTACCTCCTGGGCAGGTGTACCAAACAAACTGGTCTTATCCATAGGAGCATCTAATAACTTAGCTTTAACATGATCCGGTAAAACTTGTTCCTTCAACCATGCATGTCTTCTTATCACTGTGCCAGTCATGGCTGATCTAAATGAAGCCTCCAGTGCATCATAGCCACATTTTAAGGAATGGTTACTAACCTGTTGTATGTTATTTACCATTTCTAATAGATTTTCTTATCTATAGAGTCATCAGAGGATAGCTTTTTAGTTAACTGATCAAGCATAAACTCTTGGTATTGTATCATGTGAAACTGACAGTTTAAAGCTCTAGCTGAGAGAGTAGCAGAGGTGTAAACCTTTTGCCCCATCTGTCTAAAGACCTGGCTTCCCTTTCAGAAGGAATAGGGTTTTTGCTGTGGTTGAGGCTACTGCCTTAGGGCCCTGGGATATAGTTTCGGGGTCTGCAAGAGGGGCCTCGTATAGGTGATGATGAGTGTCTGGCACCCTGTAAAATCTATCTGGTTTGGCAGGTGCTGGAGGTAAAGAATCTGGTGCAGTGCAAACATCATTAAATGCATCGTCCACAACAGAGAGGACAGGAGGTATAGCTAAGGGCCTGTGTTGTGGTAGGTGCAGAAAAGTCCTAAGTCTTTTTCTGGAGTCTGAAAAATCCTGTTCCTGCCATTGGAATTGTTCTCTCATGGCATGTAAGGTTTCCCCAAAGGAGAATTCTTCTGGTGGGGAAGCAGTTGGAATGGATTCTTCAGCATCTGAGTCCTCAAAATTGGAGAAAGGGGCCTCTGGCTGGTCTGTAATATCTGAGTCTTCCGCAGAATCATCAGAGGACACAGGCTCGAGGGGCTCTGCTCTAGGTCTCTTTTCTGGCCGCTGAGAGGCCCTGTCTGGGTGAGATTGAGATCCCCTAATTAAGGATATTAAATCTTCTGCCAGAGTAAGCATTTGTGAACTAGAAGTGGGCCTGGTTGAGGGGGGTTTAACAGGCACTGACTTAGTAGATTTGGCTGCTTTAGCCCTGGCGAAGGCCTTAATAGACATGGCTGCAGGAGGCCTAGCAGCACCACGTGCTGGGGTAGAGACATCCAAAGGGATGGTGTCTGATAAGTCACTAGTAACCACTGTAGTAGGTAAAATTTCTGAGGCAGATTCAAGTAAGGTAACTGGAACCTCAGTAATAGTCATTGATTCGGCTGTACTCTGATCAGTTTTCTCGGTTTCGGCCGAAACCGAGACACTCGCGGTTTGCTTAACCATGGTTTCGCCCGAAACCGGACCGAGTGTCGGTCTTTTCTTTGCTTTTTAACAATTTGGGTAGTCGGAGGATCCGACGGCATAATGTACGCAAATTCAGAGCCGAAAAACTGTTCAGCAAACTCCGACGCCTAAGCGCTCGTCGGTTGAAAGAAGCACAGGCCGAGCAGGCTGCTACGTCGTGGTCTGGGCCTAAACAAGGCAAACAGTAAGAGTGGAAATCTTTATGAGGTATTTGTTTCCCACAAGTTAAACAGTTATTGACTTTTTCTGACATCGGCTGAGGCAAGAAAGAGTCCCCAACGGGTACTTAGCTTTTAGAAGTCTTGAAGGAGTATTCGGTAGTAGTAATCTCTGGATCTGACCGACCGCACTTGCGAACAGCTTCTGCTTGCGCCACGCGCAAGAAAGACTGAAGAAATGGCGTCGGCTGATGCCTTTATACCCGAAGACCAGCAGAGATGACGTCGGGTGAAGTGCGACATCAGCCGAAGCCAGACCCGGACTTTGGAATCCGGCCGACCGAAGGGCTGCCTGACGACAGGACAACCCAGTTGTTATGACTGCAGATGCATCCATGAAGGACATCTTGGCTATTGTTGGAATCGGAGCAGCCAAGATGTCAATTTGAGGGTTTGAAGGGAAGGATGGTGTGTTCCTGATGCATGAGTCAAAAGGTCTGGAACTGGGTCCAGAATCCAAGGCTCCTCCCGAAGATGAGGCCACAGGAAGGAGAACCAGATTTGACGAGGCAAGTATGGAGCGATGAGTATCAAGTCACTTCCCAGGCAACTGGCTTTCTGAAGTACTTTGGGTATTAGTGAAAGAGAGAGGAAAAGCATAGAGGAGACCAGAGGGCCAATCGTGAACAAGTGCATCCCATGGTGACTCTCCTGGAGGGGGAATAAGGGCAAAGTAGCTGCTGCATTTGGCATTCATGGATGTCGCAAAAAGGTTGCAGAAAGGCTGGCCCATTTGTGGAAAATGTTTTCTACTACTTCCTGTTTTAGGGACCACTTGAGAGGCATCAGAATCGCTCCGCTGAGTCTGTCTGCTATCACGTTAGATTTCCCCGGGATGTGCTTTGCTATCAGAAAATGTTGGGAGGAGGGTGCCCACTGCCATACTCTCAGGGCCTCAAGACAAAGGGGGTAAGATCTGGGTCCTCCTTGTTTGTTTATGTACCACACAACTGACATGTTGTCCGTCTGTATTGCAATAGTTCTCAGTGGAAGAGATTCCTGGAATGCTTGCAACATTAGAACCACCATTCTCATCTCTAGGACACTGATGTGCAAATGGGTCTAGTGATCCTGCCAGTAGCCTTGGACCATCTTTCCAGATAATGCCCCCCCCCCCCACCCTGACAGGCATCTATGGTCATTGTGGCCAGTGGTTGGGGAAGTACAAATGGTCAACCTAGAATCACATGAGTGGAGAAAAGCCACCAACAAAAGTCCTTTTTTAAAGTTTCTGTTATTATTTTGTGGGATGTCAGCAAGTCCTGCACTGACCACTGAGTGACCCAGTAGCCACTGGAGAAATCTCATATGTAGATGTGCTAAAGAGATCAGAGTTACTGCTTCTGCCATGATCCCCAAGACTTTTAGGACTATCCTTGCTTGAGCCGTTTTCTTCATGAGAAGATTTAAAATCTGACATTTTAGCACTTGAACCCTTTCTGGAGGAAGTCTGGCCATCTTGTTTGTTGAAACAAATTCTGCGCCTATAAATATGACATGCTGAGAAGACAGCAAGACAGATTTCTCGTAGTTTAGTGTAATTCGTAGGTGAGAGCAGAGCTGCAGTGTGGTGTCTCTTGCTTTTATTAGTAGATGCTCGGTAGTGGTGGTTAGGAGCCAGTCATCTGAGTATGGAAACACCCGGAATCCTAGGCATCTCAAGTGAGCCACGACTACTGCCACACATTTGGTGAACACACTGGGGGCTGTAGTTAGGCCAAAGGGCAGCGCTCGAAACTGGTAGTAACTGGCTCCACAGCCAAAAGCACAGGTGCCTCCTGGATCGCCTGTTCATTTTTATGTGGTAGTATGCATCCTGGAGTTCTATGGAGCACATCCAGTCTTGTCCCAGAAAAGGGAGTATTGGCTGCAGTGTTACCACCCGGAAAGTACAGTTTTGTACCTACCATAAATGTAGATGTCCGAACAGGATAGCATCTGCAGTCCTTACAAATGGGTTGTCCTGTCGTCAGGCAGCCCTTCGGTCGGCCGGATTCCAAAGTCTGGGTCTGGCCTCGGCTGGTGTCGCACTTCACCCGACGTCATCTCTGCTGGTCTTCGGGTATAAAGGCATCAGCCGATGCCATTTTCCTCAGTGTTTCTTGCCCCAGATGCCAGTTGCCCTCTTTGATAGCTAAATTTTTGGGTAAATGCCAATGTTTCCCAAAAAATAGAAGGCAAACACAAAAAATAAACATGTATGTACATATATACAAACAAATACACCATAAGAGATCCCCCCCAGCTAGCTATTAGGTGGGCAAATACCCTAGGAGTACCACAGAGGGGAAGGAGGGTGGGTAATCCTGACTGCAGATGCTATCCTGTTCGGACATCTACATTTATGGTAGGTACAAAACTGTACTATGTCCTTCAAGGATGCATCTGCAGTCCTTACAAATGGGTAGAATACCATAGCCAAACTAGGGGAGGAGGAAGAATTATTATGGTGTAGTTAGGATCCCTTGCAAAACAGCAGTGGCAAACCCTGCTCGGGATCTAGAGTATAGAGGTAAGTTATAATGCTTGGCAAATGTATGCATGGAGGTCCAAGTAGCCGCCTCAATAATGTCCTTGGTAGCCACTCCTCGTAAGAAAGCTGTGGTAGTGGCTGTAGCCCTTGTAGAATGAGGCCTTATGTTCTGTGGAATTTGCTTTCCATGGTAGGAGTAACAGAATCTTATGCAATTTCCTATCCACTTGGAGATTGTCTGTTTGGAAATTGCTTTTCCTTCCCTTCCTGTTGCATAAGCTACTAGCAGCTGGTCAGTTTTTCTATTGTCCTTGGTTCTGTCCAGGTAGTAGCGCAACTGTCTATGTACATCCAAGGTATGCAGCAGTCTTTCCCCCCTGTTCTGTGGGTTGGGAAAGAAGGTAGGTAGGTGGATTGCCTTGTTTAGAGACACTCTGGATACCACCTTAGGCATAAATGTAGGATTAGTTCTCATGGACACTCTATCTTGATGGAAGATTAGGAAGGGTTGTACTGCCATTAAAGCCTGTAGTTCCGAAACCCTTCTTGCTGAAGTAATTGCCAGTAGGAAAGCAGTTTTCCAGGATAGGTGTTGAAGATCTGCTGTTGCTGCTGGTTCGAATGGAAGGAGTGTCAATTTTTCTAGCACAAAGTTCAAGTCCCATGCTGGTAATGGTGGTTTCCTAGGAGGTTTTACATTCTTAATTCCTCTCAGGAACTGCCTGAGTAGAGGATGTGAGAAGACAGGGGATCAAGCTGTATTCTGCAGAAATAGCTGATGCATGTATCTTGATGGAGGAATAGGACAGGCCTGTATGAAGAAGCTCTGCCAAGTACTCCAGGATGTTGGCAATGTCTACCTTTGACACATCTTTCCCTCTTTCAGAACTCCAAATGACAAACCTTTTCCATTTTCCTGCATAGTTCCTTCTTGTTGAAGGTCTGCGGGCCTCAAGGATTATGTCTTTAACCCTTTGGGATAATTCCGGGTTAGTTCCTCTTATGTAATGTTCCAGGCAGTCAGTTGTAGAGTTTTCAGGTTTGGATGCAGGATGTTGTAGTTGCTCTGAGTTAACATCAAAGGAATCAAGGGCAGTGTCCATGTTTCTCCCCGAGACATGCTCCTCAGCAATGGATACCAATGTTGTCTTGGCCAATTTGGAGCTATCAGAATTATCCTTGGACGTTCCTCTGATTTTCAGTAGTACCTTGTGCATCAAAGGAAGAGGTGGAAATGCATATGCTGTTAGGCCTTTCCAATTGAAGGATAGAGAGTCCACCTTCCAAGCAAGTGGGTGGTATGTCCTTGTGCAGAATTTCTTGAGCTAGTGATTGAGTGGGGATGCGAATAGGTCTACTTGTGGCATTCCCCATTTCTTTGTGATGGCCTTGAAGATGCCCGGGTGTAGCATCCTTTCGTGAGCATCCGAGGTAGTCCTGCTTAACATGTCTGCTAGGATGTTTTCTTTTCCCGGTACAAAAATTGCCTGTAACTGAATGTTGTAGGTCAGAGCCATATTCCATAGGTCCAGAGCCATTCGGCATAGAGGGTATGAATGAGTGCCTCCCTGTTTGTTGATGTACCACATGACTGTGGTGTTGTCTGTCCTTATCATCAATTGGCCTTCTTTGAGGAATGGTCTGAAATTCTGGATTGCTAGTTTTACTGCCAGCATTTCTTTTTGATTTATGTGCAGGTGCAGCTGATCTGGAGTCCATAAGCCTTGAATGCACTTGTCCAGCATGTGGGCCCCCCATCCGAGGTCTGAGGCGTCCGTTGTGATGGTTTGGTTTGTTTGAATGTTGCGGAAAGACAAACCTGGGTTTGACTGGCATGCCTGAGCCCACCATAGGAACTCTTCTTTCAGGCATGGGATTAGTGGTATTTCGGTTTCTAAGCTGTGTTTGCGTTGAGACCATAAATTCTTTAGGTACCACTGTAGCTTGCTCATATGTAGTCTGGCATGGGGGACCAAGATTATGCAGGATGCCATGAAGCCCAGGCCTGCAGTACTTTTCTTGCTGTTAGTTTGTTCTGCTTTGTTAATGCCAGGAAGTAAAGAGGAAGTTGTTCTTGTTTTTCTGCAGTTAGGAATGCCATCTGTTTTACTGTGTCCAATTCTGCACCCAAGAATGTTCTTGTTTAGGATGGAATCAGTCTTGACTTTTTTAAATTGACTGTGTATCCCAGGGCTTGCAGTAAGCAAATGACTCTTTGTAAGTCTTGTGTCAGCTTGCTTTTGTTGTCCGCTTGTATCAGGCAGTCGTCCAGGTATGGATAAATTTGGATTCCCTGAAGCCTGCAATGAGCTATTACTGATGCCAGGCATTTCGTGAACACTCTGGGCGCAGTAGATAAGCCAAAGGGCAATGCTGAGAATTGATAATGCTCTGATCCTGCAAGAAATCTGAGGTATCGTCTGCAAATTGGTCGTATGGGGACGTGCAGGTATGCCTCCTTGAGATCTAGAGTTACCAGCCAATACTCCTTGCCCAGCATGGGAAGAAGTTGCTGTAGGGTCAGCATTTTGAATTTTGGAACAATGATGAATGTGTTTAAAGCGGACAGGTCGAGAATAGGTCTCCAACTTTTCTCTTTTCTTGGTACTAGGAAGAGTCTGGAGTAAAATCCCTTGCCCTGTTCTGTAGGTGGTACCTTTCCACAGCTCTCATCTTTGTTAATTGAGCTATTTGTTTTAGGGCTTCTGTCTTTTGATTTGGTGGTAGGTTTGCCATTCCTCTTTTTACTGGTAAGGTGTGGAAATGAAACCTGTAGCCTTGGTCTATAGTTTGCAAAATCCACTTGTCTCTTGTGATATAGTGCCAGTTTTTGAAAATAAGGCTAACTTTCCGCCTAAGGGTGCTGCTATTTGTTTCCTGGTAGGCGGTGTCAGAGCCAAGTCACTGTGATTGTCCTGTTGCAGTGGTAGTGGTTGTATCTGTGCCTCGTTGGTTATTCCTTGCCACTGGCGCCCCTGTAGGCACCTCCTCTGGATTGGTTTCTGCCTCTGGTACGCCTATTCCTGCCTCTCTGATTTTAGAGGAGTCTGGAAAGGACCAATTTTGGAAGGCCAGTTCCTGCTGAACCTTGGGGGCTGAACCTGTAAGAAATCTTTAACTGTTTGTACAGATTTTGCCTTTTCTTCCATTTTCTTCATTACTTGTTGGGCAGGAGAACCAAATAGACTGACCTTATCCATAGGAGCATCTAATAGCTTTGCTTTAACATGATCCGCAAGACCTGTTCTTTCAACCATGCATGCCTTCTTATAACTGTGCCAGTCATGGCTGATCTAAATGAAGCCTCCAGTGCATCATAGCCACATTTTAAAGAATGGTTACTAACCTGCTGAATGTTATTCACCATTTCTAAAACATATTTCTTATCTAAGGAATCATCAGAGGACAGTTTCTTAGTTAACTGATCAAGCATAAACTCTTGGTATTGGATCATATGAAACTGACAGTTCAGAGCTCTAGCTGAGAGAGTAGCAGAGGTGTATACTTTTTTACCCCATCTCTCTAAGGACCTGGATTCCCTATCAGAAGGGAGAGGGTTTTTTGCTGAGGTCGAAGCTACTGCCTTAGGCCCCTGGGAGATAGTCTCAGGATCTACAAAAGGAGCCTTGTATAAGTGGTGATGAGTGTCCGGTACCCTGTAATACCTATCGGGCTTAGCAGGGGCTGGAGGTAAGGTATCAGGAGCAGTGCAAACATCATTAAATGCATCATCCACAACAGGAAGAACTGGAGGTATAGCTAAGGGCCTATGTTGCGGTAAGTGGAAAAAAGGTCCTAAGCCTTTTTCTTGAATCTGAGAAATCTTGTCCCTGCCATTGGAATTGCTCTCTCATGGCATGTAAGGTTTCCCCAAAGGAAAATTCCTCTGGTGGAGAGGCAGAAGGAATAGATTCTTCAGCATCAGAATCTTCATAAGTAGAAAAAGGAGCCTCTGGATGGTCTGTATTGTCTGAATCATCAGAAGAGTCATCTGAGGACACTGGCTCAGGGGGCTCTGCTCTAGGTCTCTTTTCTGGAGGTTGAGAGGCCCTGTCTGGGTGAGATTGGGATCCCCTTATTAAAGAGATGAGATCCTCTGCCAGAGTAAGCATTTGAGAACTGGAGCTAGGCCTGTGAGAGGGGGGCTTAACAGGCACTGACTTAGCAGTTTTGGCTGCTTTAGCCCTGGCAAAGGCCTTTATAGACATGGCTGCAGGAGGCCTAGCAGCACCACGTGCTGGGGTAGAGACATCCAAAGGGATGGTGTCCGATAATTCTAGGGAAACCACATTAGTAGGCAAAACTTCAGAGGCCGATTCAACTAGGGTAGAAGGAGCCTCGGTAGTAGTCATGGATTCGGCTGAAGATTGAACCGTTTGCTCGGTTTCGGCCGAAACCGAGACACTCGCGGTTTGCTTAACCGTGGTTTCGGCCGAAACCACGGACCGCGAGTGTCGGTCCTTTTCTTTGCGTTTCTTAACAATTTGGGTAGTCGGAGGATCCGACGGCATAATGTACGCAAAATCTGAGCCGAAAAACTGTTCAGCAAACTCCGACCGACGCCTAAGCGTTCGTCGGTTGAAGGAAGCACAGGCTAAACAAGCTGGTACGTCGTGGTCTGGGCCTAAACAAGGTAAGCAGTAAGAGTGGAAATCTTTATGAGGTATTTGTTTTCCACAAGTTAAACAGTTATTCACTTTTTCTGACATCGGCTGAGGCAAGAAAGAGTCCCCAACGGGGTACTTAGCTTTTAGAAGTCTTCGAAGTAGTATTAATCTCTGGATCTGACCGACCGGCACTTGCGAACAGCTTCTGCTTCGGGTGCCACGCGGCAAGAAAGACTGAGGAAAATGGCGTCGGCTGATGCCTTTATACCAGAAGACCAGCAGAGATGACGTCGGGTGAAGTGCGACACCAGCCGAGGCCAGACCCAGACTTTGGAATCCGGCCAACCGAAGGGCTGCCTGACGACAGGACAACCCATTTGTAAGGACTGCAGATGCATCCTTGAAGGACATCTTGGATTTTCTTACTGATTTGTTTAAATAGCTGAGATCCAGAACTGGTCTCCATTTCCTCATCCTATTTGGTCTGCGGGGACTGTTTGGATGACTCTTTTGTTTAGCAACTTTTGAATTTCTAACGTTGCCTGTTCCCTTTGACTGGGTGGAACATCTGGGATCTTTTTTATATTTGGGACGGGGAAGGAAAAGGGTATGTAGTAACCTCTGGATATGATGCTTTGTACCCATTTGTCTTTTATTTGTTGCCAAGCTTCTGGGTACAAAGATAAATGGCCCCCGACTGCCTCTAGAGATGGACAAGCAGGCCTCCTTTCAGGAGCGCTGAAAGGGCTTACCAAAGAAAGATTCTCTGTTGCCCTGATTCTGTGGACTCCCTCTGCCACGTAGTCGGTGTCTTCCATTACTATTTCCCCCCCTGCCCCTGGGGGAAGATTCACCATGTGTGTCCTGGAAAGCTCTCTGAGATTTTCAAAACCACATTTTGCCACTTCCTTTCTGCCCTTTGGGATAAGGTCTGGTAGGCAGGTAAAAACAAACTCCTATGGCACACAGAGTCTTTCCTTATTGCTCACACCTGGTTAGTGTGTCCTTGACTTTGGGCCTGAACAGGGACGAGCCATCGAACGGGGCGGATTCACAAAGGAAGATTTAATGGGCTCCGCAAAGTCACACAAGCACATCCAAGAATGTCTCCTTAAAAAAATTTTAGAACCTGCTGCTTTGCTTGCTTCATCCACTGCATAAGAAATCAATCTCATGGAGGAGATGACAACTGAGTTTAAGGTAGAGAGCCGAGAGAAAACTTTATCTGAAACCACATCAGCTACTGTGAACCTTGGAGAGACTCTCCTAGTTCTTTTAGAAGGTCACTTTGTAATATAGTAAAATGGGTATGGTATTTCAGCAATCTGAGGGCAAAAGTCACTGAAGAAAAATGCGCCTTCCATATCTGTCCATTGTACAAGACTCCCTGTTCGGTGGATGAACAGATGTCTCAGAGTTCCTTCTTGGCCGCTACTGCCACCACCATAGCATCTACTGGGACTCCCTTATTTAGAAAGGTTTTGTCTGACGGGGATGTGATAAACTTATCTGGCCTCCTAGGAACAGGTTCCACTGAATCTGGAGACTCCCACACCTTCTGAAAAACTAGGTCTAAGTTCGTCGAAAGGTGGAGACACCCAAGTGGAGGAAGGGTGAGATACGAAGACCTTCAGGTATATGGACTCCTCTGCTGAAGGGTTAGTGGACTTTCAGGCGCCTATTTCAGTATTTCTAAGATGTCTCCAAAGGAGACATCACCAGGAGGCAACTGTAGGGACCCTTCAGCTTCATTGAGGTCCATATCAGAAGTGATGGACTCCTCTGGGGAGTCTAAATGCTTCCTCCTGCATAATCTCTTCCAAGGGACCTCTTCAGTGGACTACTCTGGAGAGGTTTTAGAAAAGTGGGGGTGCCCGGTGAGGCATCCTGAGACCTAGGATCTCCACGCTCCTGTGGATGCAAGGATATAGAAGCAGACACTGGTGCTTTTGGGGGTAGAACATCCGTAGATGACAGCAGAACTCTCTGTGGAGACAGTACTCTCCTCATCAGCTAAAAGCCCCCCACCCCTGATCCAAAGATATCCCTGGATCCGAAGAAATTGCGGGAACCCCTGCAATCAAGGGCAACGGGCTTGAGGCAGAGGTAGAAGCCAAGCTCACCCAAGCCAATGCCATTTGAGGCAAGATCGGATCTGACAACTGTCTGATCTGACTCTCCTCCCTGGACCCGAATGGACAGCGTCGGCTCCAGGACTCCCCGAGCTCCGATGGAACACAGGACGTCAGAGCAATGGCCGGATCTGAAGATCCCGTTATAGATCTCAGGTCTGATGGTTCCACTAATATCAGCTCAGGACATTCTGACACCAGAGTCAGAGGTCAGATCGGAGGAGGAATCGGAGCAGAAGGGGAGGATGAGGTCGAATCTGAAGCCCTCTGGGTTGGATCTGACAATAACTTGGCTAGCACTGGTGTCTGCCTCTGTACCACTCAATCCACGTCGTCGGAGAGGCTGCTGGAGGACAGAGTCGAGGGAGATGGAGACTTGGAATGTTGTAATATTAATGACCTTAGAGTAGGGGAGAATGGCTCAAAGACTTGAGACCGGCACTGGCTCTGCAACTCAAACTCTGCTGGCACCGAGACAGATGGCGTCGGAGCTGTTGAGTTTTCGAATCAGACAGGCTTAGGATCTGTTGTCGAAATTTTGGGAACCTTTTCTGACTGCTCAGATAGAGCACTAGAAGAGGAAGATTTCTTATCAGACTTGTCTGATTTTGAAGTTGGAGACTTGTCAGTGTTTGGTAAACCTTCTTGTATAGCCTCTGAGAAGGGGGGTTTTCAACAGTCCTCAAAATATCAATTTGTTTTTCCTCTCCAGGAGAGCTCTGTGATTAGAGGAATGACAAATGGAGCAAGACTCCTGGAGATGGATGACTCCTAGGAATAGACACAAACTGTGCGACTATCAGTTAAGGACATTTTCTGCCCACATCTTTTATATTTTTGGAAACCTGACAGTTTTGAATCCTTAGAAGACATCATGACAGACATGAGGGATAGTGACAGAGGAAAAAAGCTAGAGAAGCTTTTTTTTTTTTTTTTTAAACAGCAAAAAACTTTGCCAGGAAAACAGTTATAAAGAATTAAAGGAGAACATGGCCCTCTAACTTAAATGGGCTATACCCAGAAGATGGAAAGGGAAAGAGATAGCCCTCCAACTTAAACGGGCTAAGGAGAAGGCAGTTCTCGAACTTAAACGAAATGTCTTTAACAAGGTTCCTGGAAAAGAAACAAGAATAAGAGCCCTCTAACTTAAATGATCTATTAAACATTTAAGGTAGAAGCCAGGAGAGGGACAACAAGGTCTAAATGGAAGACTATGGCCAACAGCAGAAAAAATAGCCACAAAAATGGAAATAAACTATCTAGCACAAAAGCTAACTATTTTAGGTAAATAACAATGAAGAATAAAGCAATTGCTAACAATAGAGGGTATAATAAAAAATATACTTAGCCAGATCTAGTAGAACGAGCACCCGATCTTGTTTAGTGGCAAACGAGATCTGGTAAGGTTTCCTGGTGCATGCTGGGATAGGGTTTAGCCATGAGCTGGGTAGAAGACCTCGAGCTTGGATATAAAGGCTGAGTCGGATCAGAGGATCGGATCCGAACCCATCCTAGTAAGAATGAAGGCGAAATAGGATGACAACACATCACTGGTTTTCCTCAGGATGTGCACTGCCACCAGAAAGCACTGAGAAGACAATGCCCACTGCCAAACCCTCATGGCTTTTTGACATAATGAAAAGGAGTGCGTTTCCCTGCTGTTTGTTAATGCACCAAATTACCGACATGTCAGTTTGGACAGGAACCACACTTCTGGGAAGGGAGCACTGGAAAGCTTGCAATGCAAGGAGGACCCCCTCATCTCCAGGACTCGCCTCTGAGGAGGACCTCATGGCTTGGACAGTCTTTCCCATGAAATGCTCCCCCCAAAGCTGGGAAGCATCAATACTCTCTGTGGATTTGTGGGGGTGGGGTGGGAGGTGGAAACAGAATAAAGGGACAACCCTGGGAAACTAGAGGGGAGTCCAACCACCAATGAACATATTGACTGCATATACTCATAAGACAAATGGGAAAGTACATGGGTTTGTATAACACCAATCACAGAGCTGCAAGAGTTCATTAACACTGTCAAATAGAATACGGGATGAGAGTAATGAAAGCTGTTATAGATCCCAGGAGACAGAGGATGCACCTGGCTAGGGTTTTCTGGTGGGAGAGAACTGCTGACGCTAGTTGCTGGAGAGTTAAAATTCTCAACACTGGAAGTCTAGCTAATTGTAATGTTGTGTCCAAACAGGACCCAATGAACTCTACTGTTTCGACAGGAACTAACTTTAATTTTCCATACTGATTGCAATTTGTAGATGGGTGCAAAGCTGGAGTAAGGAATCCCTAGCTTAAAGTAAGTTGACGCCTGGAGGAAAAAGTTATAAGACAGTCATCCAGGTATAGGAACACACAGAGCCCCTGCCCTCTAAGGTTGGTTGCATTCACTTATGTACTTTGTGAACTCCTGGGGGGCTGTGGTGAGATCAAACAGCAGAGCCTTGAACTGGAAATGACTAGCTCACAGCTGAAAGTTGAAGCACCTGGCTATCTTTATGACATAGCATTCGCCCTGAAGGCCTATCAAGCACATCCAGTCATCCTTCCTTTGGCACCAAAAAGAAGCTTGAGTAGACTCCAGATCTTTATTGGTCTTGTGGGACATCCTGGATGACTTGCTTGTCTAGCAATTTTCTTATTTCTTGTTATGCAGCCTTCCTTTGCTGGCTTGAAATATTAAGTCTTTCTGAGTTGAGGGTAGAAAAAGACAGGAAATTATATAGCTTATGGTAATTATTCTCTACACCTATGTATCTCAAGTGATGGTGCCCAGGCTGAAGGGTGCAGACACAAGCACCCCCTCCCCTAACAGCCTCCAGAGTGCAGCAGTCAGGCAACCCTTAAAAACTGCTGGAAGGGTTTGTTGGAGAGGGGCTCCTGAAACACATGGCTCTGCAAACTATCTCTACCACACCATTGTGATTACTTCACTCCTCTGCCCCTGGAGGGCTATGCCAGGAGAAGTAGGGCAGTGGATGTGTAACATATACCAGCACAGCTATCTGGAGTTTTGTAAAGAATTATATGTCATTTGTATATCAAACTGGTTTGTACAGGTACTTGTGTTCAAAATGTATTTGCAAAACTGCTTGTGTTAAAAATGTACCAACAGTAGGTCCTTCTGGACAGAAAAGAGATGCACCTGTACGTCAGACTATTTTAACTACTGAAATGAATACACTGCAACAGAGAATACTGGAAAAGAAGAGGTTAATCCCGGTCCAGCTAACTTTGAAAAATAGTCTGAAATTAAATTACCTGCTTTAGGCCATGAGGTTGTATCCTATAGTTCTGATTGCAACCAGAGACAAAATATCTGTGAAAACCAAGACCAGGAATCCTACTGTATTGTCCTTAGTGGTGAACTAATTGCTACCATGGAAGGGTGAAAGTCTTGAAATGGTTTTACAGCTTCCAGATGCTATAACACATCTTAGCAAAGCTCTGTGTGTGCATGTATTATGACACACAGGTGTTAGATTCTGGTTCAGTTTCTAGTAAAGGGGGTAGTCTGGGAACGAGAGTCAGGTGACCAGATGTATGTGATGTCATTCTGTAATCCAGCACTGAAATGGTGTTTTAATATTAGATGAGACAGAAGTCTCAGGGCAGTCTGTTTTCGAAACCTGATAAAGAAGGAGACCACTCAACCCACTTCATCTTGCCTTGCTTTAGTAAGTAACCAGGGAAGAGTAACCATTTAGATCAGTCAGGAAAATGCATTGAGATTAGTTAAGTACTGTTTTTCTGTATCTGTGTGAATCTATCCATCTGTGTTATGTTTAATGTTTCCTTTGACTGAAACCCTGGTGTTTATTGTAAATAAATATCAGTAAATAATATGCAAATATTATAAATTGATATGTGGGTGGCACAGTATTGCAGCAGTTAATGTTGCTGCCTCACAGCAAGAGGTTCTCTGCTGGGCTGCCTTCTGTGTGGAGTCTGCATGTCCTCTCTGCATTTACGTGGGTTTCCTCAGGGTGCTCCATTTTCCTCCCACATTCCAAAGACATGCGTCTGGAGTGTTTTTCCCGACCTCCACTGAAAACAGGCTCTGTCCTAGTCGGACTTTCCCAGTCAACAAATGTTAAATAAAAAAAATAATATTTAGTATTTTCATGTTCTTTAATTATTTACTATTACATATATTTAAACTTTTCATAATGGCTGTTTTTACAGAATATTTTGACCTTTGACAGTACTTGCATTTATTTGGTGACACTGTGGCTGCTCCTGAAAGCCTTGCTGCATTGGTCAACCACTACCATTTGTATTAGTATTAATTTTACTCAGTATAACTGGGAACCCCTTGTAACAGCCTTAGAGTGGCTGGCTTTGAAGTATTCTGGTGGTGGTGGAACTAACTTACAGTCTGGGCTGAGGAAGCAGAGCTAGAAAATCTGTGCCAGCCTTTCCTAGTGCGTGCATGTCTGTGTGTGAGTGAGCTACTTGCAGTAGGGACACGAGCACAGGTTTCAAAGAGAGGGTGGTAACGGACTTGGCCTGGAACACTCTGCTGAGGATGCAACTCTACACCTGTGTCAGGGGGGATCTTATTGAGGACATGGAAAGAGAGAAACCCATCCCCCAGGCTGTGTGTATTCCCTGTGTGTTCTTAAGGGAAACTGGGCTTGGTGCAGACAGCTGCATCTAAAAATACTGTGTGCATCTATCTTTGCTCCAAGTGAATATCCCTCACCGGTGTCAGTGTGAGAATTGAGGCTCCTTGATCAATGGCCCAGAGGAGGGGCGTCACACTGTCACAGTCATAAAACCCAGAGATTTAGAGAACCAAAATTTTTTGCTCCCTTTCTGTTGCCTAGAAAAAATTCCTTTGGGGCTAGAGAAGTTGATTTCCTTCACCTTTTGCGCAAAGCGGGTGGACCACTTCTAAGAGGCAATGATGAAGGATGTCAAAGTGCTCCTCAAAAGTCACAGAAACACATACAGGCATGCCAGTAAACAGCATTGCCTGTGTCCACTGCTTTCGATAAGCCATCAGCCACACTAGCCAGTTTGTGTACAGACATGTTTGAAAGGGCTTGGAGGGTAGTCAGCTGAGTATCCACAGGTAAGGACTCTGAGGCAGACTTGGAAAGATTCCTCATCAAATCCCTCTGAAAATGTTTTAGATGAGCTAAGTAGTTCAGCACTCTTAATGCAAAGTTTGCTGGAGCATAAACCTGCCTTCCAAATCTGTCCAACATGCTGGAGTAGCTTTTGGGGGGGATGGAAAGTACAGCTCTTCTCCACAATCTTTCTTTATGGCCACTGCTGCCACCATGGAATCTGCTGTGGGACCCTTACTCCAGAAAGGCATGTCCTTAAGGGAAACAAAGATCTTGACTTGTTTATGTGGAATTGGTTTGACCACATCTGGTTCCTTCCAAGCCAACCTCAAAACCAAATCCAGAAGTTCACCAGGTGGAGGGACTAATCAGGAAGTAGATGGGCCAGCTCTGAAGGCCAAAAGGAATACATATTCCCCCTGGGAGGGGGCATTGGTGGACCACCACCCCTTCTGTTTCAATAACTCTTAAGATCTCACCAAAGGAAACATCCTCTATGGGAACCCTACCCTTCATCAAAATCAATATCCTCAGTGAGGGACTCCTGAGGGAAGTCCAGGTGCTTCTTTTGCATGCATGTTTCCTATGTACATCTACGGTGGGAAGTTCAGGGGAAAACTCAGAAGAAGATGGGCAATCCACAATGTGGACTGTCTTGAGGCCTCCAGGTGTTGATGGTCCCACTGGGAGGCAGAGGAGGGTAGAAGACCAGAAGTCAACAAGGGATGAAACAGTGTGTGAAAGAGAAACCTGCTCTCTAGATTTAGCGAGGACTTTCTCAAAAGCCTAAGCTGAAACTGGTCCTCAAGCAAGCCCTACAGGATCCAAAGACTCTGACAAAGGCATACGCTGCAACCTGAGCCAGCTAGGATGTGAAGATGACATTGAAGCCAAACTGTCGGAAGCCAAAAGGAAGGGAAGGATCTGTGAATCTCAGTCTCGATCCTGACCCCCTAGCACTGGTGCTGGCCTCCCGGCTCCAGGACTCATTCAGGTATGATGCAGTGCAAGTTGACTGGGTCAGAAATATTATGAGAGTTGAAGGAGCCCAGTCTTTCAGCTCTAGCACAGGTAACCCCCTGGGAATATTTGGATCCAATGATAATGGATCCAAATGTTGGGCCAGAGAATGAGTTATCACCAAGTAAATAGAAGGGATGGCTCCCAGCCTCCCTAACAGTGGGCAGTGCAGGGAGGACCCCTAACTGAATCTGGGTCCTCAGAAATTTCATCATCCTGTTCATGTCATCTTCAGGCAGGCTTCTTGATGACAGCACTGACCTAAGGGAAGAGGCTGTCGAAGGAGGCCTAGAGATGTGATGAAATGACCTCTCTTAAGTAGAGGACTAACTGGCTCCAGTGAAAATCTGGATCCAGAGAATAGAGGAGATGGTGATCTGATTCTGATCAGCATTGATATTGAAGTCTAATCCCAAAGTTTAGGTACCTATAAAGCCAAGCCTAGTGGACATGATGGATTGGGAGACCTTTTCCTTTGTTCCTCTCCGAGTGTTTCTCAGAACTTCTCTCTAGGACACATCCTTATCTTTTTCCTTATCCTTTTAGTTGACTTTCTCTCTCGTTTTATTCTCTCTCCTGACTTCCTGCTAAGGGAAAAGAAGCGGGGGAGGGGGTTGACAACACTAGACCGAAGAAAGTAAGTTAGTAAGCATATTATAGGGAATAAGTTGGCAGAAAAAGCTTAAAGACTAAGAAAAAAATTCACTTACCTTATCAAAGAGCACTGAGCCAAGGCGACCACATCTGTATTATTTGAGCTGTAAATGAAAACTGAGGTATTCAGTTGATGCAGGGGGAATTATGGGTAGTAGGAGCAGTCTCAACCTTGGATCCAGAAGTCTACAGTTGTCGATGTCAGATCTGTATGGATCTAATAATTCCATCAGTTGAGGATGGACAGAAGAGACATACAATCTACAATTTTTCAGTCATTCCTCCAATTTTGCCAAGCCCTTTAAATCCTAACACTTCTGTGCTTCAGCTTTGTTGTACAACTAGGCCATCAGCAGACACACACACTTCTTTCACACATTCTAGCGTCACTTGTACAAACAATGAAAAGGAAAAGTTTCTGGTACTGCCCCATCTTCTACGGTACTCCATAGGTAGCCATCTTCATCTCAATGGATGACTAACTATAACCTTCCATATCCTGCTGTCAAATTCATTCAGTAACTTTCTGCACAGAACCCTAACAAATGCCTTTCTGAAACCTAAAGACACTTTCTACTACTTGTGCAAGACTACAAAACATACTCTACTCCAAAACAGTCTGGAACTTAGAAATGTTACCCAATCAATGAATCCTAACAGATTTATATAGCATGACCTTCCACACCTGACGTTATGCCTAACTTAGAAGGGCAATGTGCACAGGTGAAACATATTGAAGACATTTTAGAGGTATCTCAGAGTACAGCATGCATGAATGATGCTCTTCTCCTGAAAACAAGGTCTAGACTACACTGTTCACTAAAAGAAGCACAATCAAACAGTTGCAGCTCAAATGGCCATTGCAGACACATTCTGAAAGCAAACACTGGAGACTATTACTATAATTATTTTATGATCTTTCAGTTGGTCAGTAACCTTCACAAATAATGCAGATAGCAATTTCCCAGCATAGTACCTGTTTCACCAATAAAAATCACTCCCAAACAGTTGCAATGGAGACACAATATGGTGCATTTCCTGACATGCATACAGTGTTTGGCATTAAAATTGAAGCTGGTATGAATAGCCATGGTATGGAGGGGAAAGCCTCCCCTTCCTTCCCATTAGTCTCTGCTGGGGGGAAAAGACAGGGCGATAGGTGGTCTATTGAATTGAAAACTCATAGAAAAACTGGAGAAAGAGCAGGTAGGAAAAGTACAGTTGTGTAAAATCTTACCATTACAGTAGATGCCCTTCTCTTCACTGTTGCAGTATTCATTACTACAGAGATCCCCTGACAGGGGCAGCCCACCATCTGGCCAGTATACCAAAGTCTTTAGGTTGCTTAAACATATGCTGTACATCACACGTATGCTCCTCGCATAGCAGAGGGCATAAAGGTGACGTCTGGACATACCATCTTCAGAAATGACAGCCCCAGTAGGGCAATAAAGGAGACATCTCTGGACATACCATCTTCCAAACTGAGAGCCCCAGTAGGAACGCCAATCCAAGGAGTAGAGATGTAATCAGAACATCCAGAAGAAAAATGGACCAGGAGGAGAAGAGATGGAGTGAATACTGCGAGAAGGACATCTACAGTTATGATAAACATTTTACAGAACTGTATTATGTTCTTCTATTTCACTGTTGCAGTATTTGGCAGTATGACTGGTATAGGGAGGGAGCTGGCTGATATGATGAACCGAAGGACGGTTGGTATATTGTGTGTGCAAGAGACCAGATGGAAGGGGAGGAAGGCTAGGTGTATTGGAGGCAGTTTCAAATTGTTTTATCACGGTGTGGATGGGAAGAGAAATGGCGTAGGCATTATCCTGAAGGAAGAGTATGCTAAGAGTGTTTTGGAGGTGAAAAAGAGTGTCGGATAGAGTGATGTTTATGAAGCTGGAAATTGATGGTGTAATGATGAATGTTGTTAGTGCATATGCTCCACAAGTTGGGTGTGCGATGGATGAGAAAGAAAAATTTTGGAGCGAGTTGGATGAAGTGGTGAAGACTGTACCCAAGGGTGAGAGACTGGTGATTGGAGCAGATTTCAATGGGCATGTTGGTGAAGGGAACAGAGGGGACGAGGATGTGATGGGTAGGTATGGTGTTAAGCAAAGGAATGCAGAAGGTCAGATGGTAGTGGATTTTGCGAAAAGGATGGACATGGCTGTGATGAATACATATTTTAACAAGAGGGAGGAGCATAGGGTGACATACAAGAGTGGAGGAAGATGCACACAGGTGGGTTATATCTTATGGAGAAGGGCCAATCTGAAGGAGATTGGAGACTGTAAAGTGGTGGCAGGGGAAAGTGTAGTTAAGCAGCATAGGATGGTGGTTTGTAGGATGACATTGGTGATCAAGAAGAGGAGGATGAGTGTGAGGGCAGCACCACGGATCAAATGGTGGAAATTGAAAAAGGGTAATTGTGAGGTGATGTTCAGGGAAGAGTTAAGACAGGCACTGGGTGGCAGTGAAGAGTTAACAAATAGCTGGGTAACTACAGCAGAGCTAGTAAGAGAGATGGCTAGAAGGGTGCTTGGTGTGACATCTGGAAAGAGGAAGGAGGACAAGGAGACCTGGTGGTGGAATGAAGAAGTACAGGAGTATATACAGAGAAAGAGGTTGGCGAAGAAGTGGGATTTGTCAAAGAGATGAAGAAAGTAGACAAGAGTACAAAGAGATGAGGTGCATGGCAAAGAGAGAGGTGGCTAAGGATAAGGCGTATGAAGATTTGTATAAGAGGTTGGACACTAAGGAGGGAGAAAAGGACCTGTACCGATTAGCTAGACAGAGGGACCGAGCTAGTAAAGATGTGCAGCAGGTAAGGGTGATAAAGGATAATGAGGGAAACGTACTCACAAGCGAGGATAGTGTGTTCAGCAGATGGAAAGAGTACTTTGAGGGGATGACGAATGAAGAGAATGAGAGGGAAAGAAGGTTGGATGATATGCGGATAGAGAATCATGAAGTGCAGTGGATTAGCAAGGAGGAAGTAAGGATAGCTATGAAGAGGATGAAGAATGGAAAGGCTGTTGGTCCAGATGACATACCTGTGGAAGCATGGAGATGTTTAGGTGAAATGGCAGTGGAGTTTTTAACTAGATTGTTTAATGAAATGTTGGAAAGTGAGAGGATGCCTGAGGAATGGAGAAAGTGTTTTGGTACCGATTTTTAAGAATAAGGGTGATGTGCAGAGCTGTAGTAACTACAGAGGGATTAAACTGATCAGTCACAGCATGAAGTTATGGGAAAGAGTAGTGGAAGCTAGGTTAAGAAGGGAGGTGGTGATTAGTGATCAGCAGTATGGTTTCATGCCAGGAAAGAGCACTACAGATGTGATGTTTGCTCTGAGAGTGTTGATGGAGAAGTACAGAGAAGGTCAGAAGGAGTTGCAATGTGTCTTTGTGGATTTAGAGAAAGCATATGACAGGGTGCCTAGAGAGGAGTTGTGGTATTGTATGAGGAAGTCGGGAGTGTCAGAGAAGTATGTAAGAGTGGTACAAGATATGTACGAGGGCAGTGTGACAGCGGTGAGTTCTGCAGTGGGAGTGACAGATGCGTTTAAGGTGGAGGTGGGATTACATCAAGGATCAGCTCTGAGCCCTTTCTTATTTGCAATGGTGATGGACAGGTTGTCAGATGAGATCAGACAGGAGTCCCCGTGGACTATGATGTTTGCAGATGACATTGTGATCTGTAGTGAGAGTAGGGAACAGGTGGAGGAGACCCTGGAGAGGTGGGGATATGCTCTAGAGAGAAGAGGAATGAAGGTCAGCAGGACTAAGACAGACTATATGTGTGTGAATGAGAGGAAGGTTAGAGGAATGGTGAGGATGCAGGGAGTAGAGGTGGTGAAGGTGAATGAGTTTAAGTACTTGGGATCAACAGTTCAGAGTAATGGTGAGTGTGGAAGAGAGGTGAAGAAGAGAGTACAGGCAGGATGGAGTGGGTGGAGAAGAATGTCAGGAGTAATTTGTGACAGACTAGTACCAGTAAGAGTGAAAGGGAAGGTCTACAAGAGGGTAGTGAGACCGGCTATGTTATACGGGTTGGAGACAGTGGCATTGACAAAAAGGCAGGAGTCAGAGCTTGACGTGGCAGAGTTGAAGATGTTAAGATTTGCACTAGGTGTGACGAGGATGGACAGGATTAGGAATAAGTATATTAGAGGGTCAGCCCAGGTTGGAAGGTTTGGAGACAAAGCCAGAGAGGCAAGATTACGTTGGTTTGGATATGTGCTGAGGAGGGATGCAGAGTATATTGGGAAAAAGATGCTAAGGATGAAGTTGCCAGGTAACAGGAAAAGAGGAAGGCCCAAGATAAAGTTTATGGATGTGGTAAGAGAGGATATGCAGGCGGTTGGTGTGACAGAGCAAGATGCAGAGGACAGGAGGAAATGGAAACAGTTGATCTGCTGTGGCGACCCCTAACGGGAACAGCCGAAAGAAGAAGAAGAGTATTCATTACAATAGTGAGAGTGCCAAATCTCAGGAAGAAGAGAAGGAGGAGGAGGAGGAGGAGGAGGAAGGACCAGCAGAGATATCTAGGAAGCCACGAAAGATGGCTCTAACAAAACCAGCCCTAGCTCTGGAAACTCCATCCAACTTGTAGTGCTTGGTAAATATATGCACAAAAGTCCAGGTTGCTGCCTGAAGAATACAATTTGTATCGAAACCCTTGAAAAAAGTACCAGAAGAGGCCACAGCTCTATTAGAATGAGCCTTAACAGTACAAGGAAGGCTCTTACCCTAAAAGGAATAACAAAGAGAAATGGACTTAGAAATCCAGGAGGAAATAGTTTGCTTGGACACAGCCAATCCTAAAGACCTAGGATGAAAGGAAAAGTACAGTTGTGTACACTTACCATAATTATAGATGTTCGAGTGTATTCACTGTTGCAGTCATCACACTTCGGTTATCCTGCCAGGAGTAGCCCTCAGTCAGCCCGAATACCAGAAACTTAGTATTTCTACGTCGGTTGCTGTCGCTCCAGGACTGACGTCAGGTCATCGGTGGTATAAAATCAGGCAGCCAACGCCGTTGCATCAGTTTTTCTTGCCCCGTTAGGAGCCCCCAAATAGGGAACTAGGTTATGGTGGAAGAACACCACCAGCAGAAAGTAAATACCAAAAATTCCCTGTAAGGAGAGAGGAAGAGAGAGACAAGGGGAATGGAGGGTGGGAAACCAGAATTGAGACAGTGAATACACTCGAACATCTATATTTATGGTAAGTGTACACAATTGTACTATGTTCTTCATGTTTCACTGTTACAGTCATCACACTTGGGTTGACTCCCAAAGCTGAAGAAAAGGGTGGAGGCAGTCAAGAAGATTGGGGACTGGCTAGAATGCCCTCCAAGACTGCAGTGGCAAGGATTTGGAAAAGATAGGCAGGTGGTAATTCTTGGTGAAAGTATGAACATAAGTCCATGGTGCAGTCTCCAGGATGTCCCTGGTGGGGACTCCTCTGAGAAAAGCTGCAGAGGTGGAGGTTGCCCTGGTGGAATGCATCCTGACCCCCTTTGGCAGCAGTTTCCCGTGCTGTTTTTAGCAGAAATGGATGCAGTGTGCTATCCATTTGGATATTGTTTGGATATGGCCTTGCACTCTGCTCCTGCTATGAAGTGGACTAGCAATTGGTCAGTTTTTCTAAAAGATTTAGTCCTATCCAGATAGAATCTGAGCTGTCTGTGCACATCTAGAGAGCAGAACCCTCTCCCCCCTTGTTTTGTGGGTTAGGGAAAAAGGTGGGCAAATGAATAGATTGGTTGAGGGCCACACTGGACACCACTTTAGGCATTAAGGATGGGTTAGTCCTGAGGGAGACCCTGTCAGCATGGAAAATGATGAAGGGCTCTACAGCCATGAGTGCTTGTAGCTCTGAAACTCTTCTAGCTGAAGTGATGGCCAGAAGCAAGGTTGTTTTCCAAGACAGGAATTTTAACTCTGCTGAAGCTGCAGGCTCAAGGGGGTAGGGTGAGTTTTTCCAACACAAAGTTAAGGTCCCGAGCTGGGGTAGGAGCTCTTCTGGATGGTCTTATGTTGTTAGCCACTCTTAGGAACTGCTTGATGAGAGGGTGTGAGAAGAGAGGTGGCTCTGTGCTGTAATGAGCAGAGATGGCAGAGGCATGAATTGTAATAGAAGAGAAGGATAGACCCCCTGTGTAATAGGTCTGCTAGGTAATCCAGGATAAGAGGTAGGGAGGGCTCTGCTGTTTCGCCTCCTTTAGCCTGGATCCAGGTGCAAAACCTTTTCCACTTGTCAGCATAGGATTTTTTTTAGTGCTGGGGCGTCTGGCCTCACATATAACATCCAGGACTTGTTTGCTTAAGCTGGCAACTGGAGGAGAGGTCAAGGAATAAGCCATGCTGCCAGGTTCAGGGTCTGCAATTGTGGATGCATGAATTCTCCATTCTTCTGGGTCAGGGGTGTTGGGATCTGAGGTAGGTGCCATGGTGGCAGGGGTGACAGGCTATGCAGCAGTGGGTACCAGTGCTGATGTGGCCAGTCTGGGGCAATCAAGATTGCCCTTGGTTTTTCCTCCCTTACTTTGAGCAGTACCCTTGAAATGAGTGGTAGAGGGGGAAATGCATACATCGAGAGGCTTACCCATTGGAAGGATAGAGCATCTACTTTCCAGGCCTTGCTGTGAGGTTCCCTGGTGCAGAATTTGCTGAGCTGATGACTGGAGTGGGAAGCAAAGACGTCCATCTTCGGGGTGCCCCATTTCTGGGTTACAAGGTTGAAGGTTCTTTGGTCTAGCTGCCACTCATGTGGGTCTAGCAGATTTCTGCTTAAGTTGTCTGCCAGAGAGTTTAGGAAGCCTGGCAGGAATTGTGCTAGCAGGTGTATTTGCATGGCTGAGGCCGTGTGCCAAAGGGTCATGGCGAGCCTGCAAAGAGGATAAGAGCGAGTCCCTCCCTGTTTGTTGATATACTACATCACTGTGGTGTTGTCTGTTTTGATCACTAGAGGCCCCGGGGAGAGTAGAAGTCAAAGCTGTCAGGGCATGCTGAACAGCTAGCATCTCTTTTTGGTTGATGTGCAGATGCACTTGATTTGGGCTCCAGTGGCGCTGAATACACCTGCTGTCCAGGTGTGCACCCCAGGTATAGTCTGATGTATCTGTGGTGAGGTTCTGGGTGGTGTGGGGTTGTGAGAAGGGAAGTCCCTTGTTGTGGTTGCATGCTGCTGCCCACCAAAGGAAATCTTTCCTTAGACAGGGTATCATAGGTGTGATAGTTTCCAGGTCTTGAGAGTGTTGACATCAAAGGCTTTTTAGGTACCATGTAGTTTCTTCATATGCAGTCTGGCATATGGAATGAGTAGAATGCAGGAGGCCATGAACCCTAGAGCTTGCAGATTAACTGGGTTCTGGTGGCTAGTTGAGAGAAGTAGCCTGTCAAGTAGGCTTGTTTTTCTGATGTAAGGAATGCCATCTGGGATGCTGTGTCCAGGCTTGGTCCGAGGAATACAATTTTTTTTGTGTGGGGGCTAGTTTTGGTTTCTTTTCATTGATAGTATACCCTAGGAAGGTCAGTAGGTCCTTTACAAAGGTCAGGAGCTGCAACAGCTTTTCCTGACTTTCTGCCTGAATCAGGCAATCGTCTAAGTAGGGGTTAGTCTGAATATTTCTTTGTCTGCAAAAAGCAATGGCTGGAGCCAGGCATTTTGTGAAAACTCTGGGAGCAGTGGATAAGCCAAAGTGAAGCACAGAGAACTAAAAGTGCATAGATCCTGCCCTGAAACGTAGAGATTTCCTGCAAGATTCCCTGATTGGAATGTGTAGGTAGGCCTCTTTTAGGTCTAGGGTGCCTAACCTAGCATCCTTGGAAAGCACAGGAAGAAGCTGCTGGAGGGTGAGCATTTTGAATTTTGGTATCACCAGAAAGGTGTTTAGAATGGATAGATCAAGGATTTGGTGCCAGATGCCTTCTTTTCTGGGTACCAGGAAGAGCCTGGAATGGAAACCTTGGCCTATCTGGTCTGCAGGAACATGTTGTATTGCCCTCATGGAGAGCACGGAATGGACTTGCTTTTTGGCCTCAGCCCATCTGGGAACCCTTTTGGGGCTGGCAGAGTGTGGAAATAAAATCTGTATCCCTGGGACACTATGTTGAGGACCCATTGGTCGTTGGTAATAGAGGCCCAGTTGTTTGCATGGAAGGAGAGTTTTCATCCTAGGGGCACAAGCAGGTGGGCAGAGGTAAGGGATGGAGTTGAAAAGTCACTGTGAGTTCTTACCATAAAGGGTGGCTTAGCACTCCCTGTTTTTGAAGAGGAGGAACTCCATTGTTTAGATCTCTGCATTCCCTGGGACTGCTGTCTGGAGGATCTGCTTCCCCTGGGTCTTGGCTGAGCAGGCCTGGAGGGGGCCGGAAAGGACCAGTGCTTGGAGGGGCAATGTCTAATGAACCTCTGAGGCTGGACCTGTAAAAAGTCTTTAACTGTCTGCATAGATTTAGCTTTTTCTTCCATCTTTTTCAAGACCTCTTCTGCCTTAGTGCCAAACAAATTGTCTTTGTTCAATGGTGTGTCCAATAATTTTGATTTGACATGGTCTGTTCCTTAAGCCAAGCATGCCTTCTAAGGAAAGAACCAGTGGCTGCTGCCCTGCAAGGTGCTTCCAGGGTGTCAAAGCCACATTGCAAGGTGTGCTTAGTAACTTGGCTTGCAGAATGCATAAGCTTTTGTAACTATTTTCTGCACAAGCTGGAAAGGAAGATATTTTTTGTTTGAGAAGATGTTCTTCGTGTTTCACTGTTGCAGTCATTACATTTGCGGGTAATCTGCTGGCAGGTTACCCCTCAGTCGGCCTGAATTCCAAAGTCTTGGGTCCTGCGTCGGTTGCCGTCTCCTCTTCCATGACGTCAGGTCATCAGGGGTGTAAAAAGTACAGTTTTGTACCTACCATAAATGTAGATGTTCGAGTGTTCACACTGCTGCAGTCATCACACTTGGGTTATCCTGCCGTCAGGTGTTCCCGCAGTCGGCCAGAGTTCCAAAGTCTTGGTCCTGCGTCGGTTGCTGTCGCTTCTTCCCTGATGTCAGTGCGCCAAGGATATATAAGATGCATCAGACACCATTTTCTTCAGTTTTTCTTGCCCCAGATGTCAGGTGCCCCCAAGTAGGTAGGCAGTACATATAAAATAAAAACAATACCTTCAGTCACAAGCAAATACACCACAAAGGTTGTATAGGATATAAAGGTATAGATAAGGCCTGCTAGTTCAGAGGGGATGGAGGGAGGGTAACCTCGACTGCAGCAGTGTGAACACTCGAACATCTACATTTATGGCAGGTACAAAACTGTACTATGTTCATTGTGTTACTGCTGCAGTCATCACACTTGGGTAGAATCCCAAAGCTAAGGTTGGGTGGCTGGTCTATAAAGAGTTAGGATTGGCTATGAGACCCTGCAGAACTGCAGTGGCAAATCCTGCTCTGGATTTAGAGTAAAGAGGCAGGTGGTAATGCTTGGTAAAGGTGTGCACTGAGCTCCAAGTTGCAGCCTCCAAAATTTCCTTGGTAGGTACTCCTCTGAGAAAGGCCACTGAAGTGGATGTAGCCCTGGTGGAATGTGGCCTAATGCAATTTGGGACTGATTTCCCATGCTGTGTGTAGCAGCAACGAATACAGTGTCCTATCCATTTGGATACAGTCTGCTTTGAGATGGCCTTGCTCTGTGATCCTGCAGCATATGCTACAAACAGTTGCTCAGTTTTCCCGATAGCTTTTGTTTTGTCCAAGTAGAAGCGTAGTTGCCTGTGTATGCCCAAAGAATGCAGAAGTTTCAACCCTTTATTCTGGGGGTTTGGATAAAAAGTTGGCAAATGGATGGTTTGGTTAAGAGCCACACTAGATACCACCTTTGGCATAAAGGTAGGGTTTGTCCTTAAAGAAACCCTGTCCTGATGAAAAATTATAAAAAGGTTCCACTGCCATTAATGCCTGTAGCTCTGAGACTCTTCGTGCTGAAGTTACTGCCAGGAGCAGAGCTGTTTTCCATGATAAAAATTTTAGATCGGCTGTATTGGCTGGCTCAAAAGGTGGCAGGGTCAGTTTTTCCAAAACAAAACTGAGGTCCCAAGTTGGTGTTGGTGCTCTCCCGGGCGGTCTTATAATTTTAGCCCCTCTGAGGTACTGCTTTCCTCATGGTATGTAAAGTTTCCCCAAAAGAATAATCCTCAGGAGGAGAGGCTGAAGGGATATATTCTTTAGCATCAGAGTCCTCATAGGGGGGTATAGAGTCCCCTGGTCTGAAGAGGAATCAGAGGAAATGGAAACCTGATCAGAGGAATCATAGTCTGTATCCTGCCTAGGCCTTTTCTCAGGAGGGGGGTGGGAACCCCTGATTAGAGTAATGAGGTCTTCGGCCATTTTAAGCATCTGTTTCTTAGGCATGGAGGCTTGTCCAGGAGAATGCTGTACTTGTTTCTTTGTCTTTAGTGGTACTTTTGTCTTGGCTGTAGTTTTAATGGTAAGTTGTGAAGGTCTGAAAACACCCTCAGAAGCCGATGCCTGCTCAGCGGCTCCGGACCCATCTGAGGGATTAGTTTCCGTAGGCCCAATACCTTGAGTTTCCAGAGGCCTAGTTGTCTCCACGTGGGAGTCTGAGGCGGCCTGTGGCTCTGAGATAGCGGGTGTCAGGGGCTGCAAAAGCACCTCGTTGAGAACCGGTGAACCGGCGACTGGCCTAGAAGAGGCTTTGTCGTCGGTTTTGGACCTCGGATGTCTGTCTTTATCCTTGTCCTTGCGTTTTTTCGGTATTGCGGTCGTCGGCTGATCCAACGGCATAGTATAATTGAACCTTCGGCCAAAGTAGTGCAAAGCAAAATCAAAACGCCTTTTAATAGTACGTTTGTTAACTCTAGCACAAAACCGACAACTAGTGACGTTGTGATTAGGTCCTAGGGATGGAATACAGTAAGAGTGGAAGTCCTTATGAGGTATTTGCTTTCCACAAGAAATACAATCATTAACTTTTTCTGACATCGGTCTGAGGCACGAAAAAAGTTTCCCCAACGGGGTACTTAGCTTTACTGAAGACTTCGGATCTGAAATTAGACTTCAAAAATCTCAGGAGTCGGCCGACCGTCACTTGCGAACTGCTTCTGCTTCAGGCACCGCGTGGCAAGAAAGACTAAAGAAAATGGCGTAGGATGCATCTTATATACCCTTGGCACATTGAAGTCAGGGAAGAAGCGACAGCAACCGACGCCGGACCAAGACTTTGGAACTCTGGCCGAGTGTGGGACCGCCTGACAGCAGGATAACCCAAGTGTGATGACTGCAGCAGTGTAACACAATGAACATCATGCAGCTGACTCCATTTTCTTTAGTCTTTCTTGCCACGCGATGCCAGAAGCAGAAGCATTTCGCAAGTGCCGATCGGCCAACTACTGAAATATTCGCGTTTGAGTTTCAGAACCGAAGTCTTCAATAAAGATAAGTACCCCGTTGGGGAAACTTTTTTTACCGATGTCAAAAAAAGTTAATAATTGTATTACTTGTGGGAAGCAAATACCTCATAAGGATTTCCATTTATACTGTATTCCTTGCCTAGGCCCTGATCACGACGTGCTTGGCTGTCGGTTTTGTGCTAGATTTAACCAACGCACTATTAAGCGTCGGTATATTTTTGCATCTAAGTATTTTGGAAACGGATTTAACTAACCAGAGATGTCATTGGATAGCAATCCGACTACCGGAGTACATAACAAACGCAAAGAAAAGGACAGAGAAAGGCAGTCAAGATCCACAACCGACGACAAAGCTTCTCCTAAGCCAGTCTCTGGTTCGCCGGTACTCAGTGAGGCGCTTTCACAGCCCCTGATACCTGCTACCTTCGAGTCGCAGGCCTCTACCGACACCCATGTGGAGTCCGGCATGCCACAAGATACTCAAGGTATTGGACTGACGGATGTATCTCCCTCGGATGGGTCCGGAGCCACTGAGCAGGCACCGGCTTCTGAGGGTGTATTTAGACCTCAACATTTTTATATCAAACCGACGAAAGCTGCAAAACCAAAGGCAAAGACACCTTCTAAAACTAAAAAAACGACGCCTGAGCCACGTGCACAGGCCTCTATGCCTAAAAAACAGATGATCAAAATGGCTGAAGACCTTATTACCTTGATCAGGGGTACCCATCCCCCTCCAGATAAGAGGCCTAGGCAAGACACTAACTATGAATCTTCAGATCAGGTTTCTATTTCTTCTGATTCCTCTTCTGATCAGGAATTATCTTTACCTCCCTATGAGGATTCAGATGCTGAGGAGTCTATTCCATCTGCATCTCCTCCTGAGGATTATTCATTTGGAGAAACCTTGCATACTTTGAGGGAGCATTTTCACTGGGAGTCTCAAAACTTCTCAGAATCAAAAAAGAGGCTTGGAATTCCTCCTTCTCCCTCAGCACAAGCCTTTAGCCATTCCCCCTGTGTTAGACATTGTGGATGATGTTTTTTCAGAGTCAAGTCTGACCCCTGACTCTACCTCCAGCTCCCAGTAAGCCTGACAGGTATTACAGGGTCCCTGACTCTCATAAATTTTTATTTAGAAACCCTGCTGCTGATCCTGAAACTATTTCACAGGGTCCAAAGGGAGTTAAGGCCTCAACAGCAAAAAACCCTACCCCCTCCAATAGAGATTCAAGGGCGCTGGGCAGATGGGGAAAAAAGGTTTATACATCTGTAACCTTGGCAATCAGGGCCTTAAACTGTCAATTTCATATGCTTAAGTACCAACAACATGTTATGGGATTGCTGAAACAGAAAATTATGTTGATTTCAGAATGTGCAGAAAATAAGGAATTATTGCATGCAGCTGAACAAGTTGGAAAGCATACTTTTCAATGTGGTTTTGATTCTTTAGAGGCCTCCTGCAGGGCCGCAGTTACTGGATCTGTGCTTAGGAGGCATGCCTGGTTAAAGGAACAAAATTTGCCTGATCATGTTAAAGCTAAATTGCTAGATGCACCTTTACAGCATGATTCTCTGTTTGGTATTAAGACAGAAGAGGTTTTAAAGAAAATGGAAGACAAAGCTAAGTCTATGCAAACTGTTAAAGATTTCTTACAAGTGCAGCCACCTAGATTCAGTAGACACTGGCCTACAAAAAAATTGGTCCTTTCCTGTGTCAGACAGAGCTCAAAGGGACAAATCCAGACGCCCTAAGGGTTCCAGGTACCAGGCTCAAGACTCATACAGGTCAAAGCAATGGGGCACATCCACCTCCAAATCTGGAGGAGATAAAGCGCAAACCTACAGAAAGCAATCCCAATGGCTTCCCTCTGCCTACACCAAACACTTATCTTTTGGCAGCACCCATAGGGGGAAAATTAGCACTTTTTGCTCAAAATTGGCAGTTAATAACCCAGGATAAGTGGGTACTGAACATCGTATCACAGGGATACAGATTCCATTTCTACACTCTGCCAATGACAAATGGTTGGCCAGACCTGTCAAAAAACCAATGGGCAGAGACACAGAAACAGGTTACGTCCTTCATGTATATGGGTGCCATTCAGACAGTACCAGAACAGGAAAAAGGACAAGGTTTTTACTCAAGACTGTTCTTGGTACCCAGAAAGGACAAGGCCTGGTGGACAATACTGGATTTATCGATTCTGAACACATACCTGGACATTCCAAAATTCAAAATGCTCACTTTGCAACAGCTTCTGCCCATGCTGGGCAGGAATGCTTGGCTGGTGACTTTAGATTTAAGAGAGGCATACCTGCATGTCCCAATAAGACAGTCGTGCAGAAGATACCTCAGATTCAAGGCTGGCTTAATGCATTACCAATTCTCTGCACTGCCCTTTGGCTTAACTACTGCGCCCAGGGTCTTTACAAAGTGCCTGGCACCAGTAATTGCATTTTGCAGACAAAGAAGTATTCAAATATATCCTTACTTGGACGACTATCTCATTCAAGCAGAGAACAAAGACACTCTTCTACAACACCTGGAGTTTGTAAAATGGCTTCTAGCATGCCTAGGGTACACAATAAATCAAAAGAAATCACAACTGGTACCCTCTCAAAAGATAACATTCCTGGGTGCAAGCTTGCATACAACTGCCCAGATGGCTTACCTCACGCCAGACACACAATGGCAACTGACTATTTACTTCAAACTGATGGCAACAAAAACCCAGTCTTCTGCAAGACAAATTCTGCAGGCTCTGGGCTTCATGGCATCCTGCATCCTACTAATTCCACATGCAAGACTGCATATGAGGAAACTTCAATGGTACCTAAAAAGTTTATGGAGTCAACATTCACACAGTCTGGAAACAATGATTCCTCTCATCCCCTGCCTGCAACAGGAGTTTCTATGGTGGGCAAAGGCCTGTCACCAAAACATGGGACGGCCCTTCACTCTACCCCCTGCCAGCCAAACCTCAACAACAGATGCATCAGATTATGCCTGGGGGGCCCACATGGCAGGAAGATGCATTCAGGGCATATGGGAACCAAATCAAATGCATGTACATATCAACCAGAAAGAGATGCTAGCTGTTCAAAATGCCCTAACAGCCTTCAAGGACTTACTTCATCTAGGACAACTACTGATAAAGACGGACACCACCACAGTCATGTGGTATATAAACAAGCAAGGGGGCACACATTCTTTGCAGATTAGCCATGGCACTGTCGGACACAGCTTTGACCTACCAAATAAATCTTCAAGCTCAATTCCTGCCAGGAAAACAGAACACTCTGGCAGACGATTTAAGCAGAACCCTTATGGATCCTCATGAGTGGAAACTAAATCCACAAGTATTCAGCATGATAACCGAGAAATGGGGGAGCCCAGACATGGATCTGTTTGCCTCTCCTCAAAATTGTCAATTGAAAAGATTTTGCACAAGGACTTATCACAGACGAGCATGGAAAGTGGACGCCCTATCCTTCAGTTGGAAAAACCTGCCAGTTTATGCCTTTCCTCCTCTGCCTCTTCTACCCAAGGTCCTCCTAAAAGTCAGACAAGAGAAGCCAAAGATGATATTAATTGCCCCGGACTGGCCCTGCCAATACTGGTACCCAATCCTAAGGAACTTGTCTCAATACCCAGCTTGGACCTTGCCTCAAAGACCACAACTACTGTCCCAGCAAAACAATCAGATCCTGCACAATCAACTACAGACTCTGAACCTGGCAGCATGGCTAATCATGTAATCATACGAACGACACCTCTCAGTAAAGCTGTGATGGATGCCATTTTGGAAGCCAGAAGGCCTAGTACTAGAAAATCTTATGCTGACAAATGGAAGTGAGTCTGTGCTTAGAATCAAGCACAAGGAACTGATACAGCAGAACCACATATTCCTCAGATATTACAATACTTAACTGAGATGCTCGACAAAGGCCCATCTTTCTCATCAATCAAAATCCATGCCTCTGCCATTTCGGCTCATTACAATACAGAGCCACCACATCTTTTCTCATCCTTTACTAAAGCAGTAACTTAGAGGAGCCATAAACCTAAGGCCTCCTAGAAGATCACCATTACCTGCATGGGACCTCAATTATGTGTTGGAAAAGCTCACCCTGCCTCCATTTGAACCAGCCGCTACCGCTGATATAAAATTCTTATCATGGAAGACAGCTCTGCTACTAGCAATTACTTCAGCAAGTAGAGTTTCAGAGCTACAGGCCCTCGTGGCTGTAGAGCCTTTTATCATATTTTACCCGGACAGGGCGTCTCTGAGGACAAATCCTACTTTTATGCCTAAGGTGGTTTCCAGTGTGGCTCTTAACCAAACTATTCATCTGCCAACTTTTTATCCAAATCCACAGAACAAAGGGGAGAAAATTCTGCATTCCTTGGACGTACACAGACAACTAAGATTCTACTTGAGCAGGACAAAAGCTCTAAGAAAAACTGAGCAATTTCTAGTGTCATATGCTGCAGGATCAGAGGGAAAGGCTATCTCAAAGCAGACAATTTCAAAGTGGATAAGCCACTGCATCCGTTTCTGCTACTTACACCATGGTAAACCTGTGCCCAAGGGCATTAGGTCTCATTCCACCAGAGCTGCAGCTACTTTGGCAGCCTTTCTCAGAGGATTACCAACCAAAGACATTCTAGAGGCTGCTACTTGGAGTTCTGTTCACACCTTTATAAAGCATTACCATTTGCCTCTCTACTCTAAGTCCAGGGCAGGCTTTGCCACTGCAGTGCTGCAGGGCCTTATAGCCGCACCTAATGCTGTTTAGCTCCAGCCTTCCAACCATAGCTTTGAGATTCTACCCAAATGTAATGACTGCAACAGTGAAATACGAAGAACATAGTACAGTTGTGTACACTTACCATAAATGTAGATGTTCGAGTGTATTCACTGTTGCAGTCCAGGTTACCCTCCCACCATCCCCCTGCCATTCTACTGTTTATCTTTCCTTCTCTATCTTCTACAACCTATGCGGTGTATTTGCTTATAGATGAAGGTAAAGTTTATATTGCTGCATGTATATAGATATATATATATATATATATAATATTTGCTACCTTTTTGGGGGCACCTGACATCGGGAGCAAGAAAAACTAAAGAAAATGGCGTCGGCTGCATGTTTTATACCCCTGACGACCTGACGTCATGAAGAGGAGACAGCAACTGATGCAGGACCCAAGACTTTGGAATTCGGGCCGACTGAGGGCAACCTGCCAGCAGATTACCCCCAAATGTGATGACTGCAACAGTGAATACACTCGAACATCTACATTTATGGTAAGTGTACACAACCGTACTTTCCATGGTATGCTGCTGATATTTCAGCATGTGGTACTGACAATTTAGTACTCTAATAGCAAGAGGTGTATACCATTTTACCCCATCTGTCTAAAGCTCAGGAATCCCTGTCTGAGGGGGTGGGATTCTTAGCTGAGGTTGCTTTAATTTCTTTAGTTCCTTGGATGATGACCTCTGGGTCAGCAGTAGGAATTTTGAAAAGGAATTTATGAGAGTCATGGACTCTGTAGTACCGGTCAGGTTTCCTGGGAGCAGGAGGAAGGGTGTCAGGAGTCAAACTGGATTCCATAAAAACATCATCCACAACATCCAGGACAGGAGGAATGGCTAAAGGTCTGTGCTGTGGTAAATCTAAGAATTCCCTGAGTCTTTTTTTTGACTGAGGATAGTCCTGACATTCCCATTGGAAATGCTCCCTTAAAGTATGTAAGGTTTCACCAGATGAAAAATCCTCGGGAGGAGAGGCAGAAGGAATGGATTTCTCTGCATCAGAATCCTCATAAGCATAGAGGGGTAGCATGTCTTCATATTCAGAAACCTCAGAGTCATCAGACTCCTGTTCAGATAAAACTACTGGGGACAAGTCTCTTTTTCTTTTGGAAGGGGTAGCTTGGCTTCCCCTAATAAACATAATAAGGTCTTCTGACATTTTAAGCATTTGTGACTGAGGCATGGAAGCAGGTGCCAAAGCTTGGGTAGTCAGTTTTTTAGTCATAGTTCATACCCTGGGCCTTAGAAACTCAGTAGTTTTGGAAAGAACTGAAAACACAAAATAAGTCGTCAGATTATGTTGAGTATCGGTAGTGCAAAGAACTTCCTCGGAAGCCGGTGCCTGCTCAGGGCTCCGGACCCATCCAAGGTAGAGACATCCGCAGGATCCTTAGTCAAAGAAGAGTCTTGCAACATACCGGACTCCAAACAGGTCTCGGTAGCAGCCTGCAAATTCACAGAAGTGGACTTCAGGGGCTGCGAAAGCGCCTCACTGAGGACCGGAGAACTGATGACTAGCTTAACGGAAGCATCGTTGGCAGTTTTGGACCTGTGCTGTCTGTCTCTGTCTTTATCCTTACATTTTTTCAGAAGATCGGTAGTCGAATCACTTACAGAAGCCATATTGGAACGCGAGGACTGAGAGAGAAAATATTTAGCTACAATAAGGGCCCGACAACGTATAGTTCTGGCATTGAACAAAGCACAAAAGCGACAGCAAGGGACTTTGTAGTCTGGGCCTAAACAGGTGATGCACTAAGAATGGAAGTCATGGTGTGGTATTTGCTTTCCACAGGTGAGACAATTAACTTTTTCTGACATCGGTTAGAACAAGAAAAAAGGATCCCCAACAGGGTACTTAGCTTTAGAAGACTTCAACTCAGAAACGAAAACTCAGGTAGCGAGCAACCGGTACTCGGGCAAACTGCTTCTGCATTGGGCTCCTCGGCAAGAAAGACTGATGTAATGGCATCGGCTGCCTGATTTTATACCACTGATGACCTGATGTCAATCCTGGAGTGACAGCAACCAACGCAGAAATAATAAGCCTCTGGTATTCGGGCCGACTGAGGGCTACCCCTGGCAGGATAACCCAAGTGTGATGACTGCAACAGTGAAACACGAAGAACATCAAAAAGCTGATCAGATTTACAAAATGTCTTAGTCTTAGCCAAATAAAATCTGAGTTGTCTATACACAGCCAGCATGTGCAGCACCTTCTCACTGGCAGACTGCGAAGAAGGGAAAAAGTGGCTAAAAATACAGACTGATTAAGGGACAAGGCATTTACCACCTTGGGCAAAAAAGAAAGATTAGTATGAAGGGATACCCTGTCCTTATGAAAAAACAAAAAAAAGGAGGACAAACCATAAGTGCTTGAAGCTCAGACACCCATCTAGCAGAAGTAACAAAAGTACAGTCTTCCAAGAGCAATGTTGCAAGGAAACTGAAGCTACAGGCTCAAAAGGAGGGAGTAAATTTTTCTAAAACAAAATTAAAATCCCAAGGAGGAGGAACAGGCCTTCTGGGAGGCCTAATATGAAGGACACCTTTAAGGAATTGTTTAGCTTCAAATCTAGAAGCTAAAGGACGGGACAAAGCCAGACAAGCAGAGCTAGCTGATAAGTGGGCCTTAACAGAAGAATAAGCTAATCCAGCATTGAGCAGTTCACACAGATAAGACAGAACCACAGGAACACACACAGAAAGTGGATCCACGTTACAAGGAAGAGATCAAACAGAAAATCTCTCCCATTTGGATAAGTAGGATTTCCTAGTAGTGGATTTCCTGGCTTCCTGCAGGACCCTATGCACACTTTCAGAAAAAAAGTGTGTCTGTGGAATAAAAATCCTATCACCCACAGTGTCAGTTGAAGAGTGGACAGGTAGTAATGGATGAGAGATGTCTTGTCTTGTGTGAGTAGGTCCACCCTGTGAGGTGACCTGTGATGATTGTCCTTGCCTAAATGCAAAAGAATAAGGAACCAATGCGGTCTCAGCCAAAAATAAATCACAAACAAGATTTTGGGAACATCCTCTTGTATTTTAAACAGGAATTTTGGAATAATGAGGGGAAGGGGAGGAAAGGCATAAAGAAACATCCCCTTTCATGAAAAAAGAGAAGGCATCCACCTTCCAAACCAGATGACCTAGGACTTTGGCACAAAATACAGAAAGTTGTTTGTTCAGAGGGGAAGCATAAAGATCCACTTGATGAGTACCCCACTGGTGGACAATGTCTAGAAACATATCCTTCTGAAACATCCATTCATTGAATTGAGTCAGGGACCTTCTCAAAGAGTCTGCCACAATGTTCTGACCTGAGGGAATGTAAACCGCCTGAAGAGTCAATTGATACTGTATAGCTAGTTCCCACACTAAGACTGTCACCTGGCAAAGAAGATAAAACCTCATCCCTTCCATTTGTTGCCATACCACATCACTGTGGTAACTGTCTGTAAACACCTTGAGAGGACCTGGGGAGAACAGAGGATGAAATGCTTGAAGAGCAAGCAGAACAGTTCTCATCTCTTTGACACTGATATAGTCTTTCTGTTGATGAGGTGACAAGACTCCCTGCACCTTTAGGGAGACAAAATCTGCTCCCCATCCCGCATCTGAAGTGTCTGTGGACAGCTCCTGAGAGGGAAGAGGGGGATGAAAAGGGAGCCCTGAACTGACAGCCTAGTGCTGAATCCACCACTTAAGTCCTTGCCTGTGACATGGAAGGAGAGAACTAAGAATGAGAGGGGTTGAGAATGCTGAAGCCAAACTGATCTCAGAAACCACTGCAGTTTTCTCATGTGGAGTTCGGCAAAAGGCAGCACTATAATGGTGGAAGCCATGAACCCCAGAGCTCTCAAAAATTCCCTGGCTGTTGCTAAAGCCAGAGGAAGAAGGGATTGAAAAAAATTAAATGAGAGTTAGGGCCTTGGAAGGAGGTAGGGATTCCAGCATAGAACAGTCTGGATTCTGCACCCCAGAAAGACGTGATCCTGAGAAAGAGTCAGAAAGGACTTTTTGAAATTTATACTGACCCCCAGGCTCTGCAGAAGGGAAATGACAAAATGGAGCTTTTGCAGCAAAATCTCTGGAGAGGATGCCTGAAACAGGCAGTCTTCCAAGTAGGCATGTAGGGGAAAGAGTCAGATCCCCCTTAGCCTGCAAAAGGCAATCACAGGAGTCAGGCATTTGGTGAATACCCTACCCTTGGGCAGTAGAAATGCCAAAGGGCAAAACAGATGACTGAAAATGCCAGGAAGCAACACAGAAACATAAAAACTTCCTGAAAAGGGGATGATTAGGGATATGAAGATAAGCGTCCTTGAGGTCCAGAGACATCAGATAAGCCTGAGGAATTAGTAGAGGGAACAAAGTCTGAAGGGACAACATCCAAAAAGAGGGGACCTTTAGAATGGTGTTTAGATGAGAGAGGTCCAGAATAGGTCTCCAAATATCCTCTTTCTTGGGCACCAAATGCCTTCTGGAGTAAAACCTCTTCCCCCTCTGGGAAACTAAAATTTTCTAACTAGTTCCCCGAGTCAAAAGATCCCAAAGCACCCTTGGAAAGAAAGGCAACTGTTCCTGAGGGGGTTGAGAAATGCCCATAAAAAGGGGGGGGGGATTTCCAGACCATGAAATATCCCAGGCAGGTAATGGACAGAACCTAGGAGTCCTGAGTAATGTTTAGCCAAACAGGAAGAGAAAGGGAAAGATGACGAGAAAGAGGAATGTGGCTGAGAAGAACAGAATAGTCAGACAGCACCTGGTTTATCAGGAAAAGGAGACCCTCTGTGGCACATAAGTCTGGGTAGCTTTAGCAGGAGGAGCCCACTTCCCACCCTTCTTACCCCTGAGGGGAGGGCGACACTGCCTACGAACAAAAGCTAGCTTACTGGGGTAATTTCTCTGAAATGTAGGCACAGGAGAAACAAAAACATGCTTAAGTTCCTGCAAGGCCTTGCCCTTACCTTGAAGAAACAAACAAATCAGCAACAGCTTCACCAAACAAGTGTTTGTTGTCCAAAGGAGTATCCATTAACTTAGCCTTAATATTATCAAGCAAAGGTAAAAGGCAAAGCCAAAAATATCTCATCGCAGAACCAAAGGCATCAGCCCTAGAAGAAGCATCATAACTACAGTTAATGGAATGGCAAGCCACCTATGAAGAAGTCCCTAACAGGGAAATAGCAGAAGTCTTCCCTTCAGAGTCTGGAAGATCAGAAATTACCTGACAAGCCTAGCAAAGAATAATAAAAATGTACCTGGACATGTGGGTCTAATAACTGACAGCTCTAAAAGCTAAGGTAACAGACGTATAAACCTTCTTACCTAGCCTTTCCATAGTTCAGCTGTCTTTAATAGAAGGAAGTAACTTAGCAGAATATAGCAACTGAGATGGCTTGTCAAATGCCACAGACACCACAGAAGGATACTCTATCTTTATGAAAAATCAAATAAGGAGGTTTAGAAGACCGGGTCTGTAACTTAGATACCCTTCTGGCAGAAGTAACAGCCATCAAGAAGGTAGTTTTCTAGATCAAAAATTTTTGTTCACACTTAGCTGATTGTTCAAAAGGGGGTTGGGTTAAGGTCTGCAAAACAATATTGAAATCCAAAGGAGGACAAGGGTCCTTTACCAGGGGTCTAAGTAGACATGTGCTGCTGAGAAAAGTTTGGAAGATGCTAAAGTTGTATTCTTTACTCATATATGAAAATTAGAAATTGGGTGCTAATGGAACTGTTACAGTTGAAGAGCTTGCCCCTTCATTGAAAATTGTAGACAAAGTCAAGAACCTTAAAAATTGGTGCTGAAAAGGGGTCCAAATTATTTTTATGCTCCAAAAAAACAAATCTTTTCCATTTATATTGTAGACTTTTCTAGTGGAAGCTTTGAGAGATAACAGAATGTGACAGATAGGGGAGGAGAGCATGGGTTGGCCAGGAATCAATGGAAAGTGAGAAAAGTACAGTTTTGTACCTACCATAAATGTAGATGTTCGAGTGTTCACACTGCTGCAGTCATTACACTTAGGTTATCCTGCCATCAGGCGGTCCCCATAGTCGGCCAGAGTTCCAAAGTCTTGGTCCGGCGTCGGTTGCTGTCACTTCTTCCCTGACGTCAGTGCGCCAGGGGTATATAAGGTGCATGCGACGCCATTTTCTTCAGTTTTTCTTGCCCCAGATGTCAGGTGCCCCCAAGTAGGTAGGCAATACATATTGCTAGTAAATAATATACATAGAAAATAAAAACAATACCTTCAGTTACAAGCAAATACACCTCAAAGGTTGTATAGGATAGAAAGGTATAGATAAGTCCAGCTAGTTCAGAGGGGATGGAGGGAGGGTAACCTCGACTGCAGCAGTGTGAACACTCGAACATCTACATTTATGGTAGGTACAAAACTGTACTATGTTCATCGTGTTACACTGCTGCAGTCATTACACTTGGGTAGAATCCCAAAGCTAAGGTTGGGTGTCTGGTCTATAAAGAGGTAGGATTGACTATGAGGCCCTGCAGAACTGCAGTGGCAAATCCTGCTCTGGATTTAGAGTAAAGAGGCAAGTGGTAATGCTTGGAAAAGGTGTGCACTGAACTCCAAGTTGCAGCCTCCAAAATTTCCTTGGTAGGTACTCCTCTGAGAAAGGCTGTAGAAGTGGCTGTTGCCCTGGTGGAATGTGGCCTGATGTTATTAGGGACTGATTTTCCATGCTGTGTGTAGCAGTAATGAATACAGTGTCCTATCCATTTGGATATAGTCTGCTTTGAGATAGCCTTGCCCTGTGATCCTGCAGCATATGCTACAAACAGTTGCTCAGTTTTCCTGAAAGCTTTTGTTTTGTCCAAGTAGAAGCGTAGCTGCCTGTGTATGTCCAAAGAGTGCAGAAGTTTCTCCCCTTTATTCTGGGGGTTTGGATAAAAAGTTGGCAAATGGATGGTTTGGTTAAGAGCCACACTAGATACCACCTTTGGCATAAAGGTAGGGTTTGTCCTTAAAGAAACCCTGTCCTGATTAAAAATTATAAAAGGTTCCACTGCCATTAATGCCTGTAGCTCTGAGACTCTTCGTGCTGAAGTTACTGCCAAGAGCAGAGCCGTTTTCCATGATAAAAATTTTAGATCTGCTGTATTGGCTGGCTCAAAAGGTGGCAGGATCAGGTTTTCCAAAACGAAATTGAGGTCCCAAGTTGGTGTTGGTGCTCCCCGGGCCATCTTATATTTTTAGCCCCTCTGAGGTACTGCTTTAGCAAGGGGTGAGAGAATAAAGGAGGATCCGTGTTGTAATGTGCTGAAATGGCAGAGGCGTGGATCTTAATTGATGAAAAGGATAGGCCTTTGTCCAGCATCTCAGTTAAGTATTGTAAAATCTGAGGAATGTTTGGAACAAGAGGGTCAAGGCTTTGAGCCTGGTTCCAGGCGCAGAATCTCTTCCATTTTTCTGAGTAAGCTTTCCTGGTGCTAGGCCTCCTGGTCTCCAAAATGACATCCATAACAGCTTTAGAGAGAGGTGTTGCCTGTTTGACTAATGAATCTGCCATGCAGCCAGGTTTAGAGTTTTGAGCTGACCGTGCAAGATCCGATTGTTTTGTTGAGTCAGAAGGTGTGGAATTTGAGGCAAAATCCATGGTGGGCCTTGAGCTAAGTTCTTTAAGATTGGGTACCAGTGCTAGAAACAGACAACTGGTGCCAGAGCCATGGCCTCAAGCTAAATGCCAAAAAGTGTATAGTCATCCCCTTTGGCAAAAACAAAGTGCCCACAAATTACCACATAGGTGGTAATCCATTAAGTACAGAAGAAGTAATTAGGGACCTGGGAACCCAAGTTGATAGCAATCTCTCATTTGACAACCACGTGGCCAAAGTGGTTAGAAAAACATTTTATATAGCCCACCTAATCATGAAGGGATTCACATCTAGATCAGGGGAGGTCATTGTGCCTCTTTACTCATCCCTCATCAGGCCCATAATTGAGTACAATGCCCCTTTTGGGATGTACCTTACCAGACACCTGCAGCAACTGGAAAGACCCCAAAAGTACCTCACCAAGAGGATCAAAGGGCTCAAACAGATGCCATATGCTGCCCGGTTAAAGAAATTCCAGCTCTACTCAGTGGCATACCGCCTGTTCAGAGGCGATCTGTGCCGGACGTATAAAGCCATGTCCAACCCGGAATTGATGGACATGCTGCACCTCAGAATATCCAAATCCCATCGAGCTACGCGCTCGAGAGACTTGAACCTCAGCACTGAAATAAATAGGACATGCTGGAGGGACAGATTCATAACCCAGAGGCTCCATTCACTCTGGAATAAAATCCCAGTCCAGGTTAGGCAGAGTCCCTCATTGACTCTCTTCAAGAGGAATCTTGATGAGTGGATGGGAGATCGTAGGTTTACCCCGGGTATCACTTCTGTGTCACTGTTAGACAGAGGCACAGTATACTAACCTCGAAAAAGGGCATAGCAAAATAAATTTAAAATGGGTGGCGAAAGCCAAACACATTCTGGCTAGGCTTATAAATGCCCTAGGGCAGATAGCCTAGTATGAACCTATGAACCTATGGAGTGGCCAGACTGGAGCAATCAGGATCATCTGTGGTCTTTCTTGTCTGGCTTTTAGGAGTACCTTTGAGAGGAGAGGCAGTGGTGGGAAGGCATAAACATTTAGGCTTTTCCAGCTGAAGGAGAGAGTATCCACTTTCCATGCTTGTGTGTGATAAGTCCTTGTGCAGAATTTTTGTAGTTGGCAATTCAGTGAGGAGGCAAAAAGATCTATGTCTGGGCATCCCCATTTTTGCGTTACCATGCTGAAGATTTGTGGATTCAATTTCCATTCGTGAGGGTCCGTGATATTTCTGCTGAGATCATCTGCCAGAGTATTTTTCTTTCCTGGCAGGAATTGTGCTTGCAGATGAACTTGATAAGTTAGAGCTGTGTTCCACAAGGTCATGGCTTGCCTGCATAGGGGATAAGAATGAGTGCCCCTTGCTTGTTTATGTACCACATTACTGTGGTGTTGTCTGTCTTTAATAATAATTGTCCTGGATGCAGAAGGTCCTTGAAAGCTGTTAGGGCATTTTGAACAGCCAACATCTCTTTTTGATTGATGTGAAGATGCATCTGGTCTGTGGTCCACTGGCCCTGAATGCATTTTCCTGCCATGTGTGCTCCCCATGCGTAATCTGAAGCATCTGTTGTTAAGATTCTGCCTGGCTGTGGGTAGGGTAAAAGGCTGACCCTTGTTTAGGTGACATGCCTGTGCCCACCATCGAAACTCCTGTTGTAGGCAGGGAATCATTGGTATTACTGCTTCTAAACTGTGAGAGTGTTGAGTCCAAACACTTTTTAGGTACCATTGTAATTTCCTCATATGCAATCTGGCATATGGTATTAGTAGAATGCAGGATGCCATGAATCCCAGGGCCTGCAGAATTTTTCTTGCAGGGAGATGGGACTTTTTTGCCAGTAATTGAAAATATTGAGTTAGTTGAACTTGTTTGTCTGGTGTGAGATAAGCCATCTGGGCCGTTGTATTTAAGCTGGCACCCAGGAATATAATCTGTTGTGAGGGCACTAGTTTTGACTTCTTTTTGTTTACTGTGTACCCTAGAGAAATTAGCAACCTTTTTACAAACGCCAGATGCTGTAGAAGGATGTCCTTTGTCTCTGCTTGAATGAGGCAGTCGTCCAGGTATGGATATATTTGAATTCCTTTTTGTCTGCAAAATGCAATTACTGGTGCCAGGCACTTTGTAAAGACCCTGGGCACAGTAGATAAGCCAAAGGGCAGTGCAGAGAATTGGTAGTGCATTGTACCAGCTTTGAATCTGAGGTATCTTCTGCAATTTTGTCTGATAGGGACATGCAGGTATGCCTCTTTGAGGTCCAGAGTAACAAGCCAAGCCGTCTTGCCCAGCATGGGTAGAAGCTGTTGTAATGTCAACATTTTGAATTTCGGAATATCCAGGTAAGTATTTAGAATTGAAAGGTCTAGTATGGGCCTCCAGGCCTTGTCTTTTCTGGGGACCAGGAAGAGTCTTGAGTAAAATCCTTGCCCTTGTTCCTGTTGTGGTACTTTTTGAATAGCTCTCATGTCCATGAGGGCTGAAATTTGTTTTTGTGCCTCTGCCCATTGATTTTGTGGCAGGTTTGGCATTCCTTTAGGCCTTGGTAAAGTATGAAAGTGGAACCTGTAACCTTGAGACACAATATTCAGAACCCATTTGTCTTGAGTGATTGTTTGCCAGTTTTGAGAAAAAAGTGCTAGTTTTCCCCCTAAAGGGGCTGCCAAAAGGCAAGTGCTTAGCGTACAAAGGGGGAAGTCATTGGGACTGTTCCCTGTAAGGTTGAGACTTGTCCTCACCTCCTTTTGGGGTTGAGGTGCCCCACTGTCGTCTGTTAGAGCCTTGGGGTTGAGATCTGCCTCTTGGGTGTCTGTATCTGCCTCTCTGTGGCCTGTCTGACACTAGAAAGGACCAATTCTTTGTTGGCCAATTTCTGCTAAATCGAGGTGGCTGTACCTGTAAGAACTCCTTGACTGTTTGCATAGATTTAGCTTTATCCTCCATTTTCTTTAACACCTCTTCTGCCTTAACATCAAACAAGGTATCATGCTGTAAAGGAGCATCCAATAATTTTGCCTTAACACGATCAGGTAAACTCTGTTCTTTTAAACCAAGCATGTCTTCGAATCACAGAATCTGTAACTTCGGCTCTACAAGAGGCCTCTAAAGAATCAAAACCACATTGCAGAGTATGTTTTCCCACCTGTTCAACTGCATGCAATAAATCCTGCATTTATTTACAGTCAGGAGCTTCTGAGCTTGCAAGCATTTTCTGTTTTAACTAAGCCATTAAATATTGTTGGTACTTAAGCATGTGAAACTGGCAATTTAAAGCCCTTATTGCTAAAGTTGCAGAAGTGTAAACTTTCTTCCCCCATCTATCCAAAGCTCCCGAATCTCTGTCAGAGGGTACTGGATTTTTTGCAATGGAAGCCTTAACCCCTTTTGGACCCTGGGAAATAGTTTCTGGATCAGCAGAAAGGTTTTTATAAAGAAACTTGTGAGAGTCAGGGGCTCTATAATACCTATCTGGCTTAGCTGGTGCAGGGGGCAAAGAATCCAGAGATAAGCTGAATTCAGAGAACACATCATCCGCAATATATAGCGCAGGCGGAATAGCCAGGGACCTGTGCGGAGGCAATAAAAGGAAATCCCTGAGCCTTTTCTTGGATTCTGAATAATCCTGACTTTCCCAATGGAAATGCTCCCTCATGGTATGTAAAGTTTCCCCAAAAGAATAATCCTCAGGAGGAGCGGCTGAAGGGATAGATTCTTCAGCATCAGAGTCCTCATAGGGGGTGTAGAGAGTATCCCTGGTCTGAAGAGGAATCAGAGGAAATGGAAACCTGATCAGAGGAATCATAGTCAGTATCCTGCCTAGGCCTTTTCTCAGGAGGGGGATGGGAATCCCTAATTAGAGTAATGAGGTTTTCAGCCATTTTACGCATCTGTTTCTTAGGCATGGAGGACAGTCCAGGAGAATGCTGTACTTGCATTTTTGTCTTTAATGGTATTTTTGTCTTGGTTGTTGCTTTAATGGTACGTTGTGAAGGTCTGAAAACACCCTCACAAGCCGATGCCTGCTCAGCGGCTCCAGACCCATCTGAGGGATTAGTTTCTGTAGGCCCAATACCTTGAGTTTCCAGAGGCCTAGTTATCTCCACGTGGGAGTCGGAGACGGCCTGTGGCTCTGAGGTAGCGGGTGTCAGGGGCTGCGAAAGCACCTCACTAAGAACCGGCAAACCGGCGACTGGTTTAGAAGAGGTTTCGTCGGTTTTGGACCTCGGATGCCGGTCTTTATCCTTGTCTTTGCGTTTTTTAGGAATTGCGGTTGTCGGTTGATCTGACAGCATAGTATAATTGAACCTTCGGCCAAACGTCTTTTTATAGTGCGTTTGTTAAATCTAGCACAAAACCGACAACTAGTGATGTCATGATCAGGGCCTAGGCATGGAATACAGTAAGAGTGGATGTCCTTATGAGGTATTTGCTTCCCACAAGAAATACAATTATTAACTTTTTCTGACATCGGTCTGAGGCAAGAAAAAAGTTTCCCCAATGGGGTACTTAGCTTTATTGAAGACTTCGGATCTGAAATTCGACTTGGAAAATCTCAGGAGTCGGCAGACCGGCACTTGCGAACTGCTTCTGCTTCGGGCAGCGCGCGGCAAGAAAGACTGAAGAAAATGGCGTCGGATGCATCTTATATACCCCTGGCGCACTGACATCAGGGAAGAAGCGACAGCAACTAACGCCAGACCAAGACTTTGGAACTCTGGCCGACTACGGGACCGCCTGACGGCAGGATAACCCAAGTGTATTGACTGCAGCAGTGTAACACGATGAACATCCATGCAGTCAATTTGAGGCCTGAAATGTCCGGATCAGTCAGATCTGTCAGGTGAAACAGTAGGTCTGCAGTTAGATCCAGGATCCAAGGTGGACGTAGAAGAGGAGGCCAAAGGAAGGGAAACCAGATCTGCTGAGGCCAGTAAGGGGCAATGAGCATAACTGTGCTCTTTAATTAAAATGTTTTTGAAGAAATTTGGGAATGAGGGTAGAGGGATAATGGGGAGTAAGTGTAAAGGAGACGAGAGGGCCAAGTATGAAGTAGAGCATCTCTCAGGGACTCCCCCATTGGGGGGATCAGGGCAAAGGACCTGTTGCACTAGTTGCTGAGGGGAGATGCAAAGAGTTTGCAGCATGGTTGGCCCAAACGACAGAAAATTTTCCCTGTCACCTTCATGCTGAGAGACCACTCATGAGGCATTAAAATAGACCTGCTTAACTTGTCTGCAATCATGTTTGACTTCCCCAGAATGTGTGTTAATATCAGAAAACAGTTGGATGACATTGCCCACTGTCATACTCTCACAGCTTCTCAACAAAAAGAGTAAGATCTGGTTCCCCCTTGCTTTATGATATAACAAACCACTGACATATTGTCCATCTGAATTGTAACAGTCCCAGTTGGGAGAGAGTCATGGAAGGCCTGCACCAACAGGATGACAGCTCTCATCTCCAGGACACTGATATTGCGTGTTGGCCTCTTCAAGGGACCATGTGCCTTGGACCGTCCTTCCCAAGACGTGCCCCTCCCACCTGATCTGACAGGCATCTGTGCACACTATGGCCTTTGGTTGAGGGGGAACAAAGGGTAGGCCTTCTTGTATTTGACTGGAATGGATCCACCATAGAAGGTAGTTTCTGCAAGCTTGTGCTATTTTGATTTGACTGGATAATGGTTGCTGGAGCAGGGACCATTGAGGTGCGAGTGTTCATTGAAGGATCCTCATATGGTACTGTGATGACCCACCACTAGCAACAGTGGGGGATGTACACTGGGAGGATATCAGGTACACACACAGTATTTCCAGATGCAGCACTCTGCATCAAGTGCAACTTCCCTTAAGATCACAAATGCCACATTCAGTTCGGGACTGGTTACTCCATCTTTCTCAAGATCCCCGATAAGACTCCCCACTGGCACCGCTATAGAGCTGACATCTCAGCTGAGTGACCAAGCCAAGAACTACCAGCACCCTCTCTGTCCAACTAGTGCTTTGTGTCCCTGACAATGTAGCTGACACATACTCTTTGAGGTTTGATTTACACACACACACACACACACACACACACACACACACACACACACACACACACACACACACACAAGAGGCTGGCAGGCTGGCACAGGTTTACTAATTATGCCCCCTTCTGCCCAATTTTATTTATTTATTTTACATTTGTTGACCGGGCTAGTCTAACTGGATACATGTCCATTTTCAGTAGAGGCCCGGGGAGAAAAGCTCCAAGACACATACACAAATACAATATAGCAAGTTGCAACAGTCCAAGTGTATAACAGCTGTTGCTAATAAAAATACAATACTCACAGTGAGTATAACACAAAACAGTAAAAGGTAATGTGCAAGAGATGTTACTATATACATATTTTTAAACTGCAATAACATGGTCTTTGGTTGATTAAGGATAAGTCTATAAAGATGAAGACTATTCAAACTAGTGTAGAGAGAGAAAGTTAGTCAGGGTTAGTACAGGGGCATAACCAATGTGTACCGAGAAATAGTTTTTGATTCTGTTTAAAAAGTGTCAATGAAGACAGAGATATGAGTTCTGTGGGAAGAAGATTCCAGTGCTTTCCAACAGTATTAGAGAACAGAGTCTCCTGCTAAGTTGTTGGATCTGCTGGTGTTGATAAGCAGTTTGTTTGAGGAGCGTAAATTTTTAAGATTGTTGTATGGGGTAATGAGGCTAGAGAGTATTAGAGTGTAATACGGTAGTTACCACTACCACCAACCAACTCCTTATCAGCTACTTTAAGGCCCTTAACAAAGGGTGTCCAATCTTACAGTGTAATGTTATTAATACAAATGGGAGTTTGACCAAAAGCAAGGCTATTAAGAGTGTCCCACACAGTGTCACCAAATATATGAGTACTCTCAAAGCTTAAATAGCTCTACACATCAGCCACAATGAAAGGTTCAAGTATATTTAACAATAATAAAAGAACAAGTCAATATTAAATATACATATTCACAGTGACATCAAAGTTCAAAACCCACAGGAAATATTTAAAACAACATTGCAGGACAGTCTCATATAAATAAAGAAAAACATCTAAACTATGCTTCACTATATTCCTGACTGAATCTAAGAATTATACTGTTCCCTAGAAACTTACTTCATTAGAGCAAGGCAGATGTGGTGAATGGATCTTCTAGTTGTTGTCAGGTCCAAGACATAATCCAGAATGCTCTGTCTCTAAGAGACTTCTCAAATTAATATCTCAAATATTACTGCTGGGATAGCTTGCAGAACGAGATTTTTTGTCATCAAAACAATTTAAATCACATTTGGCTGAAGGTTCAAAATGCTGTTGTGCCAACCCCTGATGTATGACAGTCACATCTCAAGGAGGTGACAAATCTTTCACTGGAGGCCCAAGTAAGAAGGTGCCTTTTAGAAAGGCCTTGCACAATATGGAAGAAACTAAAGAGGCAGCTTTTTCTCCTGAATGAAAGTCTGATATGGTGCTAAATGTACTTTGATTGTGGAAAGGAAAAACTAGTACCAGCCAGAAAAACAGAAGTTAAAAATTCTAAAACCAAAGAAATAGGCTTAGTAAAAGGGGTCAATTTCCTTCTTAAAGGACCAAACTGAAAATATTTTCCATTTACTTATGCAGATCTTCCTTTTAGAACTTTTTATGGGAAGACAAAAGTATATGTTGCACCAGGAAGGAAAGCCTGGCTGTCTAGCTACTAATGGAACTGATGGAACCATGCAGTTAGTTTGAGGCCTAGAATACCGTGATGGTTCACTCATGAGGGATGTGATAGAAGGTCTGGACTGGGGTCCAGTATCCATGAAGCATAACGAAAATGAGACCAAAAGAGTGGGACTCGCACTTGGAGAGGCCAGAAGGGGGTAATGAGGATAACCGAGCTCTTCAACTGGTGTGCTTTCTGTAAGAACCTTGGAAGCAGAGGTAACGGAGGAAGGGCATAAAGGAGACCAGAGGGCCAAACATGGACTACAGCATCTCTTGGTGACTTCCCTGAGGGAGGATTAGAGCACAACACCTGCTGCACATATTGTTGTGGGGAGATGTAAAGAAATCACAGCAAGGGTGGCCCCAACAACAGAAAAAAAGAGGTTATGTACTCACCATTGCATTCCATCTCTGTTGTCCATTTTCATTCATCCTCAAGATGTGGACTCTGATCCAGTTCTGCTGCTTTTTACAGCTCGTGGATACTGCAAACTCTTGAGTGCCTCCCCTACGCATTATGCTCTAGTCCCTCTCCATACCTCAGATCTTGAGTGCTGCCCTTTCCTGCAAAATAATAGTGCAAGAAATAATGGTTGTATGAGAAAACAGTATCCGGAGTTCAAATTAAAACAGGAACTTTGGTTCCCATGGTATCTTCACATTCTTCCAGAAATCAAACAAAAAAGGTAGGGGTTTGGAGGGAGTGTAGATGAAGGAGGAAAATGGACAACACAGATGGAACATTATGGTGAGTACATAACTTCTTTATCTGATGTCAATTTTCATTTGTTCCTCAGTATGTGTGACAGAGTTCTCAGGTACCTCAATCCCAAATGATCTCTAAGAACGGATATTTCTCCATTTGCTATCTAGTACCGGTCCTCAAGAAACCATAGTACTTGGATATTTAACAGATTGGAACACCTGTTCCTCAGAATCTCCATCCACCCATGTAAACCTATACGAGTTTACACAAATCATATCCACCCACACCAGGATAGGTAAACCTAATCATAAAGAAAGTATACTAGATTGGATACTTAACAGCCATCCCAAACTGTACACATCAGGCACCCTCCCTGACGACCTAAGTGATCACTTTCTTACCAATATAATTAAGCAAACAGCCATAAACCCCCATCAGCCCATCCTCAGAACAATATGATGCAAGAAGTACTTTAACCCTACCAAATTCCCAGATGAACTTAAATCATGTAACTGGTCAGTCCTAAACCAATTACCCCTGGATGAAGCTGTGGCCTACTTTAATAACAAATTCCTTATGATCCAAGATTCTCATGCTCCCGCTCACTCCACTAGAATAAAAACAAAAGTTGCACCACGGCTTTCTAAAGATACCAAATCAAAAATCGCCCTCAGAAACAAAGCATGGGCCCTATGGCATACCACAAAAATACCCATAGACCAAATTAGATACTGGCATCTAAGAAATGAGACTAAAAAATCAGTTTTACTAGATAAAAAAAAATACTACTGCCATCTACAACAGAAAAATCAAAGCAACTCTCAAAAGTTCTGGGCAGGTATAAATAAATTAATGCACCCAGGTCAAACCGCCACTGATAAACCACCTGAGGATGTTGCAAACACCTTCAACCGTTTCTTCACTGAGACCATCCAATCCCTAGCCAGTCAGCTACCGCCTAGTTGCCCCAGATCAAAGTCCTATATTCCCAGTACCCAACTCTCCTTTAGACTTCAACAAGTTGCCACTTCATTTATTCAAGCCCTACTGACAAAATTAAAACCTACTACCCTATCAGCTGATCTTCTCCCTGCTAAGTAGCTGCAAAAAGCTGCAGATGCCATAGCATACCACATCAACCAAACCATAGCAGAAGCCACCATCCCCTCCATCTGGAAAATATCCTATGCAGTACCACTCCATAAAGGTGGTAGCTCCACTGAACTACCTAATTTCAGATCCACATCTATATTGTCACCACTGGCCAAAATTATGGAAAAATGCATCCATAGGCAGTTGCTACACCATCTTATCCAGAACAATCTACTGGCCAACTCTCAGCATGGTTTCAGGCCTCACCACAGCACCACCTCAGACCTCCTTGCCTTCTCTAACACCATAAACTATTACCGTACCAATAACAAATTATCCTCAGCCCTCTTCTTGGATCTCTCCAAGGCGTTCAACATGGTTGATCACCAGCTACTAATCCATACCCTAAAACAACTTGCTTAGATAATCTAGCTCTCCAATGGTTCCAGTCTTATCTGAATGGTAGACAACAGGCCGTCCTATGGCAGAGCAAACTATCTACCCTCCTATCTAATACCCTGGGAGTCCCCTAGGGGTCAATACTGGGACATCTTCTGTTTTCCATTTTTATTAACGATCTCTACACTGTCATCCCAGATGCAACATGCATTCAATATGTGGATGACTCCACTCTGATATGCTCGGCTAACTCTGTCAGATCTGTGGACATTATCCCAGAATACTTTTAACACAGTTGAAAACTTGCTAGCTGATAGTCTCCTGATATTAAACCCTAATAAAACAAAGTTGGTACTTTTCTCCCCCACTAGTAGGTCCAATGCCTTATTCTTCTCCATACTATCTAATAATGGCACCACAATCTCCCCAGACTCCTATATGAAACACCTAGGTGTCACCATTGACAATAACCTTAAATTCAATATGCATGTCCATAAAACTATTAAAACAATCAATAAAAAACTTGGGTCACTTTACAAGATCAAACCTTTCCTAACCCCACTTGCTAGAGCTGCCATTGCCTGTTCTCATTTACTCTCGACTCTTCTCTATGCTTCCCCTCTACTTACCAACTTAAGTAAAACAGAACTCAATAAACTACCTAGTTGCTATAATCACATTGCCAGATTTGCCACTGGTATGCTCTATAGGACACACCACTGTAATAACCTAAAATATCTTGGGTGGTTAGAACTGCCTTGCCTAATTCAGTACAACCAGCTTACAGTGGCATATAAATTACTTAACCAACCTGAAAACACACCTGCACTCAAAAACATTATCTACCTCTACAGCTACCTCAGAACACTTTGATCTTCTAATAGACTGCTTGTCCAAACTATTAAAACTAACAATTCAGCCAGTGTCTCTCTATTTGCCAACTCTGTTGTTAAAATTTGGAATACCCTTCCTGCAGATATTACTCTAGAATCCATTCTAAGTCAATTCAAGAAAAGTCTAAAATAGTATTTTAAGTCACATTGGCTATGTCCTTGTTCCAAGCCTGACTAGCACTCTCACTATTATTGTAATGCAATATCCTCACTGCTAGTCAACTGAATTGCAATTTCTAGGTCTTTCACCTTATCAAACCTGATTTTTGTGAAATTGTATACCTTACTTATTCTGCTATAGCCTGTAAACAGTGTTTAACATGTTTTAAGTAATGTCTGTCTATTTGTACCTTGGAGCTTTTCTCTCTGGGTATTCGCTGAAAATGGACATGTATCCAGTCGGACTATCCCAGTCAACAAATGTAAAATAAAATTAAAAAAAATAATAAAATAAATATTCCTGAGTACTGTTGAGTCAAAGGTTGCTCTTCCCTTACAGACCAGATCAATTTTGTAACGAGTAATAAAAGTATGAGTATTAGACCAAGCAGCTGAGCACAAACACCATCCATAGGTAGGTACTAGGCTATCTGCCCGATGGCATTTATAAGCCTAGCCAAAGTGTGTCAGCTTTCGCCGCCCCATTTATTAATTAACTGAGCCTCTATCAAGAAGAGGCAATGAAGTGATCCCAGGGGTGTATTTTCTGTTACCCATCCACTCGTCAAGGTTTCTCTTGAGTGTTAGTGAGGGGCTCTGCCTAATGTAGTTAGGAATTTTGTTCCAAAGCATGGGGAGTCTCTGTGACAGGAATCTATCCCTCCAGCATGTTCTATTTATTGTTGTGGTGAGGTTTTGCTCACTAGAGCGAGTGGCTCGCAGTGACTTGGATTTCTGTAGGTGGAGCATGTCCATCAATTCTGAGTTAGACATGGCTTTGTAAGTCAGGCAGAGATCACCTCTGAGTAAGCGATATGCCACTAAGTACAGCCAGAGTTTTTCCAGTCAGGCTGCATAGGACATATGTTTGAGACCAGTAATCCTCTTGGTGAGGTACTTTTGTGGTCTTTCCAGCTGTTGGAAGTGTCTTCTGAGGTACATCCCAAATGGGGCATTGTACTCTATGATGGGTCTGATGAGTGATGAGTAGAGGGGCACTATAACCTCTATTTCTAGATGCGAACCCTTTAGTAATTAGATGGGCTACATAGAAGGATTTCCTAACTACTTCGACAATATGATTGTCAAAGGAGAGATTGCTATCTACCTGGGTCCCCAGATCTCTTATTACCTCTTCTATATTAAGGGGGCTGCCACCTATGTGGTAATTCATGGGTGTTTTGTCTTTCCCAAACAAGATGACTATGCATTTTTTGGCATTTAGCTTGAGACCATGACTTTGAGACCAGGTGTCCATCCCAGTAAGGCCTTTTGGAGAATGTCCGTGTCAGCCAGAGTGTCAATTATGGCTCCCAGTTTGCAGTCATCGGTGACCTTGGTTAGCCATAGTCCTCCTGTGTGTGCCTGTACTTCTGAAAAGTATATGCCGAACAGTAGGGGGTCCCAGGACCGAGCCTTGTGGGACACCACTTGTGACCGGTTTAGAGTCAGACCTGGAGCCCGCTATTCTTACTGAGTTCTGTCTGTAAGCCAGTTGGCAACCCATCTCGTGACGTAGGAGTTTATGTTCAGGCTGGTGAGTTTTTCTATAATTCCCGAGTGGGGAATGGTGTCAAAAGCCTTGGTGAGGTCAAAGTAGGCTGTGTGAACAACCTTCCCCTCATCTATGGCCATCAACCAGGTTTAGTAGGCATGATCTTCCCTTAAAGCCGAAGTGGGTCAGGCCAAGTGTTTGGAGGATCCCAATGTCTTTGTTAAGGAGTTCCATGATGATGTGGTCCATAGCTTTGCAGACCAGGCTAGTCAAGTTTATGGGGCGATAGTTACCAGGGTCAGCTGGGGCCCCACATTTGTGGAGTGGAATAACCGTTGCTGTGCACCATTCTATAGGCACGTAGCCTGTGGAGAGGCTGAGGTCGAACAGTGTGTTTAGGTGGGGGGATTAGTTCGTTCTGTAGTTCATGCAAGACGCAGCCTGGGACACCATCTAGCCCCATTGACACTGTGCTTTTGGCTTTTGAAAGGGCTGTTTTCACCTGTGCATCTGTGATTTCCAGGACACTACACTTTTCCGGTATTGTTGTGGGCCCTTTTGGGGGTGAGAGGGGGGTGAAGTTTGCACTGAATCTATCTGGCAGGATGTTGGCAATATCAGTAGGTTCAGTATATTTTGTGCTATCTTGCACGAGCTCAGAGCATATCTGCGAGTTGCCACTTAGATTCTTGATATAGCTAAAGAAGGCTTTGTGGTTATCTTTTGAATCCTTGGCTATTTTTTTTTTTTTTCGAAGTTAGCCTTGGATGATTTTATGAGAGCCCTTAGTTTTTTTACTGATATTGATCAGAGATGTCTTTCCTTCTTGGGATTTGCTTTTTTTTCTGAACTAGTTTCCTCCTACTATTTTATAGCCTGTTTATGGCAGGGGTCCACCAGACTGATTTCTTTCTCTTACGGGAGTGAGTCTTGGTTTTGCTAGGGATGGCACGATCCATGCATCCTGGTAGGTACTCATAGGGTGCATTTGTAAAGGTTCCTGTATCTTGGACACTGTTATCCTTTAGCGTGGGGGCTGTGAAACTTACCACCTCTGTCTTAAGTAAGGCGAAGTTTGCTATGGAAAAGTTTTTCACTGTGGTTTCCTTGGTTGGGGGTGGTGGTGTGGTGTGGTCATCCAGAGTGATTAGTTTATGGTCTGATCTAACCAGTGACGGGTTGACCTCCGATGCGGAACACCTGTCGCCCATGTTGGTGATGACCAGGTCCAATATGCTTTCACCTCTGGCAGTGGAGTTTACCAGCTGATCCACGGCATTTGAGTTGATAAATTCCAGGAAGCGCTGGACCTGGGAGTTTGTACTTGAGTAGTTTTCCCAGTTAATGGTAAGATAATTGAAATCGCCCAATATCAGGGTGTTCGGTAGGACCTTCATGTTTTCCAGTGTCTCCAGAAAGGTGGAGTGGTGGTCCTGGGTCATGGAGGGTGATCTGTAGCAGGCCACAATTTGCATTGCAGATTTGCCCAATGTTAGTTGCACTTGGATGATCTCAGAGGTATCATGCTGTGCCACTAACCTGGAGGTGTAGGTATCCTTGATGAATATGGATACACCCCCTCCTTTTGTGTTTTGGTCCATGTTCTGTGGCCAAAATGTGTGGTATGAGTTGTAGCCCGGTAGTGCTGGGGTGCTCTATGGAGCCTTGAACCAGGTTTCAGTTACTGCACAGATGTCGACGTTCTCCATACTGAAGAGTGCTTAGAACGCGTGCATTTTGAGATTTAAACTCCTGGCGTTGAGTAGCATAACCCTCATTTTTTTATTTGTGCTGTTTACGTGGGTGGGTTTGACTTTTGAGCCTTGCCTAAAAAGGCACTATGGGGGCAGCAAAAGCCTTGGCCAGTATTCGAAAGCCTAGGGGTGACAGGTGCAAGCCGTCTCTTGTGAAGCAACGAGACTTGTCGAGCACGTCGTCCCAGGCTGACAGACATTGGATCCCCTTTGAATAACACCAGAAGCTTAGCCAATTGTTGAAATTTATATTTTTTTTCTTTATACTGCGGTATCATTCTTGGTGAGGGCAGGATGCTACTCAGGGTCAGGGTCATAGCCGCCTGGGCTACATGATCAGAGTGCTCTTCCATGTCTCTTTTCATGTAGTCCAGGGAGGTGCATCTCAGGTCATTCACACCAACATGAACAATGACAGAATCATATCTGTACTTGTTCTGGAGTGACCTGAGTGCTTGTGTTATGTGGCGGATTCTGGCTCCTGACAGGCAGCTAACAGTAACCTTCTCCTTGTTCAGCCTAGTGAGTGGGACGTCAGTGTGCCTGACTGTAGAGTGTGGGACGTCAGTGTGCCTGACTGTAGAGTTGCCTATTACTAGAGTGTTAGGTATGTTATTTCACCTTAAGGGCTGTGATTGTGCGGCACACTGATTTTGTGTTTTATGTGTTGTCTGGTTTGTGACGAGAGATGCAGGATTTTTGGGTGTCTGCTTTGGAGGTCTCTGATGCTTTTGCAGGTTTTTATTTAGAGCCTCCGAGTACGATTTTGTGTATTTATATGTATTTTTTGCCAGTGCTGGTTTAGTATGTCTATGTGAGGCTGGAGGCGTGGTGCAAGTGTTAACCTTCTCCTCATGACTGCCTGTTCCAGTCTTGGGTGGAGAGAGCTTAGCCTCCAATTTAGCTATACAATTGCATCTCTCACATATGTTAATGTTTTGTGGTAGGAGGAGAGGGTTGTCTGTGTGCATAAGGCAGTTGTAACATTGCCTCAGGATACCCAGGTTCACCAGTTGGACTGGACAATATACCTGAAATTGCCCTTTGATCATGCCTGAATAGTAGGGTGAGCTGCTTAGTCGCTTGGTTGGTGACGGGTGAATAATGAGCCTTGCCCTGCTGGGCAATCAAGTGTCAGGGTACATTAGTGCTTGCTATTAGGTCTGAGCAAGTGCTGGACTGTAGGATGCTTTTTAAGTGCTTAGGTTGAGAGTTAGACTACTTTCAAGGGAAAAAATGAAGAGGAGGCTTGGTGGAGCCAGGAATTATTTAGCCCTAGCTAACCGGCGCTGCCCAGATGTGCAAAACCATGCAAACGCGGTTTTTACAGCAGGGAAATGAAAGAGATAGAAATTAGCCCAAAATGGCCTATAAACTACTAACTTCTGGGCTGGAACCACTCCTCCAGGGACAGATGGCTGCTCAAAGCTCCCTCTCTCACAGGTGAACAAAGAAACCTCCTTCTAGCCAAGTAAGATATGGGCAACTCAGAAACTTGTAACACAGCCCTGAATTCAGCACTAGCCTGAAAACTGGACTATACTAGCTTAGAAAGGTGGGAAACAAGGAATTATTTTTTTTAAAGATAAGGCAAAAACAGTAAAAAATACACTTAAAACAACTTTAGATGACGACTACAAGCAATCAGAAAAGGTTTTTAAACAAATTACCCAATTAACCAGTAAAAAAATCTCAAAGCTGAGCCCTGTTCCTGTAGTCTTCAATCAGACAAGTTCTAACTGCACACTCCTGTCACTGGGGTGCAGGGGAACCTTCTCCAAAAAAGAAGGCCTGGATTAGTGCTCAAGTTATACAAACAAAGCTAGATTCAGCAGGCCTGAATCTAGTTTATTCAACAGCCTGAAGCCCAAGTACTTAAACCAGAACAAATACACTTTTAGAATAACAGACACTGAGCCTTCAATCAGCAGTTCCCAACTTAGAAGGATGTAAGCTACCTGTCCTGTCACAACAGTGCAGACCACAAACCTTCTTAATGTAAAACAACTGGTCTGAAGCCCAAGTGCTGAAACCAAAAGGCTTGGAATGATAGCTACACTTTAATCAGGTTACTACCAAGCAGTAATAAATACAACTGAATACTTTTAAGAAGGCCTGGATTAGTGCTCAAGTTATACAAACAAAGCTAGATTCAGCAGGCCTGGATCTAGTCCATGCTACAGCAAACAAGGCGCACCAATTTCAGTAAGAAACAATTCAAATATGCAAGCACTATAAGCCTTTAACCAGAAATTCTCAGCTCAGAAGGGCAGAGTCTAGCTTCTCCTCCCACAACAGTGCAGACCACAAACCTTCTTAATGTAAAATAACTGGCCTGAAGCCCAAGTGCTTAAACCAGAACGAATACACTTTTAGAATAACAGACACTGAGCCTTCAATCAGCAGTTCCCAACTTAGAAGGATGTAAGCTACAAGATCTGGATGGAAATACTGAAGAGGTTACCCATGGATCTGGTTTAATGAGCCATCAAGATTTTGGCAGGGATAAACCTAATTTGTTGTAGATGAAGGAAATGCAATCAGTTAGTCACTTAGCTAAAGTTATTTTGGTAACTGGCTTTCCCAATCTTGATTCTGAAAAGGAGACAAATTGATCTGATTTTCAAAATATTTCAGTTCTATGCAGATAGAAATGTAATTGTCTGTAAATGTCCAACAAATGTTAAAATGTATTCCCCTTTGTTCGAGAAATTTGGGAAGAAGACTGGAAGGTTGATTGATTAATGTTGGACCCTGACACCACCTTGGGAAGAAAAGATGGAATGGTTTGTAAGGACAGCCTAGCTTTATGAAAAATTAAATGAGGTTTAGAATATAAGGCTTGAAGTTCTGAAAACTCCCCTAGCTTATGTTATGGCTACCAAAAATATAGTTTTCCAGGTTAAAAATGTTTAACACCTTGCAGCTGGGTTTAAATGGTGATTGAGTCATGGCTTGTAACACTAAATTTAAATCCCATAGCAGAGTAGGATCTTTATAGGGAAGTCTTAGAAAAAAGGTTGCTTTTATAAATGCCCTACGGAATCATGATAAAGCTAAGGTAGAAAGTACAGTTTTGTACCTACCATAAATGTAGATGTCCGATAGGTATGCATCTGCAGTCATCACATATGGGTTGTCCTGCCTCAGGCAGCCCTTCGGTCGGCCGGATTCCAAAGTCTGGGTCCCGCGTCGGCTGATGTCGCCCCTTCCCCGACGTCACAACGCCTGGGGTATAAAAGCGTCAGCCGACGCCATGTTCCTCAGTTTTTCTTGCCCCAGATGCCAGGTGCCCTCTAGGAAGGCTAAATTTGGAAAAAAACAGTAAAAAATCCAAACATTTGCAAAAATATATATATATGTATAAACAAATACACCATAATAGATCCCCCAGCTAGCTAATAGAGAGGTAAGCACCCTAGAAGTACCACAGAGGCGAAGGAGGGAGGGTAAACCTGACTGCAGATGCATACCTATCGGACATCTACATTTATGGTAGGTACAAAACTGTACTATGCCCTTCAAGGATGCATCTGCAGTCATCACATATGGGTAGAATACCATAGCCAATCTGGGGGTGGAGGTACTAGGAAAAGGATGGTGTAGATAGGATACCCTGCAGGACAGCCGAAGCAAAGCCTGCTCTGGATCTGGAATATAAAGGTAAATTGTAATGCTTGGCAAATGTATGCACGGAGCTCCATGTGGCAGCTTCTAAAATGTCTTTTGTAGCCACTCCTCTTAAGAAGGCTGTGGAGGTGGCTGTGGCTCTCGTAGAATGAGGTCTAATGTTAGCTGGTACAGTCTTTTCCATGAAATGAGTAACAAAAGCGGATGCAATTTCCTATCCATTTTGAAATTGTCTGTTTGGAAATTGCTTTTCCTCGAGTACCAGCAGCAAATGCTACCAGCAGCTGGTCAGTTTTTCTGAAACCTTTAGTTTTGTCCAAGTAGTAGCGCAACTGTCTGTGAATGTCCAGGGTGTGCAGCAGTTTCTCCCCTTTATTTTGTGGATTTGGGAAGAAGGTAGGCAAGTGGATAGCTTGATTCAATGAAACCCTGGATACCACCTTTGGCATAAAAGTAGGATTAGTTCTTAATGAAACTCTATCCTGATGGAAAATAATAAATGGCTGAACTGCCATCAGGGCCTGCAATTCCGAAACTCTTCTTGCTGAGGTTATTGCCAGAAGGAAAGCAGTCTTCCATGAGAGGTACTGTAGATCTGCAGATGCTGCTGGCTCAAATGGAGGCAGTGTTAGTTTTTCCAACACGTAGTTAAGGTCCCAAGCAGGTAGAGGAGGTTTCCTAGGAGGTTTGATGTTTTTGGATTCCCCTTAGAAACGGTCTTAGGAGAGGATGAGGAAAAACAGGAGGATCAGTATTGTACTCTGCTGAAATTGCTGAAGCATGAATCTTAATAGAAGAGTAAGACAGTCCATTGTGGAACATTTCTGCCAAATATTCCAGGATATGTGCCATGCTCATCATTGTCGCATCTAGGCCCTTTGTGGTGTTCCAGATGAGAAATCTTTTCCATTTTGCTGAATATGCCTTCCTTGTGGAAGGGCGGCGAGCTTCCAGAATAATATTCTTTACTCTCTGGGATAGCTTATCCTGAAGAGGAGTCAAGGTATTCTCCAGGCTGTTAGCTGCAATGTTTTCAGGTTGGAATGTAGAGTTTTGTAGCTGTGCTGTGTCAGTAGAAGTGGCCATAGAGGTAGGGGCCGTGGCTTTGTACGTGACAAGCTCCTTAGCAGTGGGTACCAGTGCTGTCTTGGCCAGTCCGGAGCTATCAGGATCACTTTTGGCTGCTCTGCCCTGATCTTCAGTAACACCTTGGTCATTAATGGAACAGGAGGGAATGCATACACTGTCAGATTTCTCCAGCTGAAAGAGAGAGCGTCCACTTTCCACGCTTGTGGGTGGCATGTCCTTGAGCAGAATTTCTTTAGTTGATGATTGTAGGGGGATGCAAATAGATCTATGTCCAGGCTCCCCCAAAATTGTGTTATCTGTTGGAAAATGTCTGGGTGCAGCATCCATTCGTGTGCAACAATGGTATTTCTGCTTAAGCTGTCTGCCAGTATATTGTCCTTCCCTGGCACAAACTGAGCTTGTAGCTGTATATTGAGTTTCAAGGAAAGATCCCATAGATTCATTGCCAGCCTGCACAGAGGGTAAGAATGGGTACCTCCTTGCTTGTTTATGTACCACATAACTGTGGTGTTGTCTGTCCTTATTAGTAGATGGCCTTGATGCAGAAAGAGTTTGAAGGCCTCGATTGCATGTATCACTGCTAGCATTTCTTTTTGATTTATGTGCATGTGCAGCTCCTTTCGTGACCACTGTCCTTGGATACCTCTGCCTCCATGTGTGCTCCCCAACCTAGGTCTGAAGCGTCTGTTGTAATAGTTTGGGAGGTTTTTGGCTTTGTGAAGGGCAGCCCTCTGTTGGACTGGCTGGCCTGAGCCCACCACAGAAATTCCTTGTGAAGGCATGGGATGAGTGGGATTAAAGTTTCCAAACTGTGACTGTGCTGAGTCCATAAACTCCTTAGGTACCACTGTAGCTTTCTCATATGTAGCCTTGCTTGTGGAATCAAAAGAATACAGGATGCCATGTAACCCAGGGCCTGCAGGATTTTCCTTGCAGTCAGCTGAGTTTGTCTTGTCAGATTCTTGAAGTAATCCGGTAGTTGACTTTGTTTTTCTTCTGTGAGATAAGCCATTTGGGTGGTTGTATCTAGATCCGCACCCAGAAATGTTATTCTTTGGGATAGAACAAGTCTTGATTTGTGCATGTTGACTGTATATCCCAAGGCCTGTAGAAGATTGATGGCATAATTTAATTCCTTTATCAGAGTTTGTTGGTTGTCCGCTTGTATAAGGCAGTCGTCCAGATATGGGTAGATTTGAATCCCCTGGAGTCTGCAGTGTGCTATTACTGATGCCAGGCATTTCGTGAATACTCTGGGCGCAGTAGATAAGCCAAAGGGCAATGCTGAGAATTGATAATGCTCTGACTCTGCAAGAAATCTGAGGTATCTTCTGCAACTTTGTCTGATAGGGACATGCAGGTATGCCTCCTTGAGGTCTAGAGTAACCAGCCAAGACCCCTTGCCCAGCATAGGAAGGAGTTGCTGTAGAGTCAGCATTTTGAATTTTGGCACAATGAGATAAGTATTCAGTACGGACAAGTCGAGAATAGGTCTCCATTGATGCTCTTTTCTTGGAACAAGGAATAGTCTGGAGTAAAATCCTTGGCCTTGTTCTGAAATAGGAACTCTTTCTATGGCTTTCATTTGAAGTAAGTTTGAGATTTGTTTCAAAGCCTCTGTCCTTTGTTTTGGTGGCAGACCTGGTATGCCTTTTCTTTTTGGCAATGTGTGAAAATGGAACCTGTATCCTTTGTCTATTATTTGGAGTGTCCATTTGTCTCCTGTAATGTTGGCCGACCGGCACTTGCGAACTGCTTCTGCTTCGGGCACCACGCGGCAAGAAAGACTGAGGAACATGGCGGTGGCTGACGCTTTTATACCCCAGGTGTTGTGACGTTGGGGAAGGGGCGACATCAGCCGACGCCGGACCCAGACTTTGGAATCCGGCCGACCGAAGGACTGCCTGAGGCAGGACAACCCATATGTGATGACTGCAGATGCATCCTTGAAGGACATCTATCAATTCAGATTTGAAAATTTGAAAAAGCAGCTAATTGTACTTGAACTGTTGAGGAACCGGCTCGTTCAATAAAAATAGTAGTCAAAAATTCCAAGAACTGTAGGTACTGGCACTGAAAAAGGGTCAGTGTCTTTCTGTTGTGCCCAAAAAATCAAACCTTTTCCATTTACTTTTATAAATCTTTCCAGTGGAAACTTTGTGGGAAGACAAAAGAATATGATCAACAGGGAGGAGACCTTAGGTTGTCTAGCTATCAGTGAAAGTGGAGAAACCATGTAGTCAACGTTAGCCTCAAAATGCCCGGATGAGACAGAAGGTCTGGAACTGAATCCAAGATCCAAGGAAGATGAACTGGATGAGGCCAAAGGAAGGTGAACCAAATCTGACAAGGCCAATAAGAGGCAATGAAGATTACTGTACTCCAATTGAAAGTTGCCTTCTGAAGAAACTTGGAGATAAGAGGAGTTGGTGGGTAAGCAAAGAGGAGATGGGGGGTCAATCGTGGAGGACAGTCTCTCTCTGTGACTCCCCCAGTGGGGGGATCAGGGCAAAAAACCTGGTGCACTTGCTGTTGAGGGGAGATGCAAAGAGGTCTCAGCATGGCTGGCCCCATTGACAGAATATCTTCTCTGTAATTTTCTTGAGACCACTTGTGAAGCAATAGGATGACCCTGCTCAACTTGTCCATCACACTGGCTTTCCCTAGAATGTGTGCTGCTATCAGAAACTGATTGGTTAAGATCACCCACTGCCACAGTCTCAGAACTTTTTGACAAAAGGTAAGATCTGGTGCCTCTGTTTGTTGATGTACCAAACTAACAACATATTGTCCTTCTGAATCGCAATAGTCCCTGAAGGGAGACAGTCTTGAAATGCCTGCAATGCTAGAAGAACTGCTCTCATTTCTAGGACACAGATATTTATGTTGGCCTTTTCTGGAGACCAGGTGCCTTGGACTGTCCTTCCCAAGAAGTGCCCCCCACCTGAATTGGGATGTGTTCATTGTCACAATGGCCTTCGGCTGAGGGAGTATGAAAGGAAGAACCTGTAAAAAATCTGTTCTCAGCAAATGCACTAACTGAGGTACCTTTTGCATGCCTGAGTTATTTTGATCTGGGTGGACAAAAGCTGGTAGAGGATGGACCACTGAGTTGACAGGGTCCACTGAAGAATTCTTATATGGTATCTTGCCAAAGGAATCACAATTTTGGCAGCAGACACTGACCCTAAAGTTTGCAGAGTGAGGAATTCTGAATTATCTTTCGGACTTGAAATCAAATCATTTGAAGCCTTAGCAATGGAAGGGAGGCCGTCGTGGATACAGTATGGAATAAGGCTCCTATAAATTCTAGCACTTGAGTTGGTTCTATTTGAGATTTGTTGAGATTGATGGCAATGCCTAGGTGACAGCACAAATGGAGTACATAATCCCTTGCTTAGATCAGAAAATTCCTAGTCAGAGCAGATATGAGCCATTCATCTAGGTAAAGAAACACTCAGAATCTGTGCAGTCTCAAATGAGCTACTACTATTGCCATGTATTTTGTGAACACCCTGGGGGCTGTGGTAAGGCCAAAGGGCAGTGCTCTGAATTGGTAATGACTGGCACCCCACTAGAAGAGTACATATCTCCTGGATCTTCTGTTAATTTTTATGTGATAGTATGCATCCTGAAAATCTACTGAGCACATCCAAACATCTCTGTGCAGGAAAGGCAAAATGGACTGACCTGTGACCATACGAAATTTAATGAATATTTGTTCAGATTGCCTAGATCCAAAATTGGTCTCCAGTCCCCTGTTTTCTTTGGCATTAAAAATAATCTTCAGTAAGTTCCGGATTCTTTCTGATCTGAGGAATACCTGTTGGATGACTCTTTTCTACCAGTTTTTTTTTTATTTCTAGAGCTGCTGCTTTCATCTGACTGGGTGGAACATTGGGAACTCCGTTTACTGATAAAGGAGGGGATAGGATAAAGGGAATTATATAACCTCAGGAAATAATCCTCTGTACCCATGTGTCTTTTGTAATGTCTAGCCAGGCTCTCTGGTGCAGGGACAGACTGCCTCCAGAGTTGGCCAATCAGGCTTCCTTTCAGGAGTGCTGGTAGGGTCTGTCAGAAAAGGAATCTCTGGATCCCCGGGGTTCTATGGACCTCCTCTGCTGTGTGAGTGGCATCTTCCATTAAGAGCCCCCCCCTCTGCCCCTGGATGAACTATCTCCAGATAGATCATGGAAAGTACCCTGGGACTTTCTGAACCGCATTTTTCAACCATCTTGTTGATTTCTAGAAAAGGTTCTTTGAGGAATCAAAAAATGTAGACCCACAGCAAACAGGGTCTTACTATCTTGCTCACACCTGGAGTGTGGGTATTTAACTTTAGGGGCAAACAAAGCACTTTCAGAGGGTGCATTGACAAAGGAGGACTTGAAGGGCTGCAAAATCACACAGGCACATCCAGGCATGTCTCCTAATGGAAATACCTGAACCTGCCGTCCTTGAGGTACCTTCAGCTGCATGTGAAATGAGCCTCATGGATAAATTTGCAATGGACTGTAGGCTAGCCAACTGTGAGGCAATGGAAGTCTGTCTCAGAGGTTATTGCTCCTGACAGGGAAGTGGAGAGTTCTTTAACCAAATCCCTCTGAAGTCTGCTGAAGTGCACCAAATAATTCATCAATCCAAGTGCAAAAATCACTGAAATGTAAACACGCTTCCCAAATCTGTCCAATGTCCTAGACTTCCTGTTGGGGGGGGGGGGGTGAACAGATTAACTCTACTCCAAGAGTTCTTTCTTTGTGGCCACCACTATAACCATTGCATCTACTGGTGCTCCTTTGCTCCAGAGCTCTTTTCCCTTTGGTGACGCCAGGATCCTATCTGGTCTCTTAGGGAATTGCCTCAACAGAATTAGGCTCATTCCACGTCCACCAAGAGATCAAATCAATGAGCTCATTGGTGGGTGGAGTCACCCAGGAAGTAGATGGGCCAGACCCAAATGCCTCCAGGAATACAGATTCCTCTTGAGAAGGGTTATCAATAGACCAACCACCCCTTTGCTTATGGATCACTAAAGGAGAAGTCATCAGGTGGCGATCTTTGGGATCCTTCCCCTTCATCAAAATCTGTATCTTCTGTGATTGACTCCTGATGAGAGTCTTAAGTGCCCCTTCTTGTACTTCCTTTTCCTAGGGACTTCTTCTGTGGGATGCTCCAGAGAAGTATCAGAAGATATAAGTATACCCTATCGGGTAGCTTAGAGACTTTGGGCTGGCTGTCCCTGTGGAGTAGAGTGATGAGGCTCAAGGCACAAAGACACATGGGAACCAGATGGCAGATTCGGGGGGGGTGGGGTCATCTGCACTCTAGAACAGAATACTCTCTCTACAAACTTCAAAGGCAGAATTGGCCTAGGGAGAACAGAATACTCTCTACAACTTCAAAAGCAGAATGGCCCAAGGAGAAGAAAAAACTTTGCAAATTTTGCAAGGGACTTTCAAATGGGCAGGGTCCAAACAATACACATTAGAGTCGTAGGCATCAAACAAAGGGATCTTGCACCCTCACTCTTTGCATTTTTTGAAACCTGAAGTTTTTTCAGCCACTGTAACTATAGGCTAACAAAGAACAATAAGGCAGAACTTTATTTAAACAGTTACAAAAGAAAATAAATAACCAAAAATGGTAGAAAGAATTACTGTAACAACAGGAGAGAAAGTTGGGAAATCAAACTAACAATAGTATTAAGATACACAGAAATGCACAGGGATAAGGGAGGTTGGCTTACAATAAATCTAAATAAGTATAACAAAAGATAATACAAGAAAGACAAAATTATGACACTAAACTTTTATCACTCACTAAACACTTGAGAGCTAACAGAGACCACGTCCATATGTGAAGGGAGCAAATGATATTTAAGTTATGAGGGGGACTAGATCATTATGGTTAAAGGAGGAGCTCAAGAGTTTGCAGTATCCACAAGCTGTAAAAAGCATCTGAGTCAGATCTGAAGATACTGACTGTAGTTTGGATTTGGAGATGTTGACTGAAAATGTCTAGCCTGTGACAAAGTTGGAGCAAATAGCCCCTGGACTGTTCTAAGAGATGCCTGGTTGGAGCAGTGAGAAGCCAGTCATCTGCACTCAGAATCCCAGCAGTCTCAGGTGAGCTGCTACCACTGCCATACACTTGGTAAACACCTAAGGGCCCCCAGCCAAAAGCGCAGACTCTTCGGGATCATCTGTTCATCTTGATATGACAGTACATGTCTGGAATGACTGAGTGCATCCAATCGTCCTTGCGAACAAAAGGTTGAATGGACTGAACCATGACCATTCAGAATTTTGACTTCCTCACAAATTGGTTCAATTTGTTTAGATCCAGAATTGGTCTCAGGTCCCCGTTCTTCTTTGGCACTGAAAAGAACCTTGAGTAAGTTGCAAATTCTCTTTAGTCTGGTGGGACCTCCTGGATGACTTTTGTCCAGCAGCTTTCGAATCTTTTGAGCTTCAGCTTCTATGAAACTGGGTGGAATGTCGGGAAGCTTTCTTATTTCGGTTGGAGGAATCTCGAAAAATGGTATGAAATAACCATAATATATTTAGTACTCAAGAATATTTTGTTATAGAAGCCAAGGCATCTGAGTGAAAGGACAAGCAACCTTTGACTGCCTCCAGTGGTAAGCAATTGGGGAAACCTTTCAGGAGCACTGAAAGGGTCTATCTGGAAATGAATCTTGGAAACCCTGGTTTTGTGGCCTCCTATGCCCAGAAGATGGCATCTTCTATTTGAAACCCCCCTCTGCCTCTAGTGCAGTTGTCCCTGCATGAATCCTGAAAAGATACCTAGGATTTATGGAACCACATTTCTTGCCTACTCTGATTCCGGAAGAAAGACTGTTGAGAGGTAGAAAAGTGAATCCCTGCAGCAGACAGGGTCTTTCCTTTCTGTTCACTGCAGGAAAGATTCTCTTCAACAGAAGGGCCAAACAAGATGTCCCATCAAAAGAGGCATTGCTGAAAGAAGACTTGTAAGGCTCTGCAAATTCACATAACGGCATCCAGGCATGTCTCCTAATGGCAATGCCTGAACAAGCAGCCCATCTGGTACCCTCTGAAGTGTGGGATAGTAACTTCATGGATGCACTGGAAATGGGCAGAGTGGTCAGTTGTGAAGATCTCCTACAGTCCACCACAGATATGGACAGAGAGATATGGAGAGTTCCTATGGCAAATCCCTCTGCAGCCTCGTAAAGTACTTCAGGGACCTTAAGTCAAAGGTCACCAAAGCAAAAAAGTACTTTCCAAATCTGTCCAACGTCCTCGACTCTCTATTATGGGGATGGACAGAGAAGCTCTGATCCACTATCTCTTTTTTTGTGGCTGCTGCCACAACCATCGCATCAACTGAGACTTCTTTGTTCCAATGGGGTCTGTCCTTTGGCGTTGATAAAAATGTGTCTGGACATCGGGGTATTGGTTCGATAGAGTTCAGTTCCTTCCATGCCCGTTGAGAGACTAGGTCAATAAGCTCACCACCTGGGGGAGTCTCCCAAGATGTAGATGGGCTGGAACCAAAAGTTTCCAGAAAAACTGACTCATCTGGGGAAGGGAGTATCTGAAGACCATCCACCCTTTTGCTTAAGAATCTCTAGGATGTCTCCAAATGAGACATCATCCGGTGGAGACCTGGGGGACCCTACCCTTCCTCGAAGTCAGTATCCTCTGCAAGAGATTCCGTAGGGGAATCTATGGACCTCCTTTTGCAAGTTCTCTTTCAGGGAACCTCCTTGGTGGGATGCTCTGAGGAGGTATCCGAAGAGAGGGGAAGTTCCTGCAGAGAAATTGGATGTTAGATGGTACTAACTTGTACTTCTGGATTGGGTCTGACAGGGTCAGAGCTTGAACCAGCTGAGGGAAGAGATGTAGGATCCAAGGAAGAGAAAGAGATTAGATCTCTTAGATGAGAAAAAACCCTCTCCATTACCTCAAACGCAGACTGACTGAGAGAAGCTGTGGTAGGCTGCACTGGGGTTCAAACTTCTAAAGCAGCTAAGCCTCGACCCTGCCTAGATCTGTGCCTTGAGATGAGAGTTGGACCTGAGCTATCTACTGCCGAAACTCTGAGGGGCAAGGACATCTCCGACAACATTGGAGTGACCCCCATGCCCAGGATCTAGCACCAATGTTTCTGCCCAGAGACTCATCCTGATCCAAGGGAACAGGAGCAGAACCAGTCAGGGAGACTGCTGAAGTAGAAGACCTAGTCATTTTCAGACCTGACATTCTTGGTGCTCTTGGATCCAAGGGCTCTGAAACCATCAGAAGAATCAGAGAAAGAGAAATCACTACCTGGGAAGTGGATGGAAGGCTTACAGATCCGATGGGAGCCAGAGTCAGAATAACCTCCATCTGAATACCAGCTCTGAGGAATTTATTCATTGTCCTACTTACACTGGTGCTGTGGTCTTGATGCTCTCTTTGGTGTACTTTGTAAAAATGGGGAATGAAGCTGAGGAGACACCAGTTCAACTGTGAACTGGAGTGAACGGTTTCAAGGAAAGTTCAATAAAGTAATGGTCGGATCAGAGTGCTGCTTGGGAGACTATCAGTATGACAGTCAGATCCAATGAGGTCGGATCTGAAGTCCTTCAGATCTTCTGAGGAGCCTCCGATGAAGCCATGGTGGGAACCAAGGTCTTTGGAGATCGGGCAGGGGATCTCTTATGAGACTCTAAAGTAGTTTTTGGATGTTTCCTGGGTTTTGAGCCCCTGAAGAAGAACAAGATGAAGAATCCCTTTAGTACCAGTTTATTCCTTCTATCTGAAATTGCTCTTGAGTTAAAAGTGGCACAAACAGAGCAATCAGTGTTCAGATGTGCTGCTCCTAGGCAATAAACGTATTCCCTCTGGGCATCAGAATTTGGAATTTTGTTCCCACAGGAAGTGCACTTTTTAAAGCTGGTTGGTTTCTCGGCCATAATTAAGAGAGAGGGAAAAACAGGAGACGACAACTTTTTTATATAACAATAGAAGGTAAACTACCAGCAATGGCAGAAAGAGTACGCTGTAATGGGTAAGAAAATAAAGGAAGGAAGGTAAAAGTAAAGACTGGTACCAACAATGGTACACAAGGAAATTACTAAGATGGTAGAATGAATGATAAAGGACCTATTGTACAAAATAAATGTAAAAACTGGAGAAACTTGACAAAAGGAGAGAAAGAATAGCCAAAAACAATGAAAATAAGTGTTTTCTGAAAAAGAGGTACTTACAAAACCTTGTAAGAATTCGAAACAAGCTCCTGAGAGAGGATCCGTGTCCATGCACGATGGTGGCAAATGAGACTTGAGGTATTGTGGGCTGACTGGGGCATTGTGGGTAATGAGAGGAGCTCGATTGTTGGATCTGTAAGTCTGAGGTATGTGGCAGAGTTAGCTCTGTGACCCATATGTTGAAGAATGAAAAGGACATCATCAGACAATTTTATATTCTAACAGATCAACAGTATTTTAGTGTCCCAGGTATAGAGTTTCAGGAGCATAAGCAGCAATTTTGCTCTTTTTTTATTGTTAAACCAAACACTGGAAAACTCTCAATAACATACAAGTATGTATGCAATCTATAACAATTTACTTAAAGAAAATACTCACTAAACAATCAAGAAGTTGTTAGAATCCTCAACATAAACTCTGGGACAAAACTTTAGCTGACTACAGTTATCCTTTCTAAATATTTCCACCTCATATTGACAGATCACTCAGCCATATTTAACAACCTCACTTTTAATTTCTAGGATTCTCTCTAAACCATTTAAGCATTCTATTATAATCCTCTTACCAAAAATCAATTCAAGGACTGCAAGCACTTTTAGGCCTATATCAAACCTGCTCCCCTTATAAAACTGTTTGAATTACATAAACATTTTTACATCAATACTTATGGACTCTCCCCTTTAATTTCTCCAAATCTTTTGGGTTTCTAATACCATGATGGGAATGAACCCCATTCCTAAGTCAAAGTATGATTAAAGTTCATGAAATTAGTATTGTTTCAGCCAGAAGTGCTCTTCGCAGCACCCGTGATTTACCCAGTAATGACCCCTCCTGCAATTTGTATGGAGTTACATGTATCAGTAACGTAGCTAAATACAACTGGAGATTATTTTTTATAAGACCCGTTGTTCCTACTACTACTGGATCTGTCTAGGTATCTTTCTTCCACACTGCTCTTGTTTCTGCCTGCAAATCCTGATATTTTATGACTTTGTCTCTCTCTCTCTAACAAGAGACACTGTAGTCACTGGGTGTAGCAATTTCAATAATCAAAGCTACTTTTGTCTTCTTTTCATGGACCACTACACATCTGGTTTTCTTGCACTTATCTTTTGAACTGTTGGTAATGGGTGATCCCCATGTGATGTAGACTATCATTTTCTATGATGCTTTGTGGCTCACGTTTCCAGGGTTTTTCAGCTACTTCAGTATTATAATGTTTGCACAATCCCCAGTGCACCAGTCTTGTCACATTATTATGCCTTTCAGTATACAGGCCTTCTGCTATTAGTATGGTACAACCAGCAACAGTGTTCGCAAAATGTGTTTCCAATTCTGTTTTACAAAACCTACATTTGTCTGTTTCTCCCACATGTTCAATGGACTTTGTAAACCAACGTGTATGCAGTCTACTATCTTGGCCTCCAATATTAATCTTTCATCTTCTGGTTTGAATTCGCCTCTCCTTAACCATTCCTGTGCTCGATCCTGATCAACATGAGGTTGTTCCAAGAATTAGTTATACTTTCATCTATATTTATGCATTTTCCACATTTCTTGCCTCCTCATCTCCTCATTCACTTTATATTCTTTCTTTTGTTTTTGGCACATTCAGTTGCTGAACTGATTTTTAATTTACTTCTGGTTTAATTTCCATTCTCGTTTGATGATTTGCTTCTGCTAGACTAAGAAGAGAAGTTATCTTAGATTTATGTTCCTCATGTTTCAAAACTTTCACTGTGTTTGGGGCTTGCGAGGTCAGCAGATATGTATGCAGTCCCACGATTGCAGATCTATACATGTAATCAGTTCCAAGGAAGCCCATACCTTTCGGAACTGGGAATATATAATCTTGGTATGCATTGATTTTTATAAATCATTTGATGAGCATGAAGCATCTTTCTTGTTTTCCTGTCTAATCTAACCAACATCGTTTGGGGTCAGTCAATCATTCCAAAACTGTAAGGACAGGAAGAACAAATTGGTTTATAGCTTGAACTTTGTTCCTAGATGTCAATGCTGTTTTCAGGATTAATTTAAGTATTCTAAAATATTTCTTACTGAGTTTTATTCACATTTGTTCATGTTTTATTGTTGATCCTTCATCACTTCCCAAACATTTATACACTCCCTCTTGCTCAAGTTCTTTTATATCACTTACTTGTCCCATACTTTTTTCTTGGTGCTGTAGCTTTCCTGCTTTAAAGGTTGCTTTTGGAGATTTAGGAAGACCAAACAACATTCATAAATCATCTGAAAAAGTTTTGACTACTTGCAGTTGTGCTTTCAGTTCCTCATCTGATAAGCTGTACAGTTTTAAATCATCGACAAAGAGAAGATGAGAAGTTTTTCACTTTGTTGTTTTTGGGAGCCAAATTATAGCCATGACTTAATCTGTTAACCAGACAGCTTAAAGGGTTTAAAGGGTTAATGGCAGGGCAAAAGAGCAGCAGTAACAGAGTCACCCTGGAATATCCCCCTTTGGAGTTTTATCCCTGGAAGAATAATTTGTCCTTTATCATTGTGCAAAGCGGTTTGCCACCGTTTCATGGTTGCTGTGATGTCGTTTCAGTGTAGGTGTATCTTACACATTTTAAGCACTCTCTTACCCATGAATGTGGGATACTGTCAGATGCTTTTTTGTAGTCTATCCATACCATACTTGGATTCTTCCCTTCCTTTTTACAGTTCTCCACTATGACTTTAACAAATGATCCTTTGTTCCATATGACTTTCTTTCATTACCCTTTTGTTCTATTGCCATAATTGAGTTTTCTTGTAAATGACTATAAACGGTCGGCCTCAATTCCAGTGTATAGGTTATATGTCACCTGAAAGCAAAGTTATTGGTCTATAGTTTTTAGGGTAGCTTGCAGGTTCTCTTTTAAGTAGGAGCATTGTTCTTCCTGTTGTTAGCCAGGCTGGTGTCTGTTCGGGGTGCGCATATAAATAGTTCTTACTCATGGCTAAATCTTCATGCAAATATGTTAATACTTTTAGCCAGAAGTTAGGTACTGCATTTGGGCCTGGGGCTTTCCAGTTAGAGCCTTTTCTTAATTTTGTTTCAATCCCTCTGGCCGTTACTTCATCCCATTTCATATCCTGTACATTTGAATTTATTTTTTTCTTTTACTTCTTCTAACCATTTAGCATCTTTGTTATGTTCCACAGGATCTTCATAAATATTTCTCTCAAATGTATGTATTCCTTCTGTTTTTGGTGGTCTTTCAATTCCTTTAACCTTGTTTCCCAATTCTCTATAAGACTTTTTTTGGTCATCAATAAAAGGTTTATTTTATACTTTTCCATTATATTTATCTGTGTATCTTCTAAGTTTTTCTGCCTGTACTATTTTTAATTTATTTGCGATAGTGCATGATAAATCCTGATCCATTATAATACTGCGCATTGCTTTTATCGCGTCTACCTTTCTGAGTATTCTTGCTGATCTGCTCGGTCTTCTATGCTCTTCTAACAGTCACACTTCTTGTCCTTGTCTTAATTGCTTTATAGTTTTCTCTATTCAATATTTCCATAATGGCATTTGATTTCTCCCTGTCCTTTCCCTTACTACACTATATTCTTGTGGTAGGACTTTATATGTTATTAATTTCACTGCACAGTAATGTATCCTACTTAGTTCTGTTATATGAATCTCTATGGGCAGTCCTAATTACTGTGTTTGTTTTACAAAACTTCTAACTTTTTGGGGTTTTATTGACCTTCTGCAGTCTATTTCTTTCATTGATCTTAATAGGTCTATCAATCTCTATTAAAATCAAATAACTCTTCTCTTAGATCATTTTCTTCTAAACTGAGGGCACATTCTTTGCCATTTCTTGCGGGCATTCCACAGAAAGTTCTAGAACTTCTTCCTGTGCCACTTTCTCTTCAGTTTCACCCTGTGTCATCCATTGCTCTTTTACATAGGAACTCACTGACCTACCACTCCACGACATTGACTGTGTCAGAGTTGCCACAGTTTCTTGTTCTTTCCCTTGCTGTATAGCTCTAACTGAACATCTGTACTGGTTTCCTATGGAAGGCTCCAAAGTACCTTAATATGTCAACTGATTAGACACTTCCTGCTCCACTGGTTTCTCCTTAACTTGGGTGTCCACTGCTCTATCCTGCTGTATTGTTATTGGAGTTAAAATTTTCTACACTAAATCCTTCTCTTTGCAGGTAATCTATAAATAGAAGTTATGTTCTTACCATAACGTTCCATGTCAGTTGTCTTCTTCTCGCCTTCTTCTTGCTGGATGGGTTCGGAGCCGACCTCGGCTCCGACTCTAAAAGCTTCGAGTTGGTTCCACCGGCTCGAGGCTCCCCTTATATCCCACAATGCTAGGCGTGAGTTACCTCAGATCTCGTTTGTAAGCTAACCCCAGCTTATAATAGTATGAGAATAACTATAAACAAAGTCCACCTCTAACCAGGGAGAAAGAAGGGTGACCTATATCCTCATCCAGGAAATATGCACAACAGCATATGCCTAATAAAAGAGGTGGTAGAAAGAGAGGTCACAATTACAACTCCTCTAGGTCTGTCCAGGCCAGGGGGCAGGAGGGTGGGATGCAAGAAGGCGGCAAGAAGAAGACAACTAACATGGAACGTTATGGTAAGAACATAACTTCTATATGTTAAGTTGTCTATCTCGCCTTCATTCTTGCTGGATGGGACCACGCCCCTAGCACCTTGTCCCGGGTGGCCTAACGGAACAGACTCCTGAGAACAGTGGAACCAAAGTTAGCTCTATGCCTAGAAGCTAAATCCAACTTATAATGAGAAATGAAAGTGTGAGGAGTAGCCCAAGTAGCCGCTGCACAAATGGTGTCAATAGGCAGTCTGTCTTGGAAGGCTAAAGAAGTAGCCAAAGCTCTGGTGGAATGGGCCTTAGGTTTATTAGGCAGCTTTTGGTGTCTAATTTCATATACAAGGGAAATCAGAGATGTTAGCCATCTAGATAATGATACCTTAGAAACTGAAAGTCCCTTTCTGCCTTCTGCATAGGAGACAAACAGCTGGTCAGATTTTCTGAATTGTTTTGTTCTATCCAAATAGTACCTCAACTGACGATGAACATCTAGCCAGTGTAATTTTTGTTCAGACCTATTGGAATATTCTGGAAAAAAGACAGGGAGGTCAATGCTTTGATTTAGATTTGACGTCGAGACTACCTTAGGCAAAAAGGGACGGGTTGCTCGTAAGGATACCCTGTCCTTATGAAACAATAGATAAGGAGGTCGACAGCTGAGTGCTTGAAGTTCTGAAACTCTTCTAGCTGAAGTAATAGCTACCAGAAAGAGAGTCTTCCATGATAGCAATTTTAAAGAACAGGAGGCTGCAGGTTCGAACGGGAAGAATCAAAGAATTAAGAACTAAATTTAGGTCCCAAGGAGAAGGAGGATTTCTTATAGGAGGTCTGAGAAGAAAAACTCCTTTCAAAAAGGCTTTGCAAAGCTTGTGGGACATTAAGGCAGACTCAGAAATACCCACATGAAAGTTAGAAATAGCTGCCAATTGAACTTTAAGAGTAGAGGGAGATGAACCTGCATGGAAGAGTTCAGCTAGAAAATCAAGGACTATTTGGATGGAAGCAGTGAAAGGATCTATGTCCCTTCCTTGAGCCCAATATGAAGCGTTTCCACTTACTCAAATAAATCTTCAGAGTGGAAGATTTATGGGAAGCTATCAAAATATCTCGAATGGAGTGAGATAATTGAGGAAGCCTGGCTAAGGTTGGAACTGGAGGAACCAAGCAGTGAGGTTCAGAGAGGGAGGAGCGATGTAACTGACCCGACTGATGGATCAAAAGATCTGGAACTAGGTCCAGATGCCAAGGTCGCTCAATAGAAATTGATGTAGAAAGGGAACCACACCTGTCGAGGCCAGTAAGGAGCAATGAGGATCAATGAGGCCTTCTGAGCGATAGCTTTCTGTATCACTTGAGAGATTAGTGGGAAGGGAGGAAATGCATACAGAAGTTCCCGGGGCCAAACTTGGACTAGAGCGTCTCTGCTGGGTTGGCCTGGTAAAGGGAATAGAGTGAAATAATCTCTGCACTTGCTGTTTTGGGGAGTAGCAAAAGATCGCAAGGCTGACCCCACTTGAGGAAAATTTCTCTCACAACAGAGTCTTTCAGAGACCACTTTCGTGAGGCATGAGGATAGCTCTGCTCAACTTGTCCGCGATTTGATTGGACTTCCGGGATGTGCGTTGCTATCAGAAACCGCTGAGAAGAAATCGCCCATTGCCACAATCTGAGTGCTTCGACACAGGGGTAGGACCTGGTTCCGCCTTGTTTGTTGATGTACCACACTACAGACATATTGTCTGTCTGGATTGCAATCGTTCCCAAGGGAAGAGAGTCTTGAAGGGCTTGCAACGCTAAAAGCACTGCTCTCATCTCCAGAACATTTATGTGCAAGTGGCATTCGCTTGCTGCCATGTGCCCTGGACCGTCCTGCCCTGATAATGCCCCCACCCGATCAGGAGGCGTCTGTCAGAGTAGCAACTGGAGGGTGGAACAAAGGGTCTTCCCAACAAGAGCCGAGGGAAGACCTCCACCACATGAGATGATTTCTGCACGCCTGCGTGATCATAATGGTGTGGGACATTGGAAGTTGCTGGTATGACCATTGTGTAAAGAGCATCCATTGAAGGATTCGCATGTGGAATCTGGCTAATGGAAGCAGAGGTATGGCCGCCATAATTCCCAACACTTTCAGCACTAACCTGGCTTTGATTCTGTTGTTGTTGAAAAGGAGTGAGACCAGTTTGTGTATGTCTGTTATTCTCTGATCTGTTAGTCTGAGACATGTCTACTGTGTCTAGATTTGCCTATGAAGGTAATAGTACGACAAGGCGACAAAACAGACTTTTCAATTTATTGAAATGCCTAACTTTTGACAAATGAAAGGTGTAATCCCTGGCCATCAGAAGGAGATGCTTGGTGGGAGCTGTGAGGAGCCAGTCGTCCAAATATGGAAACACCTGGAATCCTTGTCGTCTCAGGTGAGAAGCTACCACTGCCATGCATTTGGTAAACACCCGCGCGCCAGTGATGAGACCAAAGGGCAGGGCCCTGAATTGAAAATGACTGGTTCCCTGCCTGTAGCGGAGCAATCTTCTGGAGCCGCCTGTTCATTTTATGTGATAGTGCATCCTGAAGGTCTATAGAGCACATCCAGTTTCCTTTTCCCAATAGGGGAAGGATGGACTGCAGCGTGACCATCCGAAGTCTTGTTTTCTTGACTGATCTGTTCAAGATACTGAGATCCAAAATTGGTCTCCAGTCCCCTGTTTTCTTTGGAACTAAAAAGAACCTTGAGTAGATTCCGGATCCTTGCTGGTCTGCTGGAACTGGTTGAATTGCTCTTTTGCAAGCAGCTTTGAAATTTCCAAAACCGCTAGATCCCTTTGAGCGGTGGAACATCTGGAAGGGATTTTTGATTGGGAATGCGAAGAAAGGGGATAGAATAGCCTTGAAATGACGGACTGTACCCATTTGTCTTGAGTCAGGGATAGCCAGGCTTCTGGGTACAGTGACAATCTTCCCCGACTGCCTCCGGTGGGCAGTCGGGCAACACCTCAGGGATGCTGAAAGGGCTTATCAGAGAAGGCTTCTCGATTGCCCTGGTTCTCGGAGCCCCTGCCTCGGCGACGTCTACCATTGTTATTCCCTCTGCCTCTGGCGGGAAACGACTTTGTCGTCAGGCTAAGTCCCTTGAGATTGTTTACGGAACCACATTTTCCCACTTTTCTGGCCTTTGGGGTAAGGCCTAGAAGGAGTAGAAAACGGACTCCGACGGCAGAAAGAGTCTTGCCATCAGTCTCGCACCTAGTCAAGGTTTCTTTCACTTGAGGACCAAAGAGAACTGATCCATCAAACGGGAATTAGTGAAAGACGCCTTGAAGGGTCTGCAAATTGTATAGCCGCATCCAGGCATGCCTACGTAAGGCCACACCCGTCCCTCGGCCCTACTCGCTCCATCAGCCGCATAAGAAAGGAGGCGCATGGAGGAGTTGGCTATGGAGTTAAGGGTAGCCAGCTGAGTGTTCATCTTATCTTGAAAACCCGCAGCTGTAGGGTCCTTCAACATGTCACTCGCTTCTTTAATCAAGTCCCTTTGAAGACGGTAAAATGGCACAGGTAGTTCAGCGACGCATAGCAAATGTCGCTGACGAGAACATCCGCTTCCGTACCTGTCCATGGACCTAGATTCCTTGTTAGGTGGATGGACAGGTACTGAAGGATCAGCTAGTTCTTCTTAGTGGCAGCAGCTACCACCATAGCATCCACAGAGACTCCTTTTGTCAAGAACTGTTTGTCTGCTGGTGCGTTATGAATTTTGAGGGTCTCCTGGGAGTGGGGTCCACTGAATCAGGAACCGTCCATGCCTTTTAGCTACCACCTGCATGAGGGGGTCAGGGGAGACACCCAGGAGGTGGAAGGACGAGAGCCAAACGCCTCAAGGTACACAGATTCATCCTCCGAAGGGTTGAGGGCTGGCCAATTTCCCCCTCTGTTTGAGGATTTCGAGAATGTCTGCAAAAGAGACATCTTCAGAAGGGGAACGGGGGGAACCCTCGAATCATCTAAATCTGTGTCAGATGTGATGGACTCAGGTGAGTCAATGTGTTTCCTCTTACACTTCCTCTTCTGAGGGGGCTCTTCTGCCAAATCAGGAGAGGCCTCGGAAGAGGATGAAATCCCCACAGGGGGTTCCTGAGGAGCTGGCTCTCTGCGGTCCGGGATGAGGGAGTGAGTAGACTTGACCTGAGGCACCAGAGAGGGAGGGGCGGACGGAGCCGACTGTGGAGTAGAGCCAGGCTCTAACACACTCCGCATGACCTCGAACGCACCCCTGTCAGGCAAAGCCAGAGGTCCCCGCCCGAGCTGAGAACCTCCTCGGCACCGACAGTGATGGCTCGAGGCGATGTCGGAGCCGAACTCACTAGCGCCGGCTCCGAGAGGAAGAGCGGGTCGGACAAGGGTCCGATGCCACTCACCTCGGAGCCGGAGGGAAGTTCGGCCGAGATTCTTCGAAGAAGAAATCGGAGCCGGCAGAGCCGAAGACATCTGTATCGGCTCGACGCTACCCAGTCTCGGGTCGCCCGGCTCCGAGCTCAACGGAGTCGGAGGAGGAACATATTGATGGACAGGGGCAGGCATCGACTGATGAGTCGGGCTCTGAAGCATTTGGGCCAGTGCCTCGGACTTAAGAAGTCGACTCACTACCCTCTGAAGGTCATGATCCGACAGCCTCGATGACCTAGAGGAGTGAGATTTGGCTCCGTTCAGACAGCAGAGGAGCTGGAGCCGAATGAACGGAGCCAAGGGATGGTGACCTAGATCTCTTCTAGATGTCGCCTCGAAGGTCTGGTCGGAGCCGACAAGGGAATTCTACTACCTCGGCTCCAGCCGGAGCCGAGGAACCACAGAAGCTGTAGACTCATCGGCTCCAGCCGAGCCGATGCAGACATAGGTTTTGTAGCTTTAGGTCTCGGCTCAGTAGCTGGAGCCGAGGACCTAGAAGCGGAGGGCTTCCCAGAGACAGAAAGGGAATCCTCAGGCTTAAGTACCCCTTAGGATCAACTTGTTCTTTCCTGCAGGACCCTGGGGCTGAAGCGTGGCATACAGCACAGGAGTCCTGCAGGTGCACCCCAGGCAGTACACAAGAAGTGTGACCGTCTGCCAGAGACATTTTCTGACAGCACGCATCACACTTCTTGAAGCCTGAGACCTTTGTGTCTTTAGACATCCTAGACAAGAAAGTGTAACCACACACACTCAGTCAGACACACTGATTACACTAATCTTATTTTAAAACTCAAAATAAAACAATTAACTAAAAGTTTTAATTAAGAGCAACACACACACACCACTAGGGAATGGGAAAGGCCAGAAGGCCCGAGAGAGAACTTTAAAGTTCTTGTGGGAAAAACGGGATTTTCCGAAAACAGGGTAGAAATCCACTAAACTAAGGGAAAAGTAGTTAAACTTAAAAATATAGGGGTTTAAGTATTCTAATTTTACAGAAATACACTTACCAACAAGCCGGTAGAAAAACCAACACCTCGATCGCTGTAGCGGCAAACGAGATCTGAGGTAACTCATGCCTAGCATTGTGGGATATAAAGGGAGCCTCGAGCCGGTGGAACCAACTCTCGAGCTTTTAGAGTGGCCGAGTCGGAGCCGAGGTCGGCTCCGAACCCATCCAGCAAGAATGAAGGCGAGATAGACAACTTAACATACTCTGTTTCTATGTATACAACTTCTCCATTACTAATCCTCTTTCTCTTTGTTTTATTTTTTGTATTGTGAAACTTTCCATATCTGGATGTCTTTTTGCCTGTATTTCTCTTCAAATATTTTTGGTGCTGCTCTTTTTGCATTGATTAGTTTTGCTTTCTCCTGTGCATGAATATTGCACCATATTAAATCTTTGCTTCTTTCCCATGTCAGTATTTCTTTTCAGATGTCTCCTGCTCCTCTTGTTTCTCCTTACTTTGGGGACTAGATGTTCCATCATGCTGTGATATGACCTGTGTTGGACTTTCTACACCGAATCTTTCACTTCACAAATATTCCATAACTTTAGCTTCTATTTTTTTTAACTTCTACTCGAGTAATCTTCTGTTCTACATTCCTTTTTTGTGATTTTTTTTATTGTGAAATCTTCTATATCTGAATGCCTTTGCCCATATTTATCTTTAAATAGCTTTGGGGCTGCCTTTTTTGTGCTGAATAATTTGGCTCTCTCTTTTGCATAAATATTGCACCATATCAGATCTCTCTTTCTTTCCCATGGCCATGTCCATATTTCTTTTTTATGCCCTTCAAACATCTCAATTTTGTTTGTTAAATTTCCAAATTTCTTCAGTCACTTTTTCCAAACGGCACAAGGTTTCTTGGTCTATTTATTTCTTGGTCATTTTAGGGCACCTGGGAAAATAAACTGTTTGAAGATTTGTAGAGCAAAAACCAGGACTCACATCTCCTTTATGCTGATTTGTTCCCTCTTCTAAGAGGGGGACCACACATCTCAGACTCTCCATGAGGCCAGGGCTGCTCCCCATCTCAAGTCTGAAGTCTCAGTGTACAGTAGGAGGATGTGGCTGCAAGGGTAAGCCTGGATTCCTTGTAACCTGCTGAATCCACCAGTTTAGTTCCTTTTCAGGCAGGGTAGAAGGGGTATTACAAACTCCAGATGTTGTGAGTGTTGTAACCAAACTGCTCAGGAACCACTGGAATTTCCTCGTGTGTAACATGGCTAGAGAGAGCATGGGAATAGTGGATGCCATGAACCCCCAGAGATGAAGAAAGCCCCTGGCAGTCAGGCATTGAAGGGGGAAAAGGGCCTGGAAGTAGGATGTGAGGGACAGGACCTTTTCTGGTGGTAAGAAAGCCAACATCCTGTCTGTCTGGATCCTGCATCCTAGGAAAATGTGGTCTTTGAGAAGGAACCAGGGTAGATTTTTTTGGTAGTTGATAGTAAATCCTAGACCCTCCAGCAGCAACACTGTGAAGAGAAGATTTTCCTGAAGGGTGTCTGGTGTCTGAGCCTGGAGAGGCAGATCGTCTACGTATGGGAAGATTTGTATGCCCTGTAGCCTGCGAAAGACTATTAAAGGAGCTAAGCATTTTGTGCAGACCCTTGGGGCCACAGAAAATCCAAAAGGCAAGGCAGAGAATTAAAAATGTGAGGAATACCCAAGCAAAGATGCTTTCTGAACAGAGGATGGATGGGCTATGAAGATAAGCATCCTTGATGTCCAGAGACACCATAAAGGCCTGAGGAAGGATGAGGGGAAGAAGAGTGGACAAGGTCAACATGCAAAAAATGGGAACCTTCAGGAAAGTATTTAGATGGGATAAGTCTTAAGATGGGTCTCCAAAGACCATCCTTCCTGGGGACCAGGAAAATCATGGAGTAGAACCCTCTTCCTACCTGGGAGGGTGGCACCTCCTGAATGGTGCCCTGAGAGAGAAGACTGGAAATGACCTGGGGAAAGAGTCCCAGCTGTTACCTTGGAGGTTGTGAAATACCCCTGAAGGAAGTAAATGTTTTCCGCACCATAAAGTATCCTTGAAGGATGATGGAGAGAACCCAAGAGAACTGGGTGATCTATTTTCAAGCAGATTGAGGTGAAGGGAGAGAGGAGTTAGGCTGCAAGAGGGAAGGTAGTCACAGACTACCTGGCTTTATCTGAAAGGGCTGCTTATGAGCAGCAGGAGCTTATGTGGAAGATTTGGAGGAAAATTGCTTCCTATCATCTCTTTTGCTCTTTGAAGACTTCCTTACTATAGGGGTCTCAGTAGGGAAGTTTCTCTGAAATCTTGGGACAGGGAACACAAAAATGTGCTTAAGGTCTTGCAGCTCTTTGCCCTTTTCCTGTAATGACTTAAAGAGTTCTGCAGCAGAGGCACCAAATAATGCCTTGTTGTCCAGGTGGGCATCCATGATTCTTGCCTTAATGTCATCAGTCAAAGGCTGAAGCCTGAGCCAGGAGTATTTCCTGAGAACTGACCCCGACGCTCTGGCTAATGCCTCCACAGCATTGTAGCTACAGTTTACAGAATGACGTAACTTCAGCAGAGGAGTTAAGAATGGAGGGTAACTTAGCCTCAGTAGGAGAGTCTGGAGCTCTGAAAGTAGCTTACCAGCATCCAAGAGAAGGGCCAAAGAGTATTTTGTCATATAGGTCTGGTAATTCAGGGCCCTGAATGCCAGAGTTACTGATGTATACACCTTCTTCCTCAATCTCTCCATAACTTTACTCTCCTTGTCTGAAGGGAGCAGGGAACGAGGGCAGCATATTGGAGGCCTTATCAGCAGACAGTGAAACTGTTGCAGGGTCTGCAGAGGGACAATTAAACAGAAATTTGGAATCCGATGGCATCTTATAGAATCTTATAAAATAAAACCGCAAACAAAGAACATGACAAGAACCAGTAATGCAGCAAAAAACACAATCCAAGTCCAAAATCCACAAGTTTTTATTGGTTGAAATTGGTCACGTGTTTTATTTGGAGGAGTATTTTAATGCTTGCAATGTGTTAATTATATAGGAGTTCTGATGAAGTTCCATTTAGGAACGAAAGTGCTCAAATTTTGGATTTTATTAAAGACGTGGATTTTGGAATTTAGTCGGTGTGTGTTTTTTGCTACAATACTGTTTTTTACCTTATATAATCTGTCTGGCCTTTTAGGGGCAGGAGGATGAGAGTCTGGGCACTTACAGGCTTGTAGTAAATGCATTCATGAAGGCTGGCAGAACAGGGGATAGGCAGATGGGGAGGGGGGAGTCCATCTACACAAGGTCACATCTTTTTTGGATGTCTGACATCTGAGAACAATCCCATTTGAAGAACTCCCTCATTTTAACAATGGTTTCCCCAAAAGAAATATCCTCTCCTGGGGAATCTGCCACATTTGATTCTTCTTCTGGGGAAGGATATCCCAGAGGAGATGAAATTTGGGCAGATTAAGCCAAAGATTCATCCCCAAAAGAATCCTCTTCATCTGAAGAAAACTCCTCAGAAATCCTCTTGTGGAGTAGGGGGAGGAAAGGAAGGAGAAGGGAGACAGAGACCTGATGATCGTCTCAGGGCCATAAATGCGTTGAACAGGCCTTGGGAAAAAGCTTTCCAATCCGCCGGCTGTTGTTGGAGGGAGGGGTGCATGCTTAGTTTACAGAGTTTTCTTTTGAGGGACATCCATGCAGTGGAAGGATGATGGGCCTGACGATGGCCTACACAACAATATTAGGGGGAACATCTTCTCAGATAATGATCTGTGGAATGCCACACGGGCCTTCAATTACAATGTACCAAGGTCTCCCCTGCCCCCAATGTCCAGAACGGATGCCTGCATATCCCCCAAGTTAAGAGGATCAGTCATAGCCTCAAAACCAATATGCATGGAAGGAGGACCTACTGACTCTGAAATTGTCTCTGGACTAACATTGGCCTCAGGAGAGAAATTTGGAATTGGAGGAGCAGTGGGGCAAGTCAAGCCTAGATTTCTTGCCTTAACTAGCAGCTCACCTGAAGGACCTGATGTGCTTTCCATATCAAGTGGAAGACATTTAAAGCACAGGTTTTCTGGCTACAAATTAAGAGAAGCTAACTGGCTATGCAAGGTCTTGGGGACAAAGGCCTTGCAAATAGAGCAAGAAGTACGGTTGTGGTCAGGGCCTAGGTAAGAGAGACAAAGGTTGTGAGCATCCGTATGTGGAATTTGCGACACCTGCCATTCCTAGCTGACATGTAACCTCAAAAATACAAAGTAGCAAGAAAAAAAAAAGTTATGTCTTACCATAATGTTCCATCCATGTTGTAGATCTTCATTCTCTCATAGTCTCTTCAGATCTCGTTTGCCACATTCCTCGTCAGACATGCCAAATCCTTATCTCAAGCTAAGTGTAGTGTGTTTTGTGGTTTATCTATACAATTACCTTCTAGTCATTTTTTTTCTTAAGCCTTTCTCTTAGTCTTTAAATTTATATACTTTCTTACAAAAAAAACTACCCTCTACCTTCGGTAGTTCTTTTTGTACCATCATTAGCACTGTCCCTCTCCCCTACCTTTGGTAGGCCCTTTACCTTACCACTTGTGGTATTTCTTAGTACCATTGTTGGTACTCTTTCCTTCTTTCTGTTTGATAAAAAAAAAAAAAAAAAAAAAAAATTCTCTTCTACTTTACTATAACTTTGTTGTTGTTTTTGTTATAGTTGTGATTTTGATAATATAGTGCGTTTTTCATGATGTTTGATAAAGCTAAACTAGGTTTTAAGTGGTGTGATAAGTGCGGCATAAGATGCCCAACTCAGACGGTCATGCCCAATGTGTTTATTGCTTGGGCGTTGACCATATTAATGTGTCTTGTGATATTTGCTCGGGTTTCATCAACCGTATGTTAGCTGAACACAACAAACAACTCATCTTGAAAGGTATGTTGAAAACACCCTTCTTGGAGGCCCCTTCTGGGACGGAGGTCTCACCACCTCCTAATCCAAAGGATGTTAAAAAACATAAGGAAAAACAAAGAAAAACAGAGTCACTCAGTGCAGACATCTTCATCCTCTTCGGAACCGAGTTGACACCAGATTTCTTCTGCACCATTGGCGCAGACAGCTTCGGCACTGGCATCTCTGCCTTCTCCCTCGGTGCCAACCTTGATCATAACACAGGCTACTACTCCTGTACCAGCATTGGTGCCATCCCCGGCCACGGTACCGATGTCTTACTCGACTCCACCTATGATGACATCTGCAGTCCCAAAAATTGAGCACCTTGCCAGAACAAGGTTTTCCCCATCTTATGACCCTTTTTGGGGCAGCAATTTAGCCCATTTATCGAAAGACCGGAGTCTCCATCGGCAGCATCCATCAGATCCACCAGGAGTCTCTCGGAACAAGATGTAGTGAGGGTTGTGGCCAAGCTTTTGGCAGCTAGAGGCTTACTGACCCCGACAAGGTCTTCCCTCCCTCTTGGAATGGAAGCTTTCCTGGCATATTCACCTGTTTATCCTCCTCCAACCTCCTCCCAGGTTTCGGAGACTTCGGTACCGATGTCCATCCCGGTGCACTCTGTCTTGGCACAGACAGTGGAGGCTTCCCTGTCTGCTCCAATACCTCTTCGTACCACGGCTCCTTCGGAACTGCCGTACCCTCGGAGCAGTGATTGGGCTTGGCACCTTGACTCCTAGTTTGACCTCACCTGGAGGTGGGCTCGTCTGAGCAGGGTGTGACCCCCGTTCCGAGGTCGTCCTTCTCTGTTTCAGGCTCCCATCCTTCTTCAGCTGGGCCTGCTTTCCAAGTGATGGAGAGGGTCCTTGCTTCTACAGGCTCTCAGATGGCACCACTGGCATCAGAACCAGAAGGCCTCTCTAGCATGCAGCTGTCCCAACCCCCTACTCTACGATCTCGGGCACGCGAGCCGCAAGACTTTCCCTTGAAGGGAACCCTTTCTCCGGAGTCCTCCTCAGAAGACCCCACTGGGGTGCCACCCCAGAAGAAATTTTGCAAGAGGTAGCATCTCGATTCCCCTGAGGAATCCATCACCGAAGATACCGACTACGCTGAGGGAGAAGGGTCCCCATGGTCTCCCCCGGAAGACTTCTCATTTGGAGACATTCTTGAGATCCTCAAACAGAGGGGAGATTGGAAATCTTCCAACCCTTCTTCGGAGGAACTGATGTTCTTGCAGGCTTTCTGTGCCCAACCATGTCTTT